>NW_027069558.1:398719-671016 GCF_002906115.3 Quercus suber | reverse complement strand
GGGTGGAGGAGGGGGGAGCTTTATCTGGGCCAGCTTTTCGGGAACGTCCCTCCCTGGTTGACCTCTACTTCCGTTGTATCCCCATCTCGTCTAATAAGGGTGTAGCTCATTCGAGGTGACTAGATTGAGGTAAGGAAAGCTAGCCGAGGTCACTAGTTGATGTCTCAGGAGACAAGGGCTAGTTAAAAACCTCGTAGAAGTCGTTTGAGTCTAAGACGACTACTATCTCCTTTTCCTTTTCTTCTTCTTCCTCGTCTTCTTCTTTGTTGGTAGGTTGGGAAGAGGTAGCTTCATCGGTTGTGTGTTGAAATGGAAAAGCGACTTTGGGAATGCCTTCTAGGATAGGTAGAGTGACGAGCGCACCTTTTGGGATAGGAGCGACCTTAGGAAGGAGAAAGTCAGGGATGGCGACGCTTATCCGGTGTAGGCGGGGGTCTTTGGCTTTTATGACGCACTTAGGTGCCTGAAAACTGGATGAGATTGGTGTGTATCTTAGGATCAAGTGAGCCACTCGTAATTGACTATCCTGGTTTATAAATACCTCGGCCTGAAGAATTTTGTCTAGGTTATCCTTGTTGACCAAGTTGAAATTTGGTTCAGCAGCATGTCTATCTGCAAAATCATCAAAGAAATAAGAAAAATAAGAGTTGTCAGAATCAAAAACAGCACAAATCAAAGGGAACAAGGTAATTATAAAATAATCTTCCTAAACCTAAAACCTAACCTGGTTGCCCCTCTCTCATCGGGCAGGAGAGGCTATCGTACCACTCCCCTGACACGATCAAAAAATCTTTATTCAGCCCCTTGTTGGATTCAGGGAGGCACCGGATAAGCCTAACCTTGAGGTACCTTGATTTTAGGCAGTATCCCTGCCCCTTTAGATGGTGAAGGTTATAGACCCAGTTGACATTGTGGTGGGTCAGCCCTAAACCCATCTTTTCATTAAGGGCATCTACATTCCCTAATATTTTGAACATGTTTGGGGCACATTAGGTGGGAGCTAATCTATGAGCCCTAAGGTAATCCCTAGTAATGGTGCCTATGGGAATCCTCATCACACCTTCTATAAAGGTAATCATTGGATCACCACTTCTCCCTCTTGCCTTCTTTCGTGCCACTCACCCTCCTTACAGTATCTAATGAACACCTCTGGTGGGATCCTATACAGAGTTCTAAAGCTCTCTATTCCTTCCTTAGAGTCTACCAGGCGTTTGAATCTACCTATTTCTAGAAAAGTTTGGGGGAACTAAGAAGATTAAGAGAAGAAAATGGAGCCGAGGAGAGAAGAAGTATAGAGAAAAGAAAAATATACATAAAAACAGAGTGTAAAAGTTTATAAAGACTTACAGGAAGGAGAAAAGTATCCTTGGACAGGCTTTTAGGATTTATAAGGGCACGAGTGAGTGAGAAGAAATTGGTAGGTTCAGCATGTGTATGCTAGAGCGAAGTGAATGCTAAAGTAAGATGAGTGATTGATTTGAGTGGTATTTATATCAAAGAGAAAGTAAGGAGTGGGAAAATTCCCGCTCAGTTCCCAGTAAAATCCTCAGCCGTTAGATTCACATCATGCCGTAGAATGTGGGGGACAGCAAGCCATAAAAATTTAATGAAGACACGTCTCAAATGCTGAAGCACTAGGAGCGTGCTTTGGGTAGTTAAAAAGGCGTCTTCACATGCAGATGTGGAATGCAATGGGCTTAGAGCAACTACTGTGATATCGAAATTCTCCTTTCTTCCTAAGGAGCCAAAAAGAAGAATCTCGAGGGGATATTGTAGGGGCATTGGGCGTAGGAGCTCATTATCTATATATATATTGGGCCTAAGGCCTAAACCGAGGACTAGAAATTGTTCGAGGATGAGTAAACATTGTTAAGGGAGTCTGTGTTAGAAGATGAAGAAGTTAGTTTTGGTCATAATGGCCCAAGAGGGTGAGCCAAGGATGAATGCCTCCCCGGCTAACCAAAGTCGAGGTCCCTATAGGTGGTCTACTGTTCAGGGGAAAGTTCCAGGAAGTTTTGTTGGTATGGATATGCATTGCAGAGACATATGGCAAGGGAGAGTCCTAAAATATCTAAGGAGAAAGCTGCTACCACCATATTAAATGCTCTGCAGCTAACTTTCTGGCCGCATTAGTGTGAAAGTAATACTTGAACAGTGATTTTTAGCCTTATAGCTATTATACCAAGATTTCAAGTAGGTACTGATGGGACAAGTATCAACACCAACCATCTGGTCTGCATATGGAGGGTAGAGATGAAAGGGGAAGGTAGTATAAAGGAAGAAAATGGCAGTGAGAGAAGGGGATCGAGAAATTAAGAGAAAAAGACTGTAGTAATCACAAATTGCATTTGTAACCTAACTTGAGAGAAATATATAAGAATTGATATTCTCAAACTATGTCGAGTACGATTTTCTTTAGTACAAGCTTGTCTATTTTCATTCTCTGGTAATCTGAATCCACTTTAGTGACTGTCTGATTCATTAAAGCCTAGTTTTTCCAACCCACTCTCTAAAAATTCATTGTTTTGGATTTTTAGGCCTAAATCCATCCACCTTTTGGGCAAGGGACTCAAATCTAGTCCTTACAGTTGTTTTTCTTACATTTAAGCCTTGCTCTCTAATTTATTTTGTATTTTGTTTTCAGGGTGACATATCAACAATTTTGTTAGATTGCATAGCCGGTACATTGGATGAATTCGAATGAGCAAAGTGGTAGTCAACCTATCAAGTAGTTGTTAAAGACAATTTTTTGTAAATATTCTA
The DNA here is from genome assembly GCF_002906115.3 of Quercus suber. Lineage (NCBI taxonomy): Eukaryota > Viridiplantae > Streptophyta > Magnoliopsida > Fagales > Fagaceae > Quercus > Quercus suber. Next base: position 668,253 of record NW_027069558.1, on the reverse strand, counting down.
CCTATTTATGCCTATATTTATTAATTTGTGTAACACTACGTTTTTAATTAATTGAAATTGTTACACTTTAGCTTCATTTTACTCAATCACATCTCTTTTATATGAAATTTAATATTGTCATTTGTTGTGCCTTTCATTGCACATTTATTTAAAAAAAGAAAAAAAGAATACATTTATTTTTATTAAATTAAAGGAATGGTAACGTTGATAGCCCTTTTTAGGGTTTTTTTTTTTTTTTTTTTGAGCTTTTTAGCTTTTTTAAGCATGCTAAAATTTAGTTATGGATGTGGACTGTGTCTATCTTTTAGGATTAAATATAATTACATAGCTACCATTTTAAAAAAATTAATTAAAAAAAATTTGCATTTACATCGTGAGTCTTTTAGCATTTGAAATTTTTGTTATGGTTATAGATGTGTAATACTAGCTACCTTTCAGGATTATGTGACTGCCTTTTAGGATTTTTTAAGAAAATTGATAACTCTCATTTTTTTAAAAAAAATGATAATTCTGGCACTTTATGACCTGTATATCTTCTTTTGTCATTACAAAGTTCACAATTCATTCATTAAACTTTTGGCCTTGGGTTCAAAAAAATAATAGATGGGAAAAACTTAATAATTTGCATCCATTAAAATTTGAGATTTCTACATTTTTCAATCAAAAAAATACCTAGGGGTATGATGAAAAAATTATTTCATCCAAAACGCATAACACTCATACACCATTAGGTATTTTTGTGATTGAAAAATGTAATAATCTCAAATTATAATGGATGCAAATTATTAATTTTTTTTTTTTAAAAAAAAGTGAAAGAGTAACTGAGCATGCACGCTAGTTAATACTAATAGAGGTAGTGTGGTGTCTCTTCCTCTTCTTTGTTGTAGCAGTACTAAACCAATCCTTCCTTCTCATCACCGGCAGTTATTATGACTATTTCTTTATTGTGTATGTCAATGACAGTGACTGAGAATCAGAGAGAGAAAATCCCTTTATCAAATCTCTTTATATAAAAAGCGGTTATGACGCTACAGTGCTTCGGCACTGTGCACCTAGTGTGTTTACACTATGCAAGCATTGTAGTGGCAACAGTGCTTTAGTTTTGTGAGACACTCTGTCCTTTTTTTTTTTTTTTTTTCTTTTGCACAGTAGCTACAGTACCAATCGGCAATGTAGCTACATGTTATTTATTTATTTATTTTTTCAGTCTTCCATTTGTATTTTTTTCCTTTTATATACGTTGTTATATATATATTGTTATACTGACACAACAAATTTCACAATATTTTCACAATTATTGAGGTGTCAATTTCTTATAAGTCAAAATAAAATTATATAATATGAAACTATAACTAACTACAGCTGAAAATAAATGTTTTGTGAAAAGCGGCAATGCCATTACAGTGTCTTAGCACTATTCATCTACAGTGTCATTTTGGTGAGCCACTTTGTCATTTTTTTTTAGTTTTGCACAGTAGCTATAGTTCCAAGTGGCACTGTATCTACAATAGCTACAGGTTTTATATATATATATATATATATATTGTTATACTGACACAACAAATTTCACAATATTTTCACAATTATTGAAATGTCAATTTCATTGCCAATTTAGTGTTTTTGCACTATTCATCTAAGTGCTATTTTGGTAAGCCACTTTGTCCCTTTTTTTTTTAATAGAGTCCTAGATGTCTGATGTAAAAAAGCTCTCAAATCTAATAATATCGTTTGCTTTATTGTATGTTGTTCTGAGTCTTAATCCTTATATCCATACTATTTTTTACACTCTTCTAGTAGGATATGTGGTTTACCAGTTTCTATAACGCCTCTGTTCCATAATCTTCTTACACTCCCTGTTGTTTATTCCGTATATGATCTTCATGTGGCCATTGTTGCCTACAGATGTCTGGATCAGTTGGTACTATTTCAGGAAGGATTCCTTTGTTAAGGGATTCAGCCATGGTGAGTGCATGATAACAAGACACCCAATGAACATCTGAATGTGTGTGGAGTGTACAGACTCCAGAATCATGCTTTTGATATAGCTGTTCCAGATCTAGCTCAGTCCAATGATGCCTTACTGATTCAAGTTGATCCGGGGATGACACCAATGTGCACATTTGTTCCTAGACAATTAAATAGGGAACAAATGACTTCTATTTTTCCAGAATCATGGATTACAAGATATGAGATGCTTCATCAAGCAACTAAGCCAATCCAGTCAAATGAACCTTTCTTTATCAGAAAAGCAAACGGTGAAGTGGAGACAAGATTCATAACGGACCCTCCAGCAAAGAAAGATGTGACGGTCTTTCCGACTCAAATGGCAATGCTCCAGCCAGTCTCATACGTTGGAGAAAATGGTCTTAAAATAAAAGCATTTGGCAAAGATGGAAAGCCTTGCTATGAGGGAAAATCACCCTCCGGCCACATATGGTGGGATGTTTGCAATTGTGCTGACTGCCAAGAAGATGAAGACAAATTTCACAATATTTTTACAATTATTGAGGTGTCAAATTTTTATAAGTCAAAATAAAATAATAAAATATGAAATTATGACCAACCACAACTAAAAATAAATCTATATATATAAAAGTGTGAATGCGCTAAATCACTGTAGTTACAGTGCTTTGGTTTCGTTAGCCACTTTTCTTTTTCCCCCCAAGTCTTGAATAATAACTATAGTTCCAAGTGGCATTGTAGTTATAATAACTACAATTTGTTTTTTGGGTAATCGGTTCGTGTTTGTGTTTGTGTTTGTGTGTGTGTGTGTGTTTTTTTTTTTTTTAAATATTTATGTAAGCTGGTATATATATTGTTATATTGATATAACAAATTTCACAATATTTTCACAATTATTGACGTGCGCGAATGCGTTAAAGCACTATAACTACAGTGCTTTGGTTTCGTGAGCCACTTTTTTTTCCCAAGTTTTGAACAGTAACTACAGTGCCAAGTGGCACTGTAGCTACATTTTTTTTTTCCTTTTCTTTTTAGTAATCGGGGGGTTTTTTTTCCCCCTTTTAAATATTTATGTAAGCTAGTATATATATTGTTATACTAACACAACAAATTTCACAATATTTTCACAATTATTGACGTATCAATTTCTTACAAGTTGAAATAAAATAATAAAATATGAAACTGTGACTAATCACAACTAAAAATAAATGTTTTGAGAAAATGTTACAACACTTATTGTGTAGTGTTTTTGGTTTATTCAACTAGCACGGTAGCTACAGTGCTTAAAGGTTTTTTTTTTTTTTTTTTTCAATAATCAGTTTGTGTTTTTTTTTTTTTTTAAATATTTATGTAAGCTGGTATATATATTATTATATTGACACAAAAAATTTCACAATATTTTCATAATTATTGACGTGATAATTTCTTACAAGTCGAAATAAAATAATAAAATATGAGACTGTAACCAGCCACAACTAAAAATAAATGTTTTGAGAAAATGTTACAACACTTATTGTGCAGTGCTTTTGGTTTATTCAACTGGCATGGTAGCTACAATGCCAAAATTTAGTTTTTTTTTTTAGTAATCGGTTTGTGTGTTTTTTTTTCTTTAAATATTTATGTAAGCTGGTATATATATTGTTATACTGACATAACAAATTTCACAATATTTTCATAATTATTGACTGTCAATTTCTTACAAACTAAAATAAAACAATAAAATATGAGACTGTGAACCACAATTAAAAATAAATGTTTTGAGAAAATGTTACAACATTTATTGTATAGTGCTTTGGTTTATTCAACTAGCACGGTAGCTATAATGCCTAATTTTTTTTTCCAGTAATTGGTTTGTGTTTTTTTTTTCTTTTAAATATTTATGTAAGCTAGTATATATATTGTTATACTAACACAACAAATTTCACAATATTTTCACAATTATTGACACGTCAATTTCTTACAAATCAAAATAAAATAATAAAATATGAGACTGTGACCAACCACAACTAAAAATAAATATTTTAAGAAAATGTTACAACACTTATTGTTATCATAATATTTTCACAATTGTTGAAATCTTAGTTTCTTATAGATCAAATAAAAAAATGCTAAGTCCACAACATTTTAATATTAATTTATACAGTGCCTAAAGTTTTTTTTTTTTTTTTCCAGTTATCGGTTTGTTTGTTTTTTTTTTTTTTGGTTAAATATTTATGTAAGTTGGCATATCTATTAACTATATAAAAAGAGCCAAAGGATCATGAATAGTGTTTTTTTGGTTTATTCAATTAGTGAAGTGCACTTTCTCTTTTCTTCTCTTTTTTTTTTTCCCTCCTTCAAGTATGTCAGTTGGTTTGAGCTTTTTTTTTTTTTTTTTTTCCTAAGATCTTTATATGTTTACTTTGTACTTGCAATGCAAGTTTACATTGTAAATACACAAAAGTGGTTAATATTATATACATTTGCACAAAAAATGGTAAATATCGTACAAATTTTGTAAATGTGTACAAAATTTGCTATTTTTTTTTGTCTACAATATAAATTTACATTATAATTAAGTACAATGTATACATAGAGATATTATGAAAATATTGTGACGCATGTGTCAATTTCTTATGGGTCAAAATAAAATAATAAAATATTATACCGAGATCTAGCACAACTAAAAATGTCGGGACATTTTGTTGTTATTACAATATATTCACAACTATTGAGGTGTAAGTTATAAGTCAAAATAAAATAATAAAATATTGAACTTGGATCTATCATGGTCTTATTCGATTGAGATTAATTTTTTATGACATAATTATCAAATTTTTTAAAATTAATGTCTCTTTTGATTAATGTAAATCTCTATGTATTTTAAAAATCAAATAATTTGTATCCTTATTTTGTGAAACAAATAAAATCTAAAATTGATCTTAATCATTACTTTTTTTTTCCCATGCCTAGCTGCCTTGACTAGTAAATAAACAAACATAAACCCACTCCATCAGTTGCACTTGTTTCTCATCAGTCAGAGACTCACAGAGAGAGACAAAAAGACATTTTGAATTCAAAGAGTTTGGCAAGATGAGCACAAACCGTAACACTGTAACCCCAATAAGAGACGCCTTAATATGGATTAACTTAAACTTTAACCTCGTTGGAATTGTTAGGGAATTCACTTCCCTTTCTTAACTTAAACTTTAACCCCAACAAACCTACTTCCTTACTTTCCTTTTCTTTTTTTACTTTTTTTTTTTCTCATTTTACACACACTCTTTCATTTTCTTAGCCTTTGGATATATATATGACAAATTTTACCTCTTTTTTAAGCTTTCAGTCTTATTTATAAAAAAATTATCTTATGGGTATTTTAGATTATTTTTCATTACTGAGGATTGTGGATGAGTCCTGTACGGACAAAGAGTTCTCTGTGCATATATTCACTGCAAGGTTGGAGGATCTTCCGCATGTTAAGTCATATAAAGACTACATTGTTCTCCACAATATCAAGGTGCTTCTTGAATTTCAATCTTATTATGCAAAGTTGTACTTTTTTTTTATGAGCATTTTTTGTTTTGAGAATTCATGGTTTCTGGAATTTATTTATTTTTTTGTCAAATGAATATTCTCGCTTTGTTGATCTTATAGAATCATATTTTCTGTATGTGTGTGTGTGTTTTTTTTTTTTTTTTTTACATTTTACATGCATATTCTCTTTGTTGGTTTTATAGAACCACAAATTAGGTGTAAAAATGCAAGCTAAATCTTTCAACACTGACACAGTTGAAGATTTTCTTGTCCTTACACTGTATGTCGTATTTTAGTGCTTAATCTTGGTTTTAGTATTCATTTAATATGGCAGCATGAATTGTTTTGCAGATTAAAGAGTACAAAGGTGAGCCTTGCGCTTCTTTTGACAAAAGATACTCTTCATTTGCTTTATTCAATGAAACAAGTTTTGTCAACTTTAAACCTTATCAATCTTATCAAGGATTTTGCCTTCAACAATCTGACATGGGCGTTATGACACGTACGAGGAATTTCTTTGCTACATTTCCATCTAGTGTAGGTATGATATGGAGCAACTACTGAACTAAATGTCTCTTTTTGTTTGTACATATCACTGTTATCTCATATTCTTGTGGTAATTTGGGCTACTATTTTACTTGAGATCTTTTGTCATTCTATAGAAGTTGTGAACTACTGTTATTATTATTATTATTATTCTTTTCTGAGTTGTTGTTTAGTAATGGCATCAAATCATTGCATATGCATCCAGCTTTTCTCCTTTGCTTGCGCCTCAAGCATCTTGCAGATGCATTGCCCCTCCCACCCCCCAAAAAAGCCTCTTTCTTCCTTTCCCCTTGTATTGCTCTTTCTTCTTTGTGATGCAGTTGAATGGACCAATGATGCATATATTCCATCCCAATTTTGAATTTATTGCATGGGATTCAATCATTAATACTTCATGCTTGAAATCATTGAAAGATATCACACCTAAGACAAGTTTTGATCTAGTATGTAAGGTCATTCTTGTTACTGTGGTCTACAACATAGATGTGTAGTGATTGCACATCGAAGAAGTTTCCCGCAATGTGTGGATGCTCTTCGTGTGGGATCGAAATGATACTCTTCCGCTAGGCTTGGATAGGAAGTAAGTATTTATTAATTTGTTCTCTTTCAGCAGCGATGCTCAGGCTAAGTAGCTTAGATTAGGGTTCACAGTGTGGGTGGAGAGGCCTAGATAAAACTATGTTCTCTCATCAACCCTCTCTTTTTTGAATCTTTGTCACTTTTTGCAAGTGAACTTATGAGGTACGAAGAACAATGAATGTTGGCTTGTCACTATTGGTACCATAATTGGTGGAGTGAAAAAACCACTTATCTCCTTTTCTTTCTTCATCTATTAAATTCATCTTCCAAATAATTTTTGCCTTTTGTAATGAACAACCTGGTAAAAGAAAATGCTACTTTATGGCAATTGACAAAATATCCCTTTTAATTCTTGGGAAAAGTCTTGCTTCCTGACAGAGTATCATTTGTTGTTTTGCCTTACATATAGATGTGTATGTGTTCGGAAATCTGAGAAGATGTCTCAGGGTTTTTACTCTTTCTTACACTGCATTCCAGGGAATGGTCAATGGTGGCTTCAGCCACGATTCTAACCTGTCTCTATAATAATCTTATATGTTACCTCATGTTTTGCCATGATACCTGTTGAAACTAGGTTTAGTTGTACCTTTTATTATTCTTTGATATTTGGTTTAATTATGTGTTTGTAGAGATCAGTTGGTGATATTGGAGAAGATGTATTGTGTTCTCATGTCATTGTTGTATTTAGGTCTTTAGATATCCACTAATGTAATACTTCTAGAAAATTCGTTAGCTTTTCTGTCATTCTTCTAATATTAACCCTCCCCACCCACGAAAAATCTTTAGATGAAATTGACCTGCTTTTCTCAGATTCAATATATTCAACTACTATTTTTTTTTTTTTCTAATAGCAAGTGCAAAAAACTTTTGTTTGTGTGTTGTAGTCTTAATTCAATATATTCAACTACTATTTTTTTTTTTTTCTAATAGCAAGTGCAAAAAACTTTTGTTTGTGTGTTGTAGTCTTAATGACGAAGAACAGAACCCACTCTCACTACACATTGAACAAACTCAACTACAAAGGCAGATCCTCAGCCAATTTCCTTGTGTCGGAACTGTGTTACGAGTGACAGCCATTGAAGCACATGAAAATTTTGGTTTGTACTTTAAATCTAGTGGGCAATGGATGAAAATCCGCCACATGACGTGTGACGTGGAGTATGGATTGCGGTATGGTCTTCTACACCATTCTTCTGGAGTTAGATACCAATCTAATAGTGATAATACCGTTTTGCAATGTATAAGGTAAGATTATTATTATTTTTATTATTATTTAAAATTTATGGATGTCACAGGTTTATATATGCATGTTTTGTTGCATGTTAATTACTCATCTTAAATAATCAGAGATTTTGATAGCCGAGTGGGGACACAGGGTTGTATGCCATCGTGGAGCACACCTCCTTATTGTCTAACTGGTAATCTATTTAATATTTATAGTTATTTTAGATGTTTTAACATTTTTGTTTTGAGAAATATTCCTCTATTATTTTCTTCAGTCTCAAATATGGAAAGACTTTTGAGATGAGTCTAAATCTTCTGTCTCATTTTTCTGAGTCCAAATCTTCTGTCCCACTTTTCCTGCTCCACTCTATACTCCACCAATAAATACTTGCCACGTGATGCTATTAATTAATAACTGTAGGATTAATAAGTCAATAATGATAATATTTAATTAATTAGGTGAACATGTGGCAAGTATTTATTGGTGGAGTATAGAGTGGAGCAGGAAAAGTGGGACAGAAGATTTGGACTCCATTTTTCTTACTCCACTCTATACTGCACTAATAAAAATTTGTTACGTGTTCACTTAATTAATTAAATACTACTATTAATTAATAAATGTAGTATTAATAAGTCAATAATGATAGTATTTAATTAATTAGGTGAACACGTGGTAAGTTTTTATTGGTGGAGTAGGAAAAGTGAGACAGAAAATTTGGACTCCTTTTGAGATGGCAGAGTCATACTATTTTTGCTTCTTTAGGTGGTAGATGATGAAATTATTCCATTTAGAACATTGATGGATCTTCTTACTCATCCACAAGTGTCTTATGCAATTCTTATTGTCAGAACTTTCATGCTACATGGTTATGAATATGCAATTGATCAATGATAAATTACTTACGACGCTCTTTAGCACAAAGTAAGAGATGTTTTATAACATTTGAACGTTTTAAATTTATGGATATGTACTCATTTAATCATTAGGAATTTGATTCATTTGTTGATCTAAAGTTATGAACCTATTTTCTTTGTATCTTCCAGATTGATGCTATTATCAAACGTTTTGTCTGTGTAGTAGCAATTTGTCCGTCTCAGGCAAAAGACTTTTGTATACCTGTTGGATCAAATCAATACAGGATGAGATTGACGTTAGAGGACCCAACTGCGAGAATACATGCCTTACTATGTGGTGAAAATGGGGTAATGCTTAAAATTGGCATTTTAAAGCTCTATCCTTTTAACTACAACTTTACTGTTTGGCCCCTTTATTTTTGTTATCAGTATTTATTAATTTATTTTTCTTTATTTTGACTTGAGTATTACTGGATGCAGATAAAGTTTTTTGGGGGTTTCTCAATTGATGATCTAGCAATTAAGATGGAAAAATTACTTGGAATTCCTGACAATGAAGATCGTGGTTCTCTGAGGTGTCCACCATGGATAAACTGTTGCATAAATTGGAATTCTACAGTGTATCATATGTGTCGCACTATGCTTGTGTGATGAAGTTTTACTCTAAATTCTCATGGAGCTTCTTAGAAGATGTATAATCATTGTAAAGTAACATCTTTTTTAGTGTAAAGCATACCTGTACTTAAGTTAGGAATTTTGAAGGGGCTGATCAGGTAGCATATCTTTATATTAGTTTAGGGTTTTGAAGGGGCCAATAAGGTCTCTCATGTATAATCTCTTGCAAGTTTGGACTTTTATCTTTTTTATATAGGATTCTTGAGGTACCTTGTAAATTCTTATAGATGGTGAATACACAAGAATTTTATTGATGATTGCACACTTTGGTTTATTTTGTCATGGTGATTGGTGAATGTATAGTAAACCCTCCTCATTTTGGAGTGGATTTTGTGTTGTGTTTTTGTATGTTTTAAGCTAAAACTAGTTCATTTAAGATTTTTGTCATCAATCTATGATGCTATATTTCAAAGTTGAATGTCCTTTCTCCTGAATACTAGACAGCATGATGAAATCACTATGCACTGAATCAAACGGCCACCGGATGCAAAGAGAATGTCCATGTGGTGCCTCACTGAAGCTGGATTACAGCTAGAATTGGGGTGTCATTGCTGCACTGACAGAGAGGTTGAAAAATTGAGACCAGTCTGGTGTGCTCTACTGACATCGAAGCTTATGCAGTATCATTTGCAAAGACTTTTGCAAAAGAGATAGTTATAGAGGAATTTATTGAAGGAAACCTTTACACTGGTAATATTTGCAGTACAAGATGATGTACTCCATGTTAGCTGGATCCATATATTTCTGGAAGCTTAGGAGTACCAGAGGCATTTCAGATGCAGAGAGATAGCTATTGTGAATAAGAAATGTAATAGAATCGTTGCCCATTGTTTGGCTATGCATACGTCAATAATTTTTTTGTCTCTAATTTCGATCTCCATAGTAAGAAGGTAGATCAGTTTTTTTTGGCTGTGCATGCTTCTTCAATACATCAGTTCGATGCTCTGTCTTAATATCTCTTATTATAGTTGCCTACTTGCCTTCGTGGTGCAGAGTGCACTGCGCACAAAAGAAAAGAAAAGAAAAAAAGTAGACAAAATGCTGTTTGTAAGGAAGGATATACCCCTTGTACCTCAGTTCTTTTCCAATAGATTGAAGTTTATCAAAAAAGAGAACAACATCATCTTCATTTCTCGTGAACTGGAGTTGAAATGAAGAAAGTAAATTTCACAGTCAAGATTTTATTTAATGGATTTGATAATGTATAGAGTGTTGTGTCATTTGAAATTTTAAACGATGTGATAATAGATATATTTTTAAATTTGTAAAATTTAATTTAAACCATGAAATAAATTTATTTCAAATAGAGAAAATCTTAATACTAAGCGGTGCAACGAGATGAGCTATGCAATTATGGTAGGGCTAGTCTTTGTTCTTCTTAAAGATATAAGGCACAATTCTAGTTAAGTCACTAAGAAATCCTAATCCTACTTAAATTCCAAGTCTTATAATTCTAGTTAGTCTAAGATGTAGTCTAATAGAAAAGCCTATTATGAATCATTGTAAAATATAGTAAGGATATCCATCAAGTGTTTTTGGCTTTTGATATAAACCGTCAAGAACACATTAATTCTCTCTTTCTCTCTCTCATCTATTTTCTATTCTACATAATATTAGAGTTATATTTCTTTTTTCTCTCTTCCATTTTGTTTCTTTATATATATATTATGATTTTTTTTTTCTTTCTGTTTTCTCATGATGTTTGAAATATGTTTTATCATTTCTTACAATTCCTTCTCATGTTAAATCCAAATCCGAACAAGTTTGTTTGTGTGATGTGGAGCTCTTGCTACCATATTTATAGCAAGACACAAGGAGTATGAAACCAATTGTTGTTGCTTGGTTGGTGTTCGATTATAGCATATGATGGCACCCCTTATGTGGGTTTGTATCCAGTTTTTAGGTCCACCACTTTGACAAAAGGCAATTAGCTTCATTCTTTTATCCTTAATTCGTTGTTAGTATTACTAGTAACTCATGACAGTTTATTCTCTCTCCCTACTTTTTATAACTCTAAACGTTAAAACTCACTCAAATAAGAAAAATGAGAAGAGGGGGGGGGGGGAATATGATCCCTCCATTTTAGTTGACATTGAAATAATTTATTTTTTTTAATTAATTTTTTTTATTTTTTTGATCTAACTGTGTAAAGACTACAGTGTCATTTCAAGTGGAGAAGATCATTTTCCAATGAACAATTGAATATTAGGGAAAGGGGTATAGACAACCACACCTCTCCTTCGCTCTAGATTAATAATAAACAAATTTGTGAAGGGCAAATTGGCCCATTCACAATAACTTTATCGACAAAAGATATACTTCATGAGAATAACCATTTCTCCCACTTGCCAATGTAAAGTACAAAGGATTTTTTTTTTTTTTTTTTTGTGTGTTGGGGGGGGGGGTGGGGAGGGGGAGAGAAGAGAGAGAGAGTGAGCTACTTCCTTTCCAACCAATCAAATAGTAAGAGATCCTCTTCTGACTAAGAGATACTAAATAAAAGACCTCCTCTTTCCCTGCATTTATGACCGAAGAGGTTGAATAACTACGCCCAACTGGGAAGAACATGGTCAGCAGTTTATGATAGCCTATTAATGAAGATGACTTAAATCACTGCAAGTGTAAAACCATTTCAGACCATGAAGCAAGTGATTGTTAAAAGCGGTTCAACATGTTCAATACCTTATCTTCAACAGCTCCTCCGAACATCTCCAAAAAGTTAGACTAGTAACTAAGTAATGGTACAAACAACATTTTTTACAATATTTTTCTTATCAATAGAGTTAGCAAGTTTTAACTGGTTCTTATTTGGATCCAACATTGATATCACATTTTTATTTACAATAACAATTTGCCACCTCAGCAATTGTGAAATTCTATGTCTTTAGACATATTGCTAGTAACTAGTCCAAAATTGAGAGATAAACCATTTCTTGGGAGGAGAAGAAGGATTATCATGGCCTATTATCAAGATAATTTATTTAATTGTAACAGTATTTTCCGACATCACCTTCTCCCCTAGCTGCTATTATTCCTAAAAGTCAATTCTATAAGCTTGCAAAGAAGAGTTCAAAAAAAAAAAAAAAACCTTGAATTAGGAAGAAGAAAACATTTTCCATCGATGAAAGATGATCAGAGATTACAAAAACTAAATTTCCATGTCAGTTGTCAGACATGTTGCCTCAACTGTTAGCTTTATTTGTCCCAAGCCGTCTCAACTTTAATAATAAAAAATGCATGAAATTTCCAGAGATGACAATAGCAGCACAAGGTAATGTCAATCTTGCAATCAACTCTGGTTTAGATGCATGGCACCCCTTCACCAGTTCCATTTATCAGAGACAGACAAAACCTCAAGCATTCTTTGAAAAGCTCCTGTGGTAAAACAAAACACAACAGAATGGACAGGCGATAACAAAATCTTAAGAAGCAATTACTGTGAGCCACCTTTTTCAAGCTTCTCGATTTCTTCACGGTGCTTCCTTTCTGCCTCCTGAAGTTCTCTTTCAGCATCCTCCTCTTCTTCAATTTGATCAAGATCATCAAACTCCTTGATTGCTGCCATTGCTTTCACTACAGGATCTCTTAGCTCAGATATTAGCCCGCCACCAACCTTGTACTCTTCCTCATCTCCAATCAGGAATAATCGCTGGTCAGGTCCTGATGCCATGGGAATGTCGACTGCCAATAGCTTCATATCATACTGAAAGAAAGATGACACCAAATACTTAAATAAGCATAACCAGACCAATTAAATAAAATAAAATTGACCACTCCAAGGTCTAGGTTCCATATCAGAAGAAAAGACTAAAGATCCTAGTGATTCTAGGATCCATATTAGAGGGATTCTGTAGAAAATGAGTAATTAAGTTCACATTTGTTATTTTCTTTTAAGATAAGATAGTGTGTCAAACCTATAGCATCCATTTTATAATGAATCTTCTTTATTATCAAGCCAAGAAACCAATTGATTTTGGTGTGAGCTGGGGATTGAAACCCAAATCTCTTATTTGACAACAAGGGACTTTACTAGTTGAGTTAACTGGATCCCATGTTAAGATCAATTTTCTATATATATAGTAAAGTGGAATTTAGTGAACCCTCATCTCTCTCTCTCTCTGATTAATGGACTATATGTGTGGGCATGTGTTCATGTATGTGTGTGTGTGTGTCTGCCTATGGATGCATGCACTAACCTGGTTATCAACTGTATGAGCTGTCAGATAACTTCTAATTAACTAAAGTAGCAGTAATATGCAAATTAGGGGTTGTGAGAAGGCATTCAGTCTCACCACTTGACAAGAGCTAAAGATAAAATTATGGAGCAATTGATGGTGCTGGTTAATTCAAATAGTAATTCTCTGGCCATCATGCCAAATGCTTGGAATAGAATATCACATTCCCGAGGACAGGGGTTTAAAGGGAGAGCGCTATCTCCCATTCTATAGCCCACAAGCTTAATGAACCTCCAACTGACCCAAAAAACCGAACTCTAGCAACATAACATGAAATCATTCTTGCAGTCTACATATTTTGGCAACATGGAGCAGGAAGAATGTGCACATAAATATTGAACTTCAAGAGACAGTCCCATTCAATGTTACAAGGGACGCTGAAGCAGAGCAATAAAGAGACTTATACAACCACATACAGAAAGTTTCATTGCCTCATCTGATGTGAGGAATACAGGGAAAGTGGCTGGAATAGAAACATACCTGCCCCTTTTTATTCTTGACTTCAACACTGACAAGACCCTTTCGCTCAGAACCTCGTATTGGGAAGATGAGAAAACACCTTTTGGTCCTAAGACTAGGCTTGAAGTTCTTCAGTGTAAGCCCTCCTCCTGACATCACATAGGCTCTCAATTCTGTTCCAGAAAGAGGGGCACCCATAACCTCAAGGATCCCAGCAGACGTATTAAGCCTCCTCATGGCCATTCTATAAACTTTATCAGGATTGATTGTTAATCTTGAGCGGATATAAAGGCCCTTCATGTACGAAAAAAACAAAATACAAAACCTGTGATCTATAAATTATCATAGCATTTCAAAATGCAAATAATACTAGCAAAGATTGTATTAAACAAAATTATTCACAACTTGCAAATTAGCAGTTTTTGATAAATTAAATTGCAAGTAGACTTTTTTTGATAGTTCGATAGTGACAATGGGGTAGTGGGGGTTTGACCCTGGAAGGCTGGATGTTTCCATTGGGAACGCTAGGCGGTGCCAGTTGGGCTACAAGGGTCTTGGCTAAATTGAAAGTAGACTCTCTTCAACAGGAAATCAGAAACAATTCAAATGTTAAAAAAAAAAAAACAAAAAACAAAACTTTTCCCTTATTCGACGAGACAATTTAGATCGATTTTCACCATCTCAAATAGAAAAACAGTCCACAAATATCTCCTAATATGTAGTATGTGAAGTGAGAGATGAATTTGTGAGATTATAGAGAGCCTTACATAACAAAATGAATCAAAGCAGAGAGAGAAAATGAAAAAACAAAAGTAAGACAGGAAAGAAGAAGTTGGTTTGAAGCATAAACATAATGCAAGGGGATCCCAATCTATGAATATTGATTTGATATCTCTAGTCTAGTGTAGAGGCAGAGATTTAAAAGAAAAAGAAAAAGGAACTTACAGCAAAAGCGACGATAGCAGAAGAAAGGGCGAGAAAGCCATACTTGGCCATGCCTTCGGAGAGGCCAACGAAAGTATTAGCTATGCCGAACATAATCCTCCAGAGCAAAGCACAGAGTAAAACGGCAGTGGCCCCAAAGAGAAAGAGAGAGTTTCTCTTAAAGAAAGCCTCAAATTGCAAACCAATGGCCTGGCGGTAGCGAGAGAAAGCGGAAGAGAGAGCTGTGGCGGGCTTGTCGAAGATCTTTTTGGCGAAGTTAGCATTGTTGACAGAAGAGAAGAACCTAAACCCAGTTGATGTGAAAGAGAGATTGGGGGGGTTATGAGGTGGTTTGAAAGTGAAAATGTTTGAGAAAGAGGGTTTTGGTTTAGAATGTTGAAATTGGGAGATCAAGGAGGTGTTGGTTTTGGAAGAGAAATTACGAATAGCAGAGTAGGAAGGGACATTCGGAATAGTAGATGTACAACTAGAAAAGGAGCGATTTGGCTGAGGCAGATGATGATCATTATATTGGAGCCTCCTCAGAAGAAGACCTCGGATCAGTCTGGCGGAGGTGGAAGAAGAAGAGGGTTTTGACATTTTTTTTAATTTTATTATGTACCCAAATCCAATACTGCTTCTTCTTCTTCTATTATTATACTGTAAAGAACAAATATGGAATTAGATTCACCTACTCTACACTACACACAAACCAAACTCCCCGCCTGTAAGAAGAAGAAGAAGAAATCGGCTTCCTCGTTCTTTCTTTTCTTTTCTTTTTCTTTTTCTTTTTTTTTTTTTTTTGAAAGGGATCTTTCTTTTTACACAGTCTAGAATATTAATCGGAGTCGGGGGTCATCTCCAACTCCAATACATTTACATCTATTTCGTTTCCTTCTTTCCGTCAACTATACTTGAAATCAGTCCTCCTTCCTTGTTTTTCAATTTTAATTTATTTCCCCACTTTCTGATTCACTAAAGTTTCTTAATTTACACTAATAATTGTTTGGAATTAATTGCCAATTTTAAATTTCATCATCCCTTCACTTTGTTCAAGTCTTCAAGGGGGAAACATACCACATTATGTTCAAGTAGAATTTTTTATATTATACAAAAAATATATATTAATAATAAGCCTATTTACTCATAGATCTCTTTAAATCAATTAGCAAATAAACTTCTTCTTCTTCTTCTTCTTTTTTTTTAAATAATACTCATCAAACAACAATATCTATTAAATGGTGCATCTCGTAAATGTTTTCAAATCAAATTTTAATTAAAAAAGATATGTTTAAACAACCTTATAATTAAATTTTAACCCCCCCCCCCCCCGCCCCCTCTCTCCCCCCTTTTTTTTCCTTTTCTTCAACTATATATTTGATTATTTATAGTTTTGTGCTTTTGGAAATTACATTTTAAACACTATATTTCAGGGAAACTTTCATAACTAAACTTACACTCTTAGAATAACCTTGAGCTTGAAGTTTAAGATGATTACACTTTACAAGTAAAGTTAACAGTTTTATTAATTTCAAATCAAATACTTATGTAAATCCTTTATCAAATCTCCTTGTCATACTATACTTTATAAGTTAGGGTTTTATTTATGTGATTTAAAAAATCTAAAGTTTAATTTATAACCACCTTAAAACTTCATGGATATAGTCCATGGACACAATTTATTCCACCCATTGTGATCAAAATAACCCTTCAACTGTGATGTGTATTTTTGGTAACATAAGGAACCATAATGATTTAAAAGAGATTACGAGAACGAGAGAGTATTCGTGTCATACTCTGATCAAATAGAGCAACGCATTCTAATTGAGCAATTCAAACGATTGCTTAAATTAACCAATCCAACTAACAAGGCTAATTATAGCCTAATTTGATCAAGCTTAAAACAAGTTTCACAAAATAGGCATGCTTTAAGGGGATGGCTGTCCCTCCCATTAAAGAACTACAAAACCACAGACACGTCATATATTAAACTGCAAAATAAATAACTAGGTTACCATGGTGTTTTTGGGGGAGAGAGAGAGAGAGATAATATTTGTGAACTTCGACAGACGGAGAACACAAGATAATAGAGTCGCTTGACAAAAAGTTTGATAGAGTGACAAAACACAATAAATTGTTCAGCATAAAATTCAAAAATAGAAGTTGTCTTCTCAAGCGACAAATTGTCTTAAGCAGTTTCAGGCAGAAAAGCTCTTCCTGGTTTACGCAATGCCAAAGATCCATGACATCCAAGAAGCTGCAGAATTCATAACAAAAACATGTTAAATTAACATTTAAATCACCATGCCTGCCCCAATCTAGGATATGTTAAATGTGGAGAAATGACAAATGAGGGGAAAAAATAAATCAAGTTTGCTAATGAGGGCCGGACTGCTACAACCCACAGTTCTACTCCACCTTGCTAGCACTTATCTTTAATCAATCAAATATTCCTAACTAACTTGTGATGGAATTGAGAGATTGTAAACAGTGTAATTATGAAGCAATTTAGAGTAGGAACAGTTTCTCATATTAAGGTGGATTTTAACTCCCAATATATAGTGCCTGTGTATATGCATGTGCAGTGCATATATCTGCAGTTTTAGTACTACCTTAGCATTGACACCATCTGGGGAAATCTTGTTCTCTGCCTTGTACTTCAGATAATCAGCACGGCTGAATTTGGTAAATCCCCTGAAAGGTAATCATTACAAACATAAGAAACATCCCAATGCTAAATTCTAGAAAACCAGATACATTTATATATCACACAAATTTCAAAATAGAGGTTAAACCCTCGAAGACATTAAAAAATATACAATCATGTCAACAGGAAGGCGATGGAGACAAAAGCAACAGGACTCCATATGTCAACCTGATATAAGTTCTGTACACGTTTTTGAACTACAGTAACTCTAAGCCTCACCCATGGGTGACCCCTCCAACCCAACACACACAAGAAAGTTTTGAAGGTCTGCTGCAAACAGGATCTCTAACCTAGGTGCTGTGGTCAACAATTTCATATGCACATTCTATTTAACATTCATAAATCACAAGGTGCATTAATTAAATGTCAAGGAAAAATAAGAAAACCCATACCACTTCCTGCTAACAATAATCTTTTGACGACCAGGAAACTTGAATTTTGCTCGGCGGAGGGCTTCCTGGGCATGCTGGCTGTTGCTGTCCTTACAGCGCACAGAAAGGAGGACCTGACCAATGCTAACTCTTGCACATACCCCTTGTGGCTTGCCAAAAGCACCCCTCATCCCAGTCTGGAGCCTATCAGCCCCAGCACATGAGAGCATCTTGTTGATCCGCAAAACATGGAATGGGTGCACCCTCACTCTCAAATGGAATGCATCCTTACCAGCAAATTTGGCCATGTACTTGTTGCAGGCAATTCTAGCTGCTTCCAATGCCTCACTTGTAACATTTTCCTTTTCCCAGCTCACAAGATGGACACAAAATGGAAACTCATCAACACCTTTCTTCTTCATTCCAACATCATATATTCTGATCTTGGGATCGGGGACACCACGACAATATCGTGATTTCGGGTAGGGTTTGTTTTTGATTTGACGATAACACCTTGCAGGTCCTACAAAAGTGTAGGCATGCGTTCATCAAAAATAAGAACAGCAGCATGCAAAAAATTACAAACAATCCACCACATCAAACATGTGAAATTCAAAAATAGCACAAATAAAATATGCACATTATCCCACAATCAACATAAAAGACAACATAGAGTTTTATATCAACTAAATGCTAAAGAACTTGCATATTCGTTTACCAATTGATTTTTGGTTTAAGTGGAGATTGAATCCTAGATCTCATATTCGAGGATAAGTAATTATACCAGAAACTCAATTTGCTATCCATCATTTGATGTCTTTTTTTTTCCCAACAAACAATCCATCTTTCTAATATTTCTTGGATTATTATCGTTGATTATAATTTTTTGTTCTTACTTAATGTCACAGTAGATTTTCCTCAGTTTTAATGCCTGTAGTATTTAAAGACAATTGTTGTTGCCAATTTGTAATGTTAATTAATAAAGATCTAAACATTCGCAGTACTATAAATTTTTGTTTCAAAAGATAAACCAAATACTTAGATGGGTATTAGCAAATACAAACGTTGTATGGTTTAATAAGTTCTAAAATAATTATAGCACAAAAAATAATTGTAAAAAGTAGATCCGAGAATGTACAAAACAAAAGCTCAAACACCAACAACCAAAATCTTTCAATAGCCAAAAACAGTATCATAAGTTAAAACATAAAATGTCCGACATCTACATCTACATCTACATCAACATATACAATTCAGGAATATAACAATCAAACGAATTATATCTTCAAAGACGTTCATATGCAATATGTAAATAGGATTTTTTTTTTTTTTTTATAATTAAAGCAAGAGAATAATGGGTGCACCCTCACTCTCAAATGGAATGCATCCTTACCAGCAAATTTGGCCATGTACTTGTTGCAGGCAATTCTAGCTGCTTCCAATGCCTCACTTGTAACATTTTCCTTTTCCCAGCTCACAAGATGGACACAAAATGGAAACTCATCAACACCTTTCTTCTTCATTCCAACATCATATATTCTGATCTTGGGATCGGGGACACCACGACAATATCGTGATTTCGGGTAGGGTTTGTTTTTGATTTGACGATAACACCTTGCAGGTCCTACAAAAGTGTAGGCATGCGTTCATCAAAAATAAGAACAGCAGCATGCAAAAAATTACAAACAATCCACCACATCAAACATGTGAAATTCAAAAATAGCACAAATAAAATATGCACATTATCCCACAATCAACATAAAAGACAAGATAGAGTTTTATATTAACTAAATGCTAAAGAACTTGCATATTCGTTTACCAATTGATTTTTGGTTTAGGTGATTTTTGGTTTAGGTGGGAATTGAATCCTAGATCTCCTATTCGAGGATAAGTAATTATACCAGAAACTCAATTTGCTATCCATCATTTGATGTCTTTTTTTTTTCCCAACAAACAACCCATATTTCTAATATTTCTTGGATTATTATCGTTGATTATAATTTTTTGTTCTTACTTAATGTCATGGTAGATTTTCCTCAGTTTTAATGCCTGTAGTATTTAAAGACAATTGTTGGTGCCAATTTGTAATGTTAATTAATAAAGATCTAAACATTCGCAGTACTATAAATTTTTGTTTCAAAAGATAAACCAAATACTTAGATGGGTATTAGCAAATACAAACGTTATATGGTTTAATAAGTTCTAAAATAATTATAGCACAAAAAATAATTGTAAAAAGTAGATCCGAGAATTTACAAAACAAAAGCTCAAACACCAACAACCAAAATCTTTCAATAGCCAAAAACAGTATCATAAGTTAAAACATAAAATGTCCGACATCTACATCTACATCAACATATACAATTCAGGAATATAACAAATCAAACGAATTATATCTTCAAAGACGTTCATATGCAATATGTAAATAGGATTTTTTTTTTTTTTTTTATTAAAGCAAGAGAAGGACAGGAAGACAGAGAATAGGAAATTTCGAATCGAAACAGAAGAACAAAAAGAAATGAGTTTGTGTACTCACTCCTCCCCATGGCGGCGAATGGCGATCTTGAGTGTCGTGTTATTTCCTGAGCTGAGAAGAGACGAGACGAGGCACACACAAACCCTAAAACGATACTTTCATATATATAGTGATGGTCATAGTCATAGATATTGAAACTGCGGTTCGCGGATCCCTACAAGGTTCCGGCCCATTCCAATGTAAAATGACTCGCGCTTCATCATTCACAAACTTCGTCCTGGCCCAATCTCTTTTTCTTTAAACAATATACGACCCTAATTTTTTGAAGCCCATTATTTTTTCTTCTTTTTTAGTGAAGCCCATTTTTTGTTCACGCCTTTGTTAGGAAAAAGTTCATTCTGTATCATATGCGATAGAATCTCTATGTTGGTCTACGCAATGAGAGAGATATTATATGCATCTAACAAAAGATCATTTGTTAAATGAAAGGTGATACGTTCACAATATTCTTACAATATTTTCATAACATATCATAAATGGTTAGTTGTTATTGATTTTAATTTGAATTGATCATTAAGGCTGTGTTTGTTTTGACTTCAAAGTACTTCCGGAAAACCATTTCCGTAAAACTTGAGTGTTTGGTTGATTTGGAAAATTCGGTCAACTGAAAATCATTTAAGCTTTGACCATAAAATAGAGCTCCCACGGGTGAAATTTATTTCACCTTCTATTTTCACTTCAAATGCTATTTTCCGGAAAACAGAGAGAGAGAGCACGAAGAAAGAGAGAGAGAAAGAGAGACCCAGACCAGCGACCAAGCCCCACGAACCGTCGGCGAGAGAGACCAAGCCCGGAGCAATCGCACGAGCAACCGCCGGTGACCTTCGACCCACGAACCGACGAACCCAGCAACCCACGAACCGACGAATCCAGAGCAACCCATCGCCTTCGACCCAGCGCAACCCAT
This sequence comes from Quercus suber, assembly GCF_002906115.3. Classification (NCBI taxonomy): domain Eukaryota; kingdom Viridiplantae; phylum Streptophyta; class Magnoliopsida; order Fagales; family Fagaceae; genus Quercus; species Quercus suber. The sequence continues at coordinate 646,757 of NW_027069558.1, read as the reverse complement.
CGCCTTCGACCCAGAGCGACCCACGAACCGACGAACCCAACAACCGACGAACCCAGAGCAACCCACGAACCTCAATCTCGTCGCCGACCCAGACTCGTCGCCTCCATACTCTCTCTTCCTCGATCTCTCAGTTTTTTTTTTTTTTTTTTTTTTTTTTTTTTTTTTTTTTTTTTTTTAATTTGATTGTTGTTGTTGTTTTTTGTTTGGATGAACTAATTATTGTTGTTGTTGTGTTGTTGTTGCCGGAATTTGCTACCGGAAATTGTTGTTGAATTGGATGCGATGTTGAAATTTTTTGTAATAATGTGAAAAATTTTCCGAAAAATAGCATTTTAGAATACATCCAAACACATGAAAATATTTTCCACAACAATTTTCATAATTCAACCAAACACTTTAAAAATATTTTCCTTTTCCGGAAAATAACATTTCCGGAAGACATGTATTTTCCGGAAAACGTTTTACACGAAACAAACACAGCCTAAAATTACTTTCTTGTCCCACCAATACCAACTCCTAACAACTTGTTACATAAAATTTGTTGTGAAAATATTGTGAACATAACATTTTCCTTTGTTAAGTTACCACAAGATTGAAAATCATCAAGCCAATACATCATTGATTTTTTTACGATATGAATTCAAATATATTATTTAATAATAAAAAACTTTATTATTTGAGATAATTGAAATCCTTCTATGTTCATATTCATTGTCCACTAAAAGATTTTCTCATTCACTTTAATTTCATTTCTCAAATTATGGGACGGTTTTGGGGTCTTAAGGCTTGTTTGTTTTCTTGAGAATAGTGGGAACCACAACAAGGATTTTTGATAAGGCCAAGCACATACGACTCAAACCGTTGAATTAACATTTTGTTCAGATAGAGGGCATTTAATATAACAAGGGTGAGCCCATGGGAACTAACTACGGATACTCTGTTGGTTAAATTAGAATAGGAGATTAAGGGTAATAATGATGGAGTAATAATATTTGAAAATTGCATTTCTCTTTTAGTGGGGGTCATAGGGTACTTATAATGTGATTGTTCTATAAAGAGAGACTTGGATTTAGTTGGAATTATTCCCTAAAGTCCCTTTTTTGCCTTATAATGTGATTGTTCTCTTTCATTAGTTGAGAGGACATAGGCCAAGAAATCACCCCCAAATTTGTCAACTAGTGTGGACTTCAAGGTATCAGGTATGCAACCGAATTTAACTTATAAAAGGCCTTCCTACTTTTTTTGCTTGTGCAACCCCTACTCCTTGTATTAGTTTTTTTTTTTTTTTTTTGGCTTCAAACACCCTCAAAGTTTATGAATATGCAGTTTTGGGTTAAATAAGGATGATCCGAATTTGATTTTGAATGTTGTGTAACTAAATTGGAGAAATCTAATAAGGTATTTATTTTTTATTTTCATAAATCAATACTTAAAAAATAATGAGGGAGAAAGAATTTGAACCTTGAGAGTAGAGAATTCCATTGAGTAATGAGGTTTCCCTTAGCTAAGTTATTAGACTTTTGCTGAGACAACTAATAATTGAAAGATCAAATTAAACTTTGTTTAATAATTAGAGAATCAAATTAATAATTTAAATATATTCATTTTTAAATATAAACCTACATTATTAGTCCGCGTTTGGGATGAACTGAATTTTTCAGCTTATCTCAATTTTCAGTTTATTTTTGCTACTATTCATGATTCCCATTTCACTTTTAAATACTATTCATGAGTTCCACTGTATTATTTAGCTTTTTTTAAAACATTTTTTTTACACATTTAACAAAAAAAAAATTTAATTTCAGCTAAATAAACTGTTTCAAACAGACACTTAATATAACAAAGTAGGATTTCAGTGGCAGAGCTAAGATTTCAGTTGGGGAGGGGGAAGATAAAATAGTATTAAAAGGACATTAAGTTTTTTTTTTTTTTTTTTTCTAATAATTATGTGTCACTTATGGGGACCACTAATTGAATTGTCATGAAAAAAAAAAGGATAAGCAAGATTTTCACAATACTTTCACAAACAAATCATAAGTGGTAAGTTATTACTAATTTACATTTCAACTCACCACTGAAATTACTTTTTTGCTCACCAATAACAACCAATTATAACCTGTTACTTACGATTTGTTGTGAAAGTGTTGTTAAAATGTTGTGCACATATAATTTCTCAAAGCTAAAATGACTATAAATTTTACTGTAAAAAACTTACAAACTAATGTGATAAGAATGTATGACACTTAAAAAATATAATAAATAAATGTTTAAATGAATTTTTTATAATTGATAACACGTCAATTTGTAAAATTTGTAGTATTCATAACATTGCTCCATTGAAAATAGTGATCGATAAAAAAAAAAAATAATGAAATAGGTGATGACGTATGTGGAGAGATAAAACTAATAAGAATAGTAAATTTCATGAAAAAGTGATATGATTTGGTACGTGGGAGAAGATTTGTTTTCCTAATTTCTTAGTGTTAAGGATCTGTACATGTATTATAGCATAGCGAGAGTCTTTTTCTTTTTGTCACGGTAAAGTAAATAGTAGTTCATAATGACAATGTGTATCTAGTCTCTAGTAAGCAGTGTGTCACCAATTACCATACGCGACATCCGTGGATATCTTCTTGACACACAACCAGTCAACCGCACTACAGGCCACACCCTTCTTTTATTGGAGTGGTCTGGTCTGCAGGCCATATTATTTGTGATCCATGTAGCTATGTATTAGAATTGGATTGGGTCGGAGAATGAGGTATATCGGTTGGGCCGGGCTTTGGAGGAGCAGAGAGAGAGAGAGGGAGAGATATGAAAGTATACCACGTTCCTTGCTTGGAGGACAACTACTCCTACCTGTAAGTTAATCCTTTTTTGCTTAGAATTTCGATGAGAAATTTGATTATTAGTAATTAGGGCGATTGATTTGTTGCAAATTAAATTGCGCAGCATAATCGATGAGAGGTCAAAAGAAGCGGCAGTAGTGGATCCAGTAGAGGCTGAGAAGGTAGTACAATTTGCCAAACAACACGGCGTCCTTCTCAAGTTCGTTCTCACCACACACCATCACTTGTATGTCTGTATGTATGTATGTATGTATGGTATGGCATTCCAATTCTTTCTTTCTTTTTTGACTGCTTTCTTCTTCTGGTTCTGGTGATATTAATAGTAAATAATAAATTAGGGATCATGCTGGTGGAAATGAAAAAATAAAGGAGCTGCTACCGGGGATTAAGGTTTATGGTGGTTCGTTAGATAACGTGAAGGGTTGCACTGATAAACTGGAAAATGGTGATAACATCACTCTCGGTGCTCATCTCAATATACTCTCTCTTCTCACTCCTTCGTATGCTTCTTCTTCTTCTTCTTAATCACTTTCCCCCTTCTTTCTTGTTTTCACTATATATATATGTCTGCTGCTTTCTTCTGCTACTGTGTTACAGGCTCCAGCATAATTAGCTCAATAAGCATGATTTGAATTTTTTTTTTTTTTACTTCCAACATTAATGCTTCTCATATTTAATCTTCTATTTTCATGTCAACTCAAGACTTAACCCCCTGTTTTTGGGGGTGGTATATTTTTCTGTACTTTGTTCACAAAACACCACCTTGTCTCTCTATTTAATTTCTATGATCATGCTGGAAAATCTAAACCTGCCAGTAGAAAGAACCTATCCCTGCACTCCACCATACTATGTCTATGAATATGATGCTCTCACCAGATTCTTACATACCCACCAATGGCTCTTGACCTCACCTTCCATCCCATTATTATGAAAAAAGAACCAAGTGCCATTTCAGCTAAAGCTTATTGCCAATTTATTTATCTGACACATATTGGTTTTAGCGTTTTGCACGGGTATGCCTTACATCTTTATTCTTTTTAACTTTATCTGTGTGTCTTTGACTTGCTCTAATCAGCCACACCAATGGTCACATTAGTTATTATGTGACTAGCAAAGAGGAAGAAGACCCAGCTGTTTTCACTGGAGACACATTGGTAAGTTGATGGGGGACTCTTTTTTATGCGTGCATGGGTGTGTGTGATCAGTTTTCTTTAAAAAGTGCCACATGATTAGATGGCAGAAGCCTTTCTCCCTGGTCTGTTATATTTTCAAATCTTTTTTCCCCCCTTCTTTAATAAGAATGGTGGGCAATTTCATCACCTTCATTTGCTGAGAAGGGAGGAAAAAAAGAGTTAAATCCTAAGGGGGAATGCCCTGAATTAGTGGGGTCAGGAAATCTATTTGTGAAGACTCCATGTTTATTGTCTTCTATTATGAAGTGAATGTTGTATCTGTGAATATGAAACAACATAAGATTGTTTGAAGAAGTTATTCCCTAAATTATGTTCTTTTCTTGGCAAGCTCTTGGCTAGTGACAATTTGTCTTCATTTTTTGACTAAATTTGTAGCTTTCATTTTTAATTTTATGGTGTTAGGTAACTAATAGCGGTCAATCTTTTTCTTTTCTTTTTTTTTTTCTTTTTTTTTTAATTAATTAATTAATTTTTTTATTGTTTGTGTGTGTAGTTTATTGCTAGTTGTGGGAAATTTTTTGAGGGAATAGCAGAGCAGATGTATCAATCGCTATGTGTAACATTGGGTTCATTGCCAAAGCCAACTCGAGTATACTGTGGCCATGAGGTAATGGTATTTTGTTACTATCCTTTCTTTGGGTTGATTTTGAGTTCATAAGGATAAATTAATTTTGTACAAGGAGTTGGGGTTGCTTTTATTGTGTCCATGTGTGTAGATTTTTCTACTGTTGATGTATAATTAGTGCAAAATATTCCATTTGGCATAATTACAATCAATAATCACTGGTTTGTTTCTATAACCACCTCAAAATCTCTTTACTTATATTACATAAAAGGCGCCAGGTATATACCTTGTTTCATATTAGATCTCAAATTTTTAATTTTGTCAATTAAAATCCCAAATTTATGACACCGTTTTAATTTGAAGCCCATGTCTATATCTGTTATTCATATTCCTTATTCTGGCTGGTAATGGATTAGAGAAAAATATAAAACCATATAAAATTTTGTGATTTACCTAGGTAACTAGTTTCAATTCTCTGGCAATCACTTTCTCTCTCTATTGTCTTTGTTTAATGGTTACCAAATTAATTTATGAACAAGGCCTAGATGAAGCATAGAATTTAATCAATGATTTCCTGCTTTTCTCTCCTCCATTACTACCTAGAATAACAAAAGCAAATTACAAAGATGGACATAGGCTTCAAATTGAAAGTATTTTTTAAATTTAGGACTTCAATTGGCAAAGTAAAAAACTTGTGACCTAATCTGTATAAAGGTATAGACTTTTATGTAATTTCCACAAATAAGAAACCACCTCAAATTCTCTAGCATTTTTTGAACAATAATGTTTCTAATAAAAATATTAGAAATCAAGTAGTTAGTATTTGGGATATTTTCTGGAGCCTAAATGGAAATGGTTGCTAGATGGTTATAGCTGTATCACAGGCATGTGTAAAAGAATAATGGGAATACATGAATTGTGTGGGCCTAATTTATTATTGTATCTTTTGTTGAGTGTCGGATTGTGTTTCTATGGTCATTTCAATAGCAGTATAGTTAGAGAGATATGATTTAGATCAAGATTCCTTCATTGGGTAATGGTTTATCAACATAGGTTCACAATGAGTTCTCCACTTTTCATCTTTCATCATGTGAGTGAGTGATACTGTGATAGTATGGTAGTCATGGACTCTTATTAACCACTTGTTTTTGCAGTCTCAAAGTCTGGAATTGTAGACAGTCTCCTATCGTGGGCAACTTTTAAGCAGAGTAAAGATCTTAAGAAAAGTGATGGAACAAAGACAGAGAAGATTCGTGGTATTCAAAATCTAGATGATGCTAACAAAATAGGAGGGAAGGAATCTGATAAATGTACCTTGATTTTAACTGAAGGAGATTGAGCTGAGGCTCTTGCAGTAAGTTGCTGTGTCATTGTGCAGAGTATTTTAGCATTAAAGTTAGCTCTAATGGGTTTCACTTTGTATGATTTTTACGTTATTCATTCTATTACAGTTGGCTGGGCTTGCTGCTGTGGGTTGAGATTACTATAGTGTGTTCCCATTGAGAGGTAAATTGCTCAATGTGAGGGAAGCCACTGCTAAACAGCTCACTGAGAATAAAGAAATTGGGTACATAAAGCAGATTCTTGGACTTCAGCAGCATAAAGAATACACCAATGTAAAATCTTTGAGATATGGTCATTTGATGATAATGACTGATCAGGTGCGCCTTAAGTTTCTCTTATTGTTTTGTTCTTGTTTTATGCTTACAATTCTCCCTACAAGGCACACTGACAGCCTGCAACAAATATAAACTTTTAACTATAATTCTTGTAGAGGATCATGATGGTTCCCACATCAAAGGGCTGTTGATCAATTTTATTCATTGTTATTGGCCATCACTATTAAAAGTTCCATCTTTCTTATTGTGAAGGTTGGTATTTTAAGTTAACTAGTTCAAAATTCAAATATTAGCACAACTTCAATATAAGTGGAATGTGTCTTGAGTGAAAATGATCATTTATCATCTTTGTAGGCAACTCACAAAAATGGGACACAATTATTATTTTATACCATGCCTGAGTACGAGTCATGGAAGCACAATTTGGGTGGTAGTGCAAGTGGGTGGTCTATCAAGTACTATAAGGTTTGCATTGAAATTTGTTACATGTGAACCAATTACATAACCTTTTATTCTATTATCTGTTTTCTGTCTTTTGCATGTTGATTTGTTTGTGTCTTTTTAGGGGTTGGGAACAAGCACATCAAAGGAAGGAAGGGAGTACTTTGCAAATCTTGAGAAACACAGGAAAGATTTTATTTGGGAGGATGAACAGGATGGGGAGGCCATTGAGCTGGCATTTAGTAAGAAGAAGATAGAAGAGAGGAAGAATTAGCTTAGGCAGTTAGAGGTCAAAGTTTTGCCATGCTTTCTTCTTGTGTTTTAGAGAAAATGAATGAATATATATCTAATACAACACCTTCTGAATGTGCAGCCTGGTACTCTCCATGGTTGATGGCCTTTTGAGTGGCCAAAGGAAAATTCTGTTATGCTCTTTCAAGAGGAACTTTGTCAAGGAAGCAAAAGTTGCCCAGTTTTCTGGTTATGTGTCTGAGCATTCAGCTTATCATCACGGTGAGCAGAGTCTTGTGAGTACCATCATCAGAATGGCACAACACTATGTGGGACTACCCTTTCTGTACATTTGACACTCAGTTTATCCTTTTTAGGACCCATTTGTTATGAACAGAGAAATTTTTTAACCTTTACTACGTGTAATTTTTTCCACAAGATTCCAATTTTCTATAATTTGTTCTCCACAATATGTGGATTTTATTATTGGATAAATACAGTTTAAATGTTGTGCATAAAAAAGCCTGTGTCCTTTGTACTTTGAGGCAAAGTAATAAAATTTAGGAGTTCACTCCTATAAATTCTTAGTGTGCTATGCAGAGGAAAAAACAAAGGGTGTTAATGGGGGAAAACACTGTAATCTCTGTAATTGTGTGTGTATTGTAGGCCTTAGTGGCTGAATTTTACAAAGGCAAAACCTAAGAGCATCCACATCCGGATGCTAAATCTCATCTTATTTTACAATCTCAAAAAGCTACTTTATCTATTATACCATCCCATTTTACAATACACCCAACATCCCAAAATTCTATATCTCATCCTTTTATTAAAATATTATTTTTTTAATCTTTCTTTATTATTACTTTTCCAACTACCATTTTTTTGTTGTTTCAAATTCAACTGCTTTTTCAAACGGTTGGAATGTCCCTGCCAAATTTTTTTTCTATCCCACCTCTGCAAACATCAACAGCCATTCTTAAGATCAAAACCCAAACACAAACACAAGCCGAATCCCCATTTTTTATTGCAGAAACACAAACACAAACACAAACACAAAACCCACCTAGTAAATTGCTTTGATTTTGATTCTGATTTGATTTGAGAGACCGATGGAGCTTCGTGAAGAGATTTTGCAAACAAATCGGTGAATCCAAACCGATTTGATTTGAGAGACCGATGGGACGAGTGAATCGGTGATTTTGATGAGTGAATCGGTGAATCCAAACCGATTTATGAGAGGACAGAATCGGTAAAGGGGATCGGATCACGGAGACAGAGAGAACGGAGAAAGAGAAGCACCCAAAACTGATCACTGATCGGAGAGAGAGGGGCAGAGTAATGGGGCTGAAGATATCACACAGCAGAGGAGACAAGAGAGAACGGAGGAAGAGAGACCGAAGAAAGAGAAAATAATGAGAAATAATAAAGGGCGTGAGAGATATTCCCGGCAAAAATCATTAAAATATTAGTTTTTTTTTATAAGATTCAGCTACAGTACCATCTTACATTTGAGATGGTACTGTAGCTAAATCTCATTTTTTTTTTTTGCATATAAGATTTACCTTCCCGGTTGCTGGAGGATTTTAGGGTTTAAATACCAAATGCTCCTAGCATTTGGCATATACAACCCCCATTGTGGATGCTCTAAATGAGTTTTTTAGGAGAGGGAGCCTTAGTGTGCTTTGTACTTCGTGGGAATTAAATAAATTATTTTTGTGCTGTGCATGTGTATATTCATAAAAACTATTGTTTAGTTTCCTTGTGTGACTGTTGATTATTGTAAGCCTTAATGGCTGAATTTTACTAATGTGGAACCTAAGCGTTTTGTGTAAGAGAGCCTTAGTGCCCATGTGGTAATGTGGTTTCAAACTGCAATTTTTTTTTTGGACAAGTAAACAATTGAAATTAAAACAAAGAATGTAGTTCTCCAACGTCCAAATGCAACGTAAAGGTGGCAATGTCCAATTGCACTTTTTCAAAGCACAGCTTTTTTAAGATTCACTTATTTCTTGGTAGAACTGTTTTAAATAATGTCATTTTCAAAAAGCTAAAAAATAAGTTATACCAAATGGACACTTAGTGTTCATTTGGAATAGCTTATCTAACTTTTTGCTGAAAACGTTTTGCTGTAAGTGTATTAACGTATACTTATACCTTGAAAAAATTTGAAGTTAAACCAAATTTTTTTAAAGATAAAACGAATTTTTAAAAGCTTATTTCAAATTTTGTATTTGATGACTGCCATTCTTGAATTGTCCCATTAATGGTAATAGATTGGTCTTTCAAATGACACACAATAGGAAAGGAATTTCAGAGATAACTAAACTAACATATAAAAGATAAAATAGGTCACAATAGCAGAGAACTTGAGCAATAAGAGTTGTTCTGTTGGAGGGAGTAGAAATGATTGATAGCTTAAACAATATCTACCGAGTAACAAGTTAAGGGAGGCCAATAGCTGTTCTGTCACACTATTAAAAACAGATGAGGAGTAGAAGGGGCAGGAAACATATTTATTTTCTACTTTTCCTATGTTATTTGCAGTTGTATACACAATTATTGGTCTATGAAATACATATGAAGCACTTTGTCTATCAAACAAACGAAACCAATCCAATACCCCATTATGAACTATTTCAAATAAACAAAAATACATTAAGATTCACCATAATCGAAAAGTAAAACACTAAAATATTTTCAATTAACACAAAGGAAATCAGCTAATATTGCATTAAAATAGCAAAGATAAACCATAAATCAAACACTCTAAAACTCGATTTTTACTGGGAATTTTTTTTTCCCCTCCCCACTATTTTTTCCTTCTCCCACCTGCATTAAACCCAGATCCACAAACTAGGAACTTCCTTTTCCTTACCCCACGAGCATAATATATATATCCCCCCCAACCCCCTCCAACTCAAAAAAAAAAAGAAGAGAAACCTAAAGTTCAGCTGATCTAAAAATTCTAAATAATCCGTACTAGAAGTTGAATTGATGTAGCACCTATTCCCACTCATGTAAGGAACATATGAATATCATATTTTGTGAAGGGATAAATCAAAATCTCATATTAAGAATATCCTCAAAACGTGCATCAAAAGAAGTCAAGACAATTTTCAAGAGCTAAACAGGAAGAGGAAAAATATATATAATGACACCCCACAATTGTAGGGAACACATTTGATGAATCAAGCATAGAAGTTATGTTATCGTAAGATTGTTAACTGGAAGCAGAGGCAGAAGCAAGGGGGGGCGAGAGGGGGCAAGTGCCCCCCCTGACCTCCCAAAAAAATCCAGAATAGCAACCCAAATATTACATTATCAAGCGTTTTGACCTTGACACAAATGCTCCACACCTAGAGAAGAAAGCAATATTAGGTGCAAATCTTCATAACATTATTTTGTCTTTTTCTCAATAAAACAAAGTTTTGTGGGTCCTACTTAACACCCATACTTTTTTTCCTTGCCACATGTTCTCAAGAAGTGGAAATTTTTTTTCCCGGAGTGCTTTTCTTAGGGCAATTTGTTCTTCAAATGAGATATTCCCACATAATCATAATAAAAATATATATTTAGGTCCTTGTATATCAAACTAAAATCTTAGCGTTCCCTAATTTTTTTCTCTTCTACTTCTTTTTCATAATTTCAATTTTGAAACACTTTATTTTTACTATAGAACCAAATTTTAACTACTTACTGCTAAAAGAATAGAGTAAAAAATATTGAATTTTGCATAACTTTTTAAGAGCATTTATGGCCAAGAAAATACAACTTAATAATTCTTTTATATTGATTTATTTTCTCAATTTATTTTAAGGAATCAAATTACATGTTTAAATTCTATATATTTAGAATAATCTCTTAATTTGATTGTTATTAACTATGATTTTTTTTTTAATAATATGAAATATATACTTATAATCAATTGATATTATGGAGAAGCCAAATTATAATAATGATTTAGATTCAAATTCTAAACATCATATCGAGGTGTATTTTACTAATCTTCCAATTGAACAAATTAAACTATGTATGAAAAAATAAATTAGAGTTTATATTATATTAGATTTTGTACGACGATTGCATTAATAGTGTATAATTCTTTATCTATTTTGTTATTAACATCGATTAAAAATATTTAGATTAATTTTACTCTCAATCTTGTCTTTTAATTTTGCCCCCCCTAAACTAAAATCCTAGCTCTGCCACTAACTAGAAGGGAGTGATACGTATTTTATTGACACCATGCATTGGCAATTTCAATGTTGCATCAACCATGATGACCAGTAAATGTTAATTCTGAGGGTAATTGTTTTAAGGAAAGAACACTACTCTAATATATCATGATGGAGCACTATCCAGGGAAGTAAGAGAATTGGCAAACCAATATCTCAGAGAGCAACTTCTCAATAAAAATAAGCAAAGAAAAGGAAAATAATCATCCATCAACATGTCCAAAATGTCAACTCTATGCTTGAAACAAATAAAATGGCAAAATCTGAAATAATTTCATAAATATAATACACATTTACTAAAAGAGGTTTCAGTATATGCATATCAGTAGTAAAATGCAGAACTCACTCTGAAAGGATCACCCCTCAAAGATTGCACAAACATAGACCCTGAGCCACTTCCCTGCAGAACAAAAGCACTAATCTCAAAGCTGTCCTCAAAATAGTAATTGAACTTGAACAGCACAACGTAGCAAATGGACATAATTTCTTCAGTATATGTTTTTTCAAAGGGACTACTTATCAACCAAAAAAAAAAAAGTTTTACCAAAGGGACTGGGAGTTCATTAGGGAGGTGAAGCATTTCCTGGTACAGAGTTCATATTTGTATTTCATTTCTTTTTTTGGTTTGCCTTTCTTGTCTTGATAGAGTTTCACTTTACCTTTGCAATTGCCAGTCCAACTTTACCTATCTACAATATCTCCTTCATTGTGTTCATATATGATAAAAACACGGAGGAAAGAGAAGCTCAAACCTTTTAGTTTTGCTTGGTAATTACATATACATTTAGTGGATCTTAAACTCATGACCTCACCTCAACCATGCTTTTACAAGGTGAGAAGATCAAACCAGTTAATACTGCAGGTTCAGCTTACTCCAGACAAACTTTCAGCAAAACCCTTGTACTCTTACATTTACTTTTTAATTTTGTTCCCATCTATCCTTGTTTGTGTTCAATTGCTAGGGTTAAAAATAATTATCCTAACACACATAAATATTATTTATATCTGTGGGTAATTACAATGAGATCCTATTTTGCCCCTAGCACTAATGCACACTCATAATTTTTTATTATTTAAATATCCTTTTACTTTCAAAATTTTAGCCACATCATATTCTGTACTCTAAATTTTGTCATTTTAATTTTAACTAATTAGTGAGAACTTTTTGAGAAATTAAAAGATGAAGAAACCACCAAATGCTACTCTCTTTAGAGTATAGGTATATGTATCCATATCCGTAAGTGGTTCATACATTATGATACCAAAGTGTAACACAAACCAAGTAATTATAAGGACTGAGGTACCTCCAAAGATATATCCCTAAGACGCCTTCCAGTTTGAGCACAGCAAATGCGGACTACATGTTCATCACAACTCCCGCTAATAATATAATCCCTTCCATTCATGTAATACGAACGAGTGTAATTCTGAGAGCTTCCTGTAGAAGCTATTTCAAACTTCAAGTGAAGCCTCCCATCAACAGCCAGAAGTTGTCTAACCTGACAATGTCCACATGTTAGTCTCAAGTGTTAAATTCTTAAGAGATGATAATATTATTAATAATTTCATTAAACCATAATAAAATAAAATTAAAAAAAAAAAAAAAGGAATATTCATCTCAAAAAGGCCTATATGCATAATCTAATAGACTAATACTATGATTAATTGCCTATACGCATAATGAAATCCACAACAATTAATAATGGAGTCCCCCTAAGCATACACTAAGGTATGGATTTATGCCAAAAGGCAACAGAGTACATATCCTCCTAAGAACCCAGTCTGCACCTGCATCCACCACCAGAAAATATCCCTCATTTCTTTCATTCCAAATAGACCACCATGCAACAAATAATCTTCCACAGAAAACGCTCCATAGATGCCAAGGCCCTAGTATGTGTCCATTTATCTAACACTTGCCTATTAGAGTGCATTGAAACTTTGTGGTAGCCATATTGACATAAGCGCTTTCATGGCATTGGTTCAGGACCAAAAACCTAGCCTAACGAATATCAGGACCCCATAATATAGGGTGGTCTTTGGCCAAAAACTACCAATCCTCAATGAGGGCTTCATACGATAGAAGAATAGAGCAAACAACTAAAGTTAGTAAGTAAAAATTATGCATACAAAAGAAAGGGAAAAACTTCACAAAGAAGAATTTTACAGGAAAAAGAATGTTGAATGCTGTTAATGAAAATTTTTATTTCAATGATTAGGCTCAAGACAGGTTCTAACCAAATTTCTTTTTAAATTAGATAATTGACATATGTGCCTGGACCAATCCCAATAATCATTTGTAGTCCAAGACTTGGGGGCAGAATTCCTGGGATGGGACCTAAGTATAGGTTGGATATTTGAGAACTTAGAAAGAAAAAAATGACGCACCCAACATACTGTGAATTAGTTTAATCCTACCTCGTTGTCCACAGCTGACACAAGAAGATAATGATCATCTGGAGAAAAGCAAACCATCACATTTCCCCTAGAGCTTGAAGCAGAATAGCAAGGCCGTATTGGTTTCTGTCTCAAGTCCCACATCTTGACATCTTGATCAAAGGAAGAAGTAGCAAAAAGTGAGGGAGAATAGTTGGCAAACTTCACAACATTAATATGCTCTCGATGCATATCAGTGAACACCTGTAAGCGTCTTCCACTGTTTATGTCATACAATGCAACATTTCTTGAGTACCCACTTGCTAGAAAAAGTTCATCCGTAGAGTTAACATGAACAGATGTCAACTGGTCGAAATCATCAAAGGTGACAAAACCAGCAGTATTATATATGCCCATATTTGTTGTTGGCATTTTCTGGATATCATACAATTTCAGTGAACCATTATCTGAACCAGCTATGAGCTGGCATTCACCAAGGGGGAAAAAACAAGAAAGAATTAGAAATTCCATATTCATCAGGGATAAAATCAACAAGAAGCAAATGCTCTAAAAATGCACCAATAGTGAATGTCAAATGAGAAAATACAAAAATGACTTAAATAATCCAAGAAAATGCCCAAATTTTCAGATGCAGATTTATCTAACAGAATTATATCCCCGAGAAATGGAAAAGTTTCTGGAATTAACAAAATCCTCTAAGGCAGGTAGATACTTGTGTCATGAACTCTTAGAAAGTATGATTACAACCATTTCTAATCATGCTAACTCGTATCTAACATCCTGCTGTAAGCATTTCTTGCAGTCACTAGCCACAGAACATAACATTTCTGGTTTTTGAATCAATCTATCCCCTGCATGGCTCCAAATAAGCATGACAGGAAAAAACAAAACATTCTGAAGTCTGATGATGTAGCAGTCTGCAAATATAACTGCAACAATAATTGCCCAGAAAAGAACTTCTAACTGCAGTGTGTATCTACTAATAGAATAATAAAGCACAAGAATTTACTCTCTTTACCACATTCTCTGCAGGAATAATATACCTTGGAGGGATAGTTCTTGAGCCAACAGAGTCCCAACACGCTGTTCATTGCACCAAGTGACGGTATATGACTAACAATTTTCTCTTTCTCATGGTTGACTACAACTACTTCGCCATCCAAAGTTCCAAAGACCATTAGGCTCGAATCAGATGGATGATACTCGAACTGCCTTGGACGAAAGCCCATACCTTCATCTCCCAAACCACTGCTTGAAATAGAAAGAGGGTGCAAGAAAGGCCAAGCGGAAGACCCAACTTTGGCAGCACAAAGAGACCTGGTATAAAAATATTTTGACTCTCCAGAAATATATGATGACTTTTGCTTTGGAGTCCGCATAAGACTTTGGCTTGCTCTTATTTCACGCTTCTGTAAGATACTAACAACGCTTTCTTTATGCTTTCTTCTGTAGGGTAGATATTCAAAGTACTGTGAAAAGGTGATTGTAGCCCTTTCTCTGTCATCCTCTCCGATAGGCAGGTTATCCAAGACTTTCAGATGGGGCAATGAAGTTATCATATATTCTCTGTAGTATTTCTCAAAGCATATTGGTGAAGCATGACAAGAAATGAACTTCAAAGCGACATCTTCAATTTGCCTTGTAAAGGCACCAGCAAAAGACTCTTCTCCATTTTGGCTGTCTAATGTATCAAAAGAAACCTGCAAAACAAGTTAGAAATTTATATGTAAAGGACTCAAAAGGTGGGGTGAATCAGACAACAGAGATTAGTGGGCGTGGGTGTGTTTAAAAGTATGATGCATGTATATAGACAACAGAAAACTTGTGTATGTACATTACCTACATGTGTATAGCATTAAGATCAATCCAATTTACAGTAGAAATTTTTTTTTTTTTTTTATCATGGGCTTAAATTGAAGCTGGTGGGGCTGGAGGTCATAAGGAAATAACAATGTCCACAGAAAATTCATGTCTGATGAAGCCATTTAAAAGAAAAAGAAAATTAAAAGACAACAAAAAGAATCTTAGAATCCACAGCATTTCAGAGGCATAAATCTAACATAGACCATAAAATGGGACAAGGCAAAAACACGAAGTAACAAACAAATATGCAATAATTACCTAGAATTAATTACAATTGGTACAATTTCTAAATAATGGAATATTGTCACTGACTATCTTGCATTTCTTTTTCCATTGGTAAGCGTCACACATACCCAATAGATCTTGCCACAGCCTCACGCTCCATCTTATTATTATGGAAGGAGGAAGTACCATTTGCGCTAGTGCTCACTAGCAAATGGAAATTATGATCACTCGAAACAATTATCTAATGTAAAAGGACCATGTGGTTTACCTTATTTCGCTGATCAACCTGTCCATTCAACCCAGGAAAATCATTCAATAATAGCTCACGGGAACCATATTCTTGCTGATGACTCGAGAAATCCACATCACTATCATCTGATGAATCCTCAATCATGCTTTGAACTTCTTGATTTATGGCAACATCTTCAAACGAAAATAAATTCCTGAGAGCCTCTTCTGTGCTAGAGTCGTAATCAGTGAGTACACCAATATCGACAGATGATGCTCTAATGTAAGAAGAGCTGTTTGCCTGACTGAAATCAGTTTTGTTATTTGACTTTCCATCAGATGAAGCAGCTGAAGGCCCAGCATCATTGCAACCCAGCCAATTCTGAAACCGAAGTTCAACCAAACGAGGGAGTTTAGAAAGTGCTGCAATGGTTGTCCAAAGATTTGTAATTCTGGTTTCACACAATGAGAGGTGCGTTAACTTGGGCATGCAAATAAAACAATCCTCCTTGAAACTAGTAAGTGAAGTACTGAAGTCAAGGTTTAGGGTGTGTATCTGCATGAACTCCCCCACCATGTTCAGCTTCCGGAAGTGTGAAGACCTCAAGGATAAAACTTGGCATGGCAAACCTCTCTTAGAGAGATCCCTGAGAGTAAAATTAAATTAACAGTGGAAAGTCATTTATCTTTGCAAGACCTATAGCTTCACAAACTTTGTCAATCAATGCAATGTTTCTCTAAGCAATGAAAAAAAAAAACAACTCTGTGTGCATCATTGCAAGCAGAAATCACTCTGAACGGGAACTTCAAGAGGACATATAATGCAAAAGGTACTACCATTGGAAACTTTAATGGGATATACGTACTCACTAGATGCAAACTTAAGCAATGGAGGAAAGATCAAAAAACTAAGGTCACCTAAGAAAAATATAAAAATATCCAAGAGAAAAACAGAAGATGCTTTAGCATATGAAATAATATGATTTTAGACCCCACCATCCTTCAACATTCCTGATAAATATGGTTATAGAGATACATAGACTTTGAATGCTTGTAATCTTTCTGACTACCAAAAAAGATTTATTTTTTCTTTAGTAACCTTCTAGTCAATTCAACATTCACCAAGAAGAAATTGTTGGTAGAAGTGATTAAAAGCAGTCACCGCAAGAAAGTTTAGATGGTCGATAGCTTGACAAGTCAGTTGCTAATTGGCAAACATAGGTTGTGGGAGCAGTTTACTGAATATAATAGCGAAGGGTTCCATATCAATAAAGTGAGTTACAAAGTGGACCACAAGAACATAATAAAAAGGGAATTTTCCTCATTACTGCCTCTCTTAGTCAATTTAAAACCACTAATTCTTTTTTTCTTATGAGAAGAATGGCATTTTAAGATCTTTTTACATTTACCACTTACCTCAATTCCATTATCAAGATCCCATTTTAAGTTCCATAATTTTATCTTCAGAGGTAGATTGGTAAAATTTACATTGGTGCCAGTCATATTACAAAAAGACTCGATACAAATACTATGAACCATAGAATGGATTCATTTTTTAGTACCATGTGAAAGTCAAGATTTCCAATTCACTTCTAAATGTTATTGAAGTGCCAACACCAATTATCCCTGTCACATCCAAAGTGAGCTCTTCGCCAATCAAAAGTTACTTCTTCTCAATTATCAAGTTTTAAATAGATTGAAATATCAAAAGGCTAAAATCATAGAGCCTCACTGTCTTATTATTTCTAAGATATGTAGCAAAAAGAAAACACAGATATTTACAATGAAATACTAAAATACTATGCAAACTAAGCATGAATATATACCGCAAGAAGTTCTTTCCAAATGACAAATCCTGGAGGTCAACTCGTCGAAGCTTTTGATTGATGACACGCATCAATGACAAAGCATATTCTCCATTCAACACGCATAACGATTCATTATGTACATCTATTGCTTGGATCTCTGAAGAATCAAGTTCTATAAATAAATCAAGAAGTGGAGGAAAATCAATATCTTTAATATCGTCCAAGAGAATCTCCAGGCTACATAGCTCCTGGCAGGCTTTTTTCGCTTGAGCCTGAATTTCAAATAAAATATAAATAAATAAATAAACAGCAGTGATCAATCCAACTTCAGATTCTTCTAAAGGCAAATGCATATTGAGATCAGAAACAAAGAAAAGTGTCATTCCTGCAGAACCACAATCCAGCATACAATGATACCAAATACAAAATTTGTACCCAGGATATAAATTGCAAGTCATGGAACATGCTCAGGAAAATGTAAGAGATATCTACTCCTGTGTTGGACCCAACAAGAAATGGAGTAGTTAACATCTAAACATAACAAGACGACTGTGTGTCAAAAGTTTTAGGAAGGCTCCCTCTACAAGTCCATGACAACTTAAGATATTGGGAAAACACAAAATTAAATATATCTGTCTCAGATGATAAATTTGAGAACTGTTGCTTTTAATTTTTTTTAGATAAAAAATTTCAGGCAGAGCATCCTCTCAAACTCTAAAGCAACTTATTACAAATTGCTCATTTGTTCTCATTCCCATATATTTTTTTTTCTTTTTTATAATTCAATAGTTACAATGAGTAAATTGGAACCCTGGACAACCGTTGGAAACACCAGGATTCCAGGAGTGCTAATTGAGCTACAAGGCTCATTCCTATATGTTATTCAAGACACATAAATTTATGATGATGATGATGATGATGATGATGATGATGATAAAAATTCTTCATAACAACAAGAAAAGCAATGAGCCAATGAAAATATAATCGTTTTAAGAAATTGTACATTTGAACTACTTAGGGTCAGATAACAATCAACACAAACCTCAAATAGGCTAGACAGAATTGTAGTATTAGGTAGAACACCATGTTTCCCACAAGAATTAATGTACCTAGAACCAATAGAAAGAGTAAATAATTAAAAATAGAGTAAATCAAGTATATGGTAAAAGTGATCACATCAAAAGATAAGTAACATCAATTAGCAAGTCAAGCAACTATCAAAGGAGACTTTAGTCTCTCACTACCATATAAGTGACTTTAGAAACTATCTTGGATTTGAAACTCTCAGTCCTCTAAGTTTTATTTGAGTGGATGAATGCTTCAGGGCAGTTTTCCTTTTTCAATTTACATGAGATGCTAAACATATGTAATTTCCATTGTTAGTTAATGGTATGTCTCTTGCATACATCCCGTGTACATGGGTTACACCCCTATCTTAGTGCTTTTTAATCAATTAATTTCTAAAAGAGCTATAGAATCATTCCCCCTTGGAAGGCTTTGTTTCTCCCAAACATGTCCATTCCCTATCTTTCTTCTGGTCCCTGCCACCATGTTTAATATATCGAACCAAACCTGTTAAAACCCAAAATTCATCCAAATGGAAACAGACAGATTCCTTCCTTTTTTTTCTTTTCTTTTTTTCCTTTTTTCCAAAGGCTAGAGAACAATGAAAACATGCCTACTAACCCATTTCATACAGCTCATTATTCAAACATTTCTAAAGACCTTGGCTTGAGACTCAGCTGCAACAGCCAAATTACCAAAACCCCAATTACATCACAGTGGCACATTGGGTACAAGTACAACCCCTGAAACACCAAATGATAATCACATCTTCTATAATATACTAAATGATCATAACAGATTCACTTACACTAAACTAAACCAAATTTAAGATTTCAAATTTCAAATTTCATTTTCTAACCCCAGGATTTTATAAATTCAAATGAAAATGAAAATCCTTCCCATGAATCAAAGCCAAAGAGTGAAATTTACTACTACTACTAGTACTACTACTACTATACACACTTTGCCTACAACCAGAAGTTCAAATTTTCCAAAAACGAATTCAATGAACTACAAGAAGAGCAAAAACATAAAACATAAAAGAATACGACTAGATTGAAATGCTGAATTACAAAGCTCCATTAAATATTCAGACAAAAATTTAAGGAAAAAGCAATAATTAAAAAAACAAACATGGAGGTAAAAGAGAAAGAAAACCTTTCTTCTAAGGTTGAGATATCGATTGCCATAGCGATTTGAGCTTCAACAATCGGAGCCTTTTCAATTAGCAGAAGAAGAAAGAAAGTGTCGGTTTTTCAAACTTATATACATTTACATTCCCTTTTTATATACGAACCAGACAGACAGTGTGACAACCTTTTTTTTTTTTTTTTTTTTTTTTTTTTTTTTTTTTTTTTGGTAAAATATCATTTTGGGCTCTAAATTTTTAAAAATTTCATTTTCCATTCTTAAGCTATTGAAAATATTTCACTTCTGTCCTTAAACTTAAAAAAATAAAAATAAAATAAAAAATCTTTTTTCATCCTTAATCTATTTTCAAATTTTATATTTTCATCCTTATTTTTATCTCTAAAGTATATAAAAGAAATTTTTACAAATTTTAAAGATGAAAAAAAGAATCTTTTGAAATTTAGAAATCAAAAACAATATTTTAGTAAAGTTTTAAGGATCAAAATAATTTTTTTTTTTTTTTAAGTGGGAATGAGAGCTGGAGAGGAAGTAGAGTAAGATACATAAGCATAAATTTTAATTTCTACCTTTAAAAAGTGGACTTTGCCTTCGGGTAGCTTTATAGATAAAGTTATACTTTCTGACTTTAGATCTATATTATATGATTTGATCTTTGCAATGAACTAAGTAGCAACTTTTTAATCATGATTACTTTTTAATGGGTTTTTAAGGGATCAGCTTAGGGCCCAGGTGTCTATCTGACATGATAACTAGTTTTATCTCCTCACTAAGCTCAATCAATAAACCCTTCTTTTGTAGGAATTTGAATTACCTCCCATTTATCTACTTATATCCGTGGCGTTGGAAGAGGAAGGAGAAAGGTTTGTTCTTAGTTACAAAGTTTATTTTGTGATTTGTACATTATGGGAAGTTCTTTTTTCTTTTTCTTTTTCTTTTTTTTTTTTTATTGGGAGCTATTATTATTTTTTCTAACAGAAATAGTAAAGGGGCTACCAATAACTTAATAGCACACCTCCTCTAAAATTACATTTAGCGGCATGGTTATTTCCTAAATTAAAAGATTCAAAAACAAAATTAAGCATAGACTATCTAGCTAAGGAGTGAGTTGCTCTATTTGCTTCACAGTTAACCCAACTAATACTGGCATTCGTAAAACTCTCCAATAGCAATCTCACATCAACAACAAAGTTCTTAATTCTCAAGGAACTACAACACCACCATCCCTTAATGTCTTAATATAGCTTCTAGAGTCTTCTTCAAAAATCACATTACCAAAATTTGCTTGGGAGTTGTGGACTTCTGGCTGCCTTTTGTGCCCTGTTACATCAAAATTCAAATTAGTGAATTGATATGAACTTGTTTTTCATTAAGTATGACTAATCCCAAAACATAAAGGGCTATATTTTTTCATTAAGTATGACTCATCTCAAAATATAAAGGGCTATAGTAAAGTTTCTGAATCAAATCTCAAAGGTTGTGCAATTTAAAATAAAGTATGAGGGTTTGAGAAGAAGAAAGTTGAGGGCAATGATTTTTTTTTTTTTCACTTTTTTTTTTTTTTATCAAGTAAGTAGGAATGAGAAAAGGATAAAATTTTATAAGCTTAATGCCAAACCATCCAAAAAAAAAAGTGATATTCAAGTCAACCTCAAAATGATGAGGATGAGAACTACCATTATTATAAGTTGAATATGTTCTGAGCTTCTAATGTATTTGGGCTTTAGACAAGGGGACCACTTGGAGTTTGGGTGCACATATCGAATGATTGGGTGGCGTGCTGGGCTCTTTGTTGCAGCGAAAGTTCACAAATCACAATCACAGCCATGTCTTAGGCCTTCCTAGGCCTATTAACCAATCGCAAACCGATCCATGGTTCATGTGTAGGAACTAGGAAGCCTTGCCTTGAGGACTCCAAAAAAAAAAATGGCTATCCCTATGCTAGCTTATGAAATATGAGGTATGACCGTATGAACCCATTTTGCCAACTTTCTCAGCAAAACTAAAGGGACTTTATTTCAATTCTATTTGATCAATGACTTTCATGAAAGACCCAGCTTGGACTTTTTAATTATACAGTAGATGGAAAATTTTATAATCATTATATGTCAAATTGAAATGGTTCCCCAAAACTATACTAAAATAAGTTTGAAAAATAATTTTTAGATTAAAAAATATAAACTGTTTTTTTTCTTGAATTAAACAAAATAAAATTGTAAATCATGCTCTCAAATCCCAATCAAGGGTTTGGCTTCTATCTAATGCTTTAGAACAATAAAGTGACAAAGACATGACTTGTATAAAAAAAATCATATGTCAATATTGTGTTCCATCCAATATTCCAATACACTAGATGGAAGCTTTACCTGATAGTAGAAATATTAATTTTTAGCTTACATACCTTCAAATGTGCAATGTTGAATCATTACACTGAGATATGCCAAATCAGGTTCCAGGAAAATGCAAGTAAAAATCTTTAAATCATCAAATATTTTTATGCCAAAAACAGTTTTCATTATATTTCATGTTTCCATCAAGTCTTCCAAACTTTATTAATTTCTTCGAACATTCATGAAAATTCAAGAAACTTTTCTTTCTCCTTCTGTTACAAACTTACCAATTGTAATCAACATCACAATTTTTGTTCACCAAAACAAGGGTTAGAGGAGTTGCCTGACTGACACTTTTAACAATTAATACACTTGTCTTTCCAAGTTCGGTTTTGTTTTCTAATAGATTGAGTCCTAGTAATAAAGTATATATTTATTCAAGGTATAATGGGTTTTTTTTTTTTTTTCCTTCATTGCAAACAATTGAAATAAGTCTATCTAAATACATATTGAATACCAATTTTTTTTCTTTTTTTACTATAATTTTTATAGTTAGAAACTTAGAGATATAAAAATTTAAATACTTGACATCTTATTAAAATAAATAAATAAAACACTCGACATCTTCTTTAGATTTTAGAAACTCCATAAAATACCAATTAAACTACGAAACTTTTGGCCTAAATTTAAAAAATTAAGCTTACATGATTTGAGGAATCATGGATTTAATAGGTTAATAGCCATTTATTCGAGCTTCTTTAAGTCAATGGCTCATTCATTCTAGCAGCACTCTGACACAGACACTTCTGCATCACAGACTTACAAGTCATGAGCCTCCCTCAACCTTTGCCCAAACAAAGCCACATTGGCTCACCAAGACCATTCACATTATAAAGTTGAGAAATCATAGATGAAAATAGCCAATGAAAACATAAAAGAAGCAGGAACATATACAGTTGTAACCCGAAGTGGGGGGAAAAGGATTAAAAGGTTCCCAATCTAATGTCTAAAATGACTTTTAGAACCTAATTATAGTGGTCTGCTTCTTTAGTCTCTTGTCATCACAGATTTGACAGCCCCAACTTGAGAAAAAATGTCACAATCTCCCACCCTCTGTTTTTTTAATGGAGTAATAGATTTCTCAAAAAGTTTACTGCCAAGACAATTTTTATAACTTTTGACACAACTCGCCTCACGAGTGATGAAAGTTGGAAAAAATGTTCTGGGTACACATGAGTCTACAACTCCACCGCTCACAGCTCACCACATGAACAAATTGTGAATTTTTGTGATACAAAGACTTGATCTTATTTAAGAAAAATGTTTGCAAAGTTGGGCTCACTGTCAAAGATGATGACCAAGCTTTTCCATGAAGGTGCACTATTCTTCTGATCTCTCACTATATAAACTATTTTATTTATTCTCTTTTGCCAGATTAATGCTGTACACGTGCCTTGGAGCGTAAAGAAGAAGGTTGTTGGTGAGGCAAAAGAAGGTATCATGGTTTGGGACCCAATAGGCCATGCTATAGTATAATAGTATATAGCTTTTTATATCTTCTGATTTAATAAATTATTATGCTAGAGCAATAAGAAACACATTAGAACTTGGATGTTTCTTGTTCTGGTCAGAAAAAAGAAACATAGTAGCAACAAATCGAAATCAATTTTTAAGTTAGCAGTTGAAGAACACAGTGGGCAACAAATCACGTGAAGTCTGAAAGTGTGACAGAAGATTAATCTTTTAAGTTATCAATTTTATCACTTAGCAGTATAAAAATAATTTATGAAAGAAAAAATATTGGCAAGGCAACAATCCAAATGAAAGTGTGGCTACATTTTTTTTTTTTAGAAAAAAATTTAAGGCAGATATGAGAAAATATAAAAGTGGCAACAAAACAGACAGCCCATTGAATAATATAAAATTCAGTGTTTGTCTATCTGGGTGTTTATAGTTTAACTATAAATAGAAATAAAATCATCATAAATAGATAGACTGATAGAGAGGTAAACTATAAATAGAAATAAAATCATCATAAATAGATAGACTGATAGAGAGGTATATTAGAGCATTTGTGTATAGTTTTTTTAGGTGTATAATATTTTGTACTAGGTTTAAAAGAGACTTTATTTTATTCTGCTTTCACTTGGAGTGGGAAATCTATAGGCAAGTTGAGAGTATGCTAACAAATCGTGGTTCTTTGTTTATTTTCAAACCAAATTGTAAGTGAAAAGACCACTAATAAATATAGAAAAACTAAAATATACATACATACAACTTTCAAAATAGTGGCAGCATTTTAAATTAAGTTTATTAATTGAGAGCCAATCATCTTTTTTGAGTAAGTGAAGGTGTGGGAGGATGAAGCCCAGAGATAAGGAATCATCAAGAGAGATCCACCCGAGGTGTAACTGAGTCTAATTATTCGTCAAACAATGCCTAGCTTGGTTAGGGCCATTAGGTCTAGAGAACCTAGGAGGACAATTCGCCTGAGGAACCTGAAGAGCAGTCAGGATAACTTGGTCAAGGAGACCAATGAGGGTAGCCCGCCTGAGGAGGAGATACTTCTCAAGAGCAAGTTGCTAGGGCCACAAGATGGATGGCCAAGGAGGATCATAGTGACGCACGAGTGAGAGTAGGAGGAAATTTCCATATAAAGCACCAATCACCTCCACATTCAATGCATTATACCAACTCAATCTGCTACATTAATGGTAGAATGACCCATGTACTTATAACTTGCAGCCTACTCTACCATAATTAGCAAGGCAGTGATGGAACAAGTATCTAAGGGGAAATCAATAGCCCTCCAAGTGGAAGGCTGGGATACACTCCAATGAGCTATTTATAGGAAGCAAGGTCCTCCTTGAATTAGGATTAAAAAAAAAAATCCAAAGAAAGAAATAGGGAGATAGAGAGAGAAAGTGACCATTGTAAAATCAAGAAATATATTTCTAAAGAACTTTGTTCCTCGGCCAGACCAAGGAAGAACTTGAATAAGAATTTCTCTTTCCCTGTTATAATCATTCACTAAAATTGTCATCCTTACTAATTTTTCTTCTCTAATTACCAAATTGTGGTACAAGAGCTTAAAGAGTTAACCTTGACCAACCACCTCTATAAATTAGTTGTATAGGGACTCCATCCTAGCCTAGTCTTATTCGAATTGGGTCGGAACACTAGTTTTGCCCCATATAGAAGGCATTCTATGAATGTAATAATAATAAGTTCAAATTACAATTTATCCACCCGTGGTTTGGTTGAAATTTAAGTTACTTACTTGTGATTTAAAATTTGACATTTTACCCACCTAAGGTTTGATCAAAAAATTTAAGTTGCCTATCTAGTTTGAAATCCCATGATGTAAGTATTTCGCTGGATTCTTTTTCATCTTATATGATCTTGTATTTTTATGTTTTTTTGTGTTTTTAAACATAAAAGTGAAGCAAAATTACATATTTAGCTATGTTTTTAACAAAAGTGGGTTAAAAAAAATCTAACTATACTAATCTCAGGTAGGTAAATTGTCAAATTTCAAGTTACAGACAGGTAACTTAAATTTCGACAAAATTATAGGTAGGTAAGTTATAATTTGCCCAAATACTAGTGAATCTTTTCCATTGATTCCATCTCATTGTGACACAGTGAAGTTGGAGCATCATACTCATTTCCAGAAAGAATTTTCCTTCGTCTATCTATTAAGTGTGATTAAAAAAATGTGGGCTTGGCTTCATCATAAAATTAGTACTCGTAATAATTTTTAAATTATGTGACAGCCTTGCACCTGTTCATATTAAACTCTGCTTGTTACAACTTGGCATTGCATGATTTGTCAGATTACTTCCTAATACAAAACATTGTTTTAGCCTTTTTCAGAGTAAACTATTTTTTTTTTTTTTAATGAATTGAATAAACAAAGGTTAGACTTAGATTGACAAGGAATTGAGTATGCCTTTGTCTATAAGGAACAACAATTTTGTCTACTGCGCTTGGCTTTTGTAAACAGTAAATATGGCCCACTAAATCAATTATGATCTATAGTTGTAAATTTGTAATTTCAATGGCCCACCTCTTAGATGAGTTTGATCGTATAAGAACACTGAAAAGTAAATGGTGCTTGGGTGGATGTCAACAATTTGGGGTTTAAGATTTTTTTTTGCATGGATGATGAGAGTCATGAGACTCTCAACTCAGGTTATCATAAACCAAAACATAAATTTATAGGAATTAAAAAGGCGAAAAGCACATTTTAGTCCTTACATTTTCAGGCGATTCTCATTTTAGTCCCTATATTTTATTTTTACTGCTTTTAGTCCCTATCCTTAAAAACGCTTTCAGTTTTAGTCTCTGCCGTTGCATCAGAAACGGAAAAAGCTGACGTGGCAAACGGCAAGAATAAATAATATTAAATTATTGTCCACGTGGCCTAAATTAATAATAAAAAATGTCACGTCAGCATTTAAATTAAAAAAATTAATTTATTAATTTTAACTAAATAAAAAAAAATTAAAAACAGAATTAAAAACTAAAAATTACATGAATTTAAATCTAAGTGTGTCATGATCAAGAACACAAACCTAAAAATTAAAAATCTCAAAATCACATTTTTCTCAAACCCAACAATATCATCAAATCCTAAAGCATCATAGTATCAAATCAATTCAAAAATACAAAACAACCAATCCGAACAAAAAAAAATCCCAAATTCAGAACAACCCATCAACCACCACATCTGAAGCAAGCCACAAACCCAATGACAATCACAGTGATCAAACCTACCAATAAAATCACAAACCAACCACAAATGAAGAATCAAACCACGAAGCAAGCCATGCACCAAACCCAGATTGTAACCACCAACCACCGCCACCCTGACCCGAATTGGAACCACAACCCAACAAAAATTTACCCATGAAACCCACGAATTTAGAACAAACACCGTGGCATTCTTCGCCAGAATCTTTGGCGCCACGTAAGCAGGCTTACTGCAAAGCGTGTAGAGCAAACCGTCGGGTCGGATCTAGTCCTTTACGGCTAAGAGTCCGAAATCGAAGACCTTCAAATCCCAATTTTCGTCGAGGAGGAGATTTTCCGGCTTGAGATCGCGGTGGAACATGCCTCTGGAGTGGCAGTAACCGACGACGAAGATCAGCTACTGGAAACACCAGCGGCTGAGATCTTTGCTGAACCGGCCCCACGCGATCTTCGCGAAGAGCTCGCCGTTTCGCTGGTCGATGAAAGTCGTAAAAAAAAAAAAAAAAAAAAAAAAAAAAAAGGCGTTCTCGTTCTGAGTTTGTGATTTTTTTGTTTGGATTGGTTATGTTGTATTTTTGGATTGATTTGATACTATGAGGCTTTAGGATTTGATGATATAGCTGGGCTTGAGAAAATAGTGATTTTTAATTTTTGGATTTTAATTTTTGGGTTTGTGTTCTTAGATCTGGGTTTGTGTTCTTGTTCAAGACACAGTTAGATCTAAATTCATGTAATTTTTAGTTTTTAATTCTGTTTTATTTAGTTAAAATTAATAAATTAATTTTTTTAATTTAAATGCTGACATTGCATTTTTTATTATTAATTTAGGCCACGTGGACAATAATTTAATATTATTTATTCCTGTCGCTTGCCACGTCAGCTTTTTCCATTTCTGATGCAACGGAAGGGACCAAAACTGGAAGCGTTTTTCAGGATAGAGACTAAAAGCGGTAAGAATAAAATGTAGGGACTAAAATGAGAATCGCCTGAAAATGTAGGGACTAAAATGTGCTTTTCGCCAATTAAAAATCCATAACATAAGATGCCAACATATACAAAAACATAACATAAATCTTAGCATGGAGATTTGGTGATGTAAGATGTATTAGTTTAATTCATTGAATGAAATTCATTAAAAAGGGATTAGATAATTGGAAAACAAGCACCCAAATTCTCTAGGGTTGAGTTTGGGAACTTGAATTTAGATTTGGATTTGGATTTTAAATCAATAGAATTGAGTTGCCTTGATTTCAAATTTATTAATTTTAGATATTATTTCTAATTCAATGATTTTAAAGGTTTAAAATCTATGGTTGATTTAGTCAAATACAAAACTTTTCTCTTTTAAAATTATCGAAACAAAGTATTTGAATTTTAATAACTCAAATCCAAATTTATATACAAAAATCATTTTATTCGAATAACTGAAAATAGTTATTAACTTGAGAAACTCGTAGCAATACCAATACCAATACCAATACCAAACCGAATTTCACGAGCAGTGGGGTCCTAATCTAAGTCTTGGCACAAACATAGAAATTTTAATGTAGAAAAACAAAGCTTGCTCAAATTGTTATTTGCCCAATGGATATTGTCTCTTCGTAGTTTTTTTTTTTTTTTTTTTGGGTTTGTGTGTGTACGTGCGTGCGCCAATAAATAAGAATTTTTGTAAAGAATAATAGAATGTGTTGAGGCACATCGATTGACTGAATAGTTGGAAACAAAGTCGTTGCTTTGATGATTTTTTTTTTCTTGAGAAGATGGTGAAAAAATTTGAACTAAATATTTTCAATATGAGAAGTTTGAGGCTTTTTATTTTTTTTATTTAATTTTTAATATAAAAATATAGGTAAATACTGAGAAAGGGGTTAGTGGGGTTCCAATAGAAAAGTTTTTTTTTTTTTTGGGTGAGATATGGTAACAATAATTTAATGAGAGGTGCTATGATCACAACATTTTCACAAAAAATCATAAGTGGTTAATTGTTATTAGTTCTAATTTGAACTTACCACTAAAATTACTTTTTTACCCTACCAATAATAACCCGTAACAATCTGCCACTAGAATTTGTTCTGAACATAGCATTTCTTATAACTCATAATAAAAGGATGGTTCTTGTTCTCTATCAAGCCTCTCATTTTCATTGGATAAATGTGTAACAATAATTTATTAAATTTGGCTTGGCCAATCAAATTGATAATCTGGTGAACTGTTACACAATGGTCTCCCCACAATGGAGAGCATGCATCAATGGTCTCCCCACAATGGAAGTCATAAATTACAGAGGGATATCTCAAAATAAGGACTGTCCTGTTTGTGGTAGTGAAGTTGAAAGTCGAGACTGTCCTGTTTGTGGTAGTGAAGTTGAAAGTCTAGACCATGCCCTTCTTAACTATGTCTTTTCATCCTTGGTCTGGTGCCTTTGGCCAAAAAAACCCACTACGCACTCATGGCATCAATAAGTCTTTCTTAGATTCTGCAATCTTCATTCTTTCTCATGCAACTCTTCAAGATTTGGAGCTTTTCTTTGCCATTGCTTGGGCTATATGGTTTCAATAGGAACAAGATAGTGCATAAGGATTGTAGTCTTCCTCCTCCTTAGGTGTGGCAATTGGCAAAAAATGTTACTGAAGACTTTGTTAGTTCGGCCACTTGGGATCTCGGCCAAATAAGAGCCTCCCCATCCAACTGGGTTCCTCCTCCACCAGGATTCCACAAAATAAATGTTGATGGGGCTTCTTCTAAGTTTGACAGTTTCTCAAGTGTTGGAGTTGTCATTAGAGATTGTAAAGGCTGTGTTGTGGCTACTCTCTGTAAACCCCTTCAGGCTTGCTTTTCTGCTGAACTAACAGAGGTCTTTGCTTTGGAGCATGGTATTCTTTTAGCTCAAGAGCTTCAGCTATTTTGGGTCATTATTGAATCTGACTCCCCAAATGCCATCCAAGCAATCATTGATGGGGCCACGGGGAGGAGCTTTAGGCATCTCATCCAAGGAATTCTCCAAGTGAGTGATTCTTTGAGTCCTGCCTCTTCAAGCACGTTAATAGAAGTTTCAACTCTGTGGCTCACGAGCTTGCTCAATATGCTCGAAGATTTGGTCTTCAACACCTCTGGAAAGGAGTTGCACCCCACTTTGTATTTTCTTTTCTGCAATTTGATATGAATGTAATCTAATGTCTCTAGCCTGCTTATGCAGGATGCGTTGTTTGTAATGTTTCCTGGTTTAATGCCATTATAATTCCCTTTCAAAAAAAAAAAAAAAAAAAAAACTGGTCCATTGGCGTATCCTTAGTCAATTTTGTAATTCTACACAAAATTACCTTTAAAGGTCAGATAGTGGGGGAGTGTTGGGATCGAATACAAGTATGAGAAAGGAAAGTTTATAATAAAAATTACAGTATTATTTTATGACAATTTAATTTTTTATCTTAATAATTCAATAATTACAATGAAAATGGGTAATTAAAAACCTAGATGATGTGCTTGGAAACTTGAGCTACAAGTAGGGTTTTATAGTGTACACGATGTGATGCGGTACAATTTTCTTAAAATCTGAATCGCAGCACACCTTAATAAATTAATCATTGTGCAATGCAGTGCAGTTTGGTTAGTTTTCACCATGAACCACATTGCAATTGCCGATTTATGCAACTCTACCACGGCTAGCAATGTGGGGATCACATTTTACAGTTGGTTTTATTCAATTTAAATGCGGTCAGAACAATTTAATGAATATTAAGTACAAGGCTAAACCATTGCCTCTTTTTTTTCTTTTTCTTTTTTTGTTATTTAACTAGACATGATTTTTTTTTTTTTAATAAATTGGGTGAGTGCTTTTTTTTTAGTTGTTTGTCACTTTTTTGTTTTAATTGAATATCATTTTTTAACAAGGGTGTATAAGTAAATTTATACAAACTCATATTTTCTATCTCTCCACTTTTCTACTCCCAACCAAACAAAATGAGTAAAATTAAAAAAAATTTTATCTCCTCACTTTTTCATTCTTTTATTATTTTCTATCCTACCACTTCCTTAGCTTGGTTGGAGCCTTATTTCTCAAATTGATTTGATGTACTTTGGGTAGGTTGTGCAATGTGGTGAACATTACCCAATCATCCAATGACACGGTAGAACAATGCGCGTTTCACGTCACAGTCTTTCACTTTATTCATTCACATATCGCATATGCTGTTACGAAGCGAAGAGCATGACTTCATTTTAAGAGCACAATCAGTTCACTTCACGCTCTTTATATGCGTGCAACAGTAAATAATTCCCTACTCTAGTGGGCCACGCCTTCTATTTTTTATCCTCTGCAAATAACAGAGTTTATTAAAAAGTTTTCCCACTCGTAGTTTATAAACAAAAACAACACGTATTATCAAAAGTCTTGTAAGTTCTTAACGCGTTTCTTTTTGTTTTTTGTTTCTTGTTTCTTCTTTTTTATGAAACCAATCTTTTGCTATTCCTGTAGTAAATAGTAGTATAATAAATTATTAGACAATACAAAACTATCTAAGGTCTTGCTTGACTTTATATTCAAAATTTTTAATGTTTCTTCTACATTGTTAACTTTGTTGACTACACATAATCATGGCTCAAACTTTTTACTGAAGCACGTAGTTTCAATTTTGAGTTTTTCTTGCTTAATCATCCAAGTATTGTCCTTCAAAAAAAAAATCTAAATAATGATGTGATACATGCAATTTTGAGTGTTTTGCAATTTCAGTTGCTGCTAGAAACAGGAGAGAAGAGTTGGTATTCTCTTCTCTCTTGTTCCAAAAGAGCAAACACTTCTCTCTCTCTCTCTCTCTCTCTACAAGCAGAAGTTGAAGTTGCATTATGGGTATTAAGATTGGGAGAGAGATTGGAATTAAATCTATATGTGTTGAGAGTGATTCCAAAGTCTTTGTTGATGCTCTTGTATTCCTTTGCCAAGGTATCTCCTAGAGAATTAAGTGCATGTGCTGTTCAGCAAAAAGAATTAAGTGCATATGCTATGATTTATTTGCTTTGCCGTTGTGAATTCGGATACTTCAAAGATAATTAGTCAATCCGAGATAACAAATCTCCTAAACTTGAGAGAGAAAATAAACATTATGAGTTAATTGTCTGCTTCTGTTCCATACCTTCCTTCACAATACATAAATAATACTCCTAATTTGATAAGTATCCAAACAAATAGGAACTAACTCCTATCAAATAAAAATTTGAAACAATAACAATCCAATCTACCATTGCTAATTTATTATTCAAATTCAAATTTCAACAGCTGCTACATAATTATCTTTCATGTGGCCTTGTGACATGCTAACATTTACTGTCACAGTTCCCAAACTACTTTGTTTATTGGGTTCTTAGGGTGGCAAATGGTGCATTTCATGCTTTGCCCAAATGGTTCTTAAGGAATAATGTATATATGGCCCTTTAGATTTAGCATGTGTCCCTCCTTGTTTTGAATCTGTAATCAAAGAGGAATCCATCGGTCTCTCTTTGTAATTCCATTGTTTGTTAATAAAATCTTTCCATGTGGTCTTGGGATTTAACATTACTATCACAATTCCTAAACTACTTTGTTTATTGGGTTCCCAAGGTGGCGAATGGTGCAATTCATGCTTTGGCCAAATGGTCTTTAAAGAACAATGTATGTGACTTTTTTGATTTAGCATGTGGCCCTTCTTGTTTTGAATCTGTAATTAAAGAGGAATCTATTAACCTCTCTTTGTAATTCCATTGTTTATTAATAAAACCTTTCCATTCCATAAAAAAAGGAGATTACTGGCTATTATCATTTTTTTTTCTCTTTCAAATTACCTAGTATAATGGTGTGACACACTCTAAAATCATGCATTGGCAATATGAAAACATTATAAACGGAGCCGAGAACAATTTTCTTAAGCTAGATTCTAAAGATTATATGAATATATAGTATTGTAAAAATAATTAGAAGGCCATGGTCCCCCCAAGTATCTACATAGCTCTATCTCTATCGAGGCGGTGACAGTGAAAGTTATTATAAACAAGTATTTTGTGGTGATAATCAAATATGTAAAAAATTTATAATTAAAGTTAAGGTAAACATAAAAAGTCAAATTATATTTAAATGTATAATATATAAATAAAATAGATACAAACTCAAGGTGCGCATGGATAAAATCGATCATCATTCTATCCCCACTTTGAGGTGAGAAAAACACACATGAATTAGAATGGAATAAGTTTTTTTTTGGTAAATTTTGATCTATAGAATGGGATAAGTTGAATCAAAGTAGGATGTAGTTTTTTTTTTTTTTTTCCTTCTCAATTCTCAAGACTCATATAGTGAAGTTTTGTAGTAATTTTCTGGCCAGTGGTGAACTTGTAATTTGATTTTTTTATGTGAATGAACTTACAGTAATTAGCTTCACAGAAAAGGCATGATAATAATAAAGTTAGTTCATTAAATTACCACTACACCATGCGAAGAATTTAAAGTGGTATCTCCTACAATTCTGCTAGATAATTCTTATTGGTACAACCTTTATTGGGAATAATAATAACTAAACCAAAACCAGGGCGCAAATTTGGGTCGAACTTTGACCATTCAATTGAACCATTAATTATTATTATTCATGATAGTTATTCATCTACCATAAAAAAAGTTATTATATTTTGCTAAAAAAGAAGAAGTTATTACATGATCCAAAGTAAATCCTTTAATTAAAAAAAAAACCTAAAAAAATTGCCTACATGTTTTTTTTGAGAAAAAAATTACCAACATGTTATATCCTATTTTATAAAAATAGCAAAACTTAAGTACAAACATACAACATCTAAGTATTATTTCTTAGATTTCACTCTAAAAATTAAGTCATGAAGTTGTATTTAACTAAAAATATATTTCCATCACGTAAGAAAAAAAATCACATTATTGAATTTTAAGAGGAGAATCTAAAGAACAACACTTAAATTACAGTTATTATGGAAAATTCTTAGGTACTTTCGAAATAAGGAGAGAAATAGTGCTCCATGCTCTTACATTCTTGATAGACTCCATCATAAATTTAATGAGTAAACTCTACCATAAATTTAAGTGAAAAGTATACTATTTTTCATGCTTAATACCTAAAAATTACTCATATTTTACTTTTTATTTGGTTAAAATATAAAAATACCAAAAAGACACCCCACACGCACATTCACATTTCTTAATTTGGTTTGTCCCTTAAATAAAAATTAATAAGGAAAAAAAAAGGGCACATTGTTCCTTTTTCTCACTAGTCACTATATAGCACCCCACCACACTGTACCACACCCTATTTCTTTCCCTCGATAGCAAATTCTCTCTCCTCTCTCTCAAAATAACGCACCACTTTTTCTCTCTCTAGAATCATTTTCATAACACACACTGAAAAGGCGCACTATCGTTGAAGCCGTTTTCTCACAATACAGTTTCTCCCACAGAGTGAACTGAGTACCAAAACCTCTCTC
Source organism: Quercus suber (assembly GCF_002906115.3). NCBI lineage: Eukaryota > Viridiplantae > Streptophyta > Magnoliopsida > Fagales > Fagaceae > Quercus > Quercus suber. Next base: position 612,334 of record NW_027069558.1, on the reverse strand, counting down.
TATGAAGAGCTCGCACACTTCTCGCTCTCAAAACCACCTTTCTCTCTAACTAAACACAAAAAACAACAAGAAGTAACGTTTTCATTCTAAGCTTTTTTATTTTTTGGTTCCATTAACAATGGAGAGAAAGCAAGGCTTCTTCTCGGCACTAAAAGAAGAAGTAGTCCGAGGACTGTCACCGTCCCGGTCACGTGCCAACAGCCCGGCTCGAAGCGGGTCACCCACGATAATGTCCGGTTTACTCCGGCGAAAGAAGAGCCACCACGCGGCCCTACATGAGGCGGCGTTGATAGCGAGATCCGGTAGCCTGAGGCCGTTGGGGGAAACACTGACGCCGCTGATGGAGGGTCCGGACCAAGACGGAGCGGAAATCGGAGAGTCGAAGAGAAGCGGGTCGGGTTTGGGTCAGTGGATGAAAGGACAACTGGGTAGAACTCCTTCAGTGACAGCTTCTCCCATGGGTTACAACAACAGCAGCAGCAGAAGGTCTGATCTCAGAATACTGCTCGGTGTAATGGGTGCTCCACTCGCTCCTCTCCACGTCACCACTACTGACCCTTTGCCTCACCTTAGTATCAAGGACACCCCCATTGTCAGTCTCTCTCTCTCTCTGTGAAACTATACAAATGAGGTCGTTTTGGTTTTCAAAAATAGTAGTTTTGATATTTTGGGATTTATTTATTTTTATTTTTTTAAGAGTTGGGTTGGTTTTGTTTTTTAGTAACTTAAAAAAAAAAAAAATTGTTGTTTGGAAATGGGGTTTTGCCGTATTGGGTTTGAGTGGTCCTTAAGATATTTGATATTTGATTGTTTGGGTTGTAGAATTTCTCTTAATAATTTATTTGTATAAATGTTTTATGTGAATTCTCGGCGAAATCTATGGATATTCTGAATCGTGGTGTTTGGATTTGTTTTTAAATTTTAGATTTTCTTCTATGTTTGTTTAAAGTAGTAAAATAAACACCCTTAATTATTTAACTTTTTTTTTATTTTAATGTCTCCGTTTGGTTGATGAGAAAACAGAGGAGAGTACATGAACTAAGAGCCGGCTTTTTTTTACTAGACCCAACAGAGAAAAATAACTATAGTTAGCATTTTTGTTACTAAATATTGAGTGGTTGGTACAATTAATTTCATTGCCTTTTGTGTTTCTCTCTTTTTTATAGAATACTAAAAAACATTCTGTAGATATAGTAAAATAACTGTGTTTTTTTGGTGTTCTAATGGGTGGTATTATTGCAGGAAACTTCCTCTGCTCAGTACATATTGCAGCAGTACACGGCAGCTTCTGGTGGGCAGAAGCTGCAGAACTCGATTAAAAATGCGTATGCGATGGGAAAGCTTAGAATGGTAGCTTCTGAGTTCGAAACTGCCACTAAGGTAATGAAGAACCGGAATCCTTCTAGATGTGCTGAGTCGGGCGGGTTTGTGCTCTGGCAGATGAATCCAGATATGTGGTATGTGGAGCTTGCGGTTGGGGGAAGTAAGGTTCATGCAGGCTGCAATGGCAAGCTTGTTTGGAGGCACACGCCCTGGCTCGGTGCCCACACTGCAAAAGGCCCTGTGAGGCCTCTGCGTCGTGCACTTCAGGTAGACATTGTGTGTGGCTTGTTTTTTGCAGGTTTATTTTGGTGTTGTGGACATTTTCATATGTGATTTAGGGTTGTGTTTCAGGGGCTTGATCCTAGAACCACTGCTGGTATGTTTGCGGATGCTAGATGCATAGGAGAGAAGAAGATCAACGGCGAGGATTGCTTCATTCTCAAGCTTTGTGCTGACCCTCAGACATTGAAGGGGAGGAGTGAAGGTCCGGCGGAGATAATTAGGCATGTCTTGTTTGGCTACTTCAGCCAGAAGACTGGGCTTCTTGTTTACATGGAGGATTCACATCTGACGCGTATCCAATCCAATGGTGGAGATTCAGTTTACTGGGAAACTACAATCAATTCGTTCCTTGATGATTACAGGTCTGTTGAGGGGATCATGATTGCCCACTCTGGGCGTTCCGTGGTGACCCTTTTCAGATTTGGTGAGATGGCAATGAGTCATACCAAAACAAGGATGGAAGAAGCATGGACAATTGAAGAGGTTGCATTTAATGTTCCGGGTCTGTCGGTAGACTGCTTCATCCCCCCAGCAGATTTGAGATCTGGGTCCATCAGTGAGACATGTGAGCTCCCTCAGGATGAAAGAGGAAAAGGGGCGATTGCACTAGCAGCACATCGGGCCAAAGTAGCTGCACTGGAGAAAGACCATGACGGATCCATTGATAACATGATATGGAAGATGGAAGTCTAACAAAGGGTAGGATCCAATTAGGGCAACTGTTCATATCGGTAGCTAGTTTTAATTGGCTAACATTTTAGAATTTACAAAGTAGGAGTTCAAGTCAGCTTTTTTTGGAAGTTGGTTTATGCCTCTATTAATCTGTAAATAGAGCATAAGCATTCACAGGTTTTGTTTGGCCTGGCTGAATCTTTATACTCTCAATGCAGAATCCAACTATGGAGTTGGAGCTCAGCTTTCCATTTAGGGATAGAGCAAGTGGAGGTTAATTTTTAATTTACCTTCAGTGCATGAAGGTGGTGAAGCTTTGGTATAGCAGAACCACTTTCCTTTTATAATTCTACTAATTCTCTTACTTTTAATGACTTCAGTGGTGGTGGCCGTAGTAAGGAAACTGCTACCAACCGACACGAGTTTGATGCTAATGCCTAGTTTTTTAATTTTACCTTATGCCAGTGTGCTAATCTTTGTGTGGTTTGATTGATTTACAAGTTTTTTCATGGTTTGGGATGGAGGGCTTGGTAAAAGAGATTATGAAACTCATTTTCCTTTTTTAACTGCTGTAACCCACATATTTCTGATAGGGGTTTCTGGTTGTATCATGGCATTTTGTCAGTGCTTCTTACATAAAGATGTAAACAGAAATGTTGTGTTCCTCAGATATTGAATGCTCATGAATATATATTAGATCAGCCTCTTTCTTTCCATTTTTTTTAGAGGACTAAGAGTACATTTGACCCTTCTTTAATGCTTAGAACTTCTTTCTGCTGTGTCACATTGTATGGTAGTGTCTTTTTCTTCCATCTTTTTTTCCTTTTGCTCTATTATTTATTTCCAATGACATTTCTGTTTATGTGGGGTCTCCTTGAATTGTGATATTATTATGAAAGCTGAGGTTATTCTGGTAGTGCGCCATCTCATTGGTATGTATCTTTTCTTTTCTTTTCTGTTTTTTCCATTTGAGCTTCAAGGCTCAGTAGTAGCTGTGTGTGGCTTTGGACCTTTTCTTTCAACCCTGCCCCCCAGATGGGATGAGAAGTGAGAGGGTCTCTTAAGTGGGGTCTACAACTTTTGAGTATTATTACTTTTTTAAACCCATTCTATGACCATTGGACCTAATGCCAACACATATAAAAAACTAATAGTGGGTAAGAACGGAAATGAATTTGTACATTGAACATTGAGAGTTGAGACCAAGGGCTTTGTGTGTGACAGTACAGCTAGACAAAGAGGTAAAAAGTCTCCAAACCCCATGTGATAGACTTGGTTTCTTTTGCTTCTTCTTGCTCAGCTGCTTTGTTTTCTCTCAAAGGAGTATATTTATTTGCGCTGCTTTTTGCAGGCATATTGTCTCTCTTCTTTACCCCACTTGGGCCTCTTAATTTTTTTTGGTATTTAATACAGTTTTTTAACTTTGGGGAAGGTTCCCCCTCATGATGGTGTTCCCGAGTGGTCAAAGTCCCAAACTGACGAAGGGACTCATCTTTTAGTGAGTAGTTTTGGTGCTACAACTTGTGGTATAACTTGGCATAACTCGCTCATGGTGTGAGTGGTGGTTGGTAGAGCAGTGATGGTGAGTCCATGTAAGGACACTCTTTCACCAATCACAACTTGTCATATGAGTGAGTTGTGGCTAGACTTTTTCTTTTTTAATTGTTTGAGGGGCCAAAGTGAGGGGTTGAGGGGTCCAGGGTTTTGGAATTGAGAGGCCTTGCATTGCCTCTTGTTGAGGGGTGAGGTACCATATGCAGAAAGATGCATATATATGAATGTATCTAAGCTTCTTCATTATTAATTTTGATGTAGACATGGCATTAGAAAATGAGAAGCTCTAAAACATCCGAGTAGTAGTGAGAGCAAACATCTTGACAAAAACGCTAGAGCATTCAATTTGGCAACCAAATTTTAGCAGCTTGTGTTATTTTCCCTTAGGTATTGTACTCTTTATACACCAATTGCTACCAAACCTTAGGAGGTTGATTAAGGGAGCGTTGAGGGAAAAGGTAACAAGCTTTTTGTTTTTCGTGTAAAGTTTTTTTCTTTTTTGGGTCAAATAATCTAGTTATTATTATTATTATTATTATTATAATATAAAAATTAGTTGGTTTTTAGTTTTTTTCTCACACATTTAACATAAAAGTTACTAAAAATTATATATTTTAATAAACACAGCCAATAAGCTATCGAAAATTGTAGAGTACCCAACAAACAATCGAACGCTAAAATAAACTAAAATGTATTAGATGAAATAGTAGACTTTACATTATATATGATAATTATTCTAAATGATACATCAATATTTATCGGTATTTGTTCTTGCCAAACTTGAAACAGTAACAATGCTGGCAATTTCGGATTTTACCCCAACATACCCACACAAGAAAGTGGACGTGCCAATTGGGCTACTATAGGCAATTGGCTTCTTGTTTGTTTTCTTTTGATTGAAATAGGAGACATACATAAAATTAAAAGAGGCTGCAAATTTTGATATATTTTTAACTCTCTGAAATTCAACCTAGTTCCGTATAGGCATTAGGCAGTCATATGATTGAACATCTCAAACAGGTAGCTCAATTAACCATCCTCTGCACTGTCTTCTTCCATTGTCATACTAGCACATTAATTAAAAAATGAGAAACCTCCCTCTGTTATATGTTCTTGTTAAGATGTCCTCGAATAACTAATTGATATAGACCATTCAATAGAGTTAGTTGCGACTGAACCTCATCATTCAATATTACGTTATAGGTTATAACAAAGTTAGGAAATTGTAATAATTAGGAAATTACTTATAAAAAAAACTTAAAGTAGGATATTATAACTTTTTATCTTTTTTTAATTTGATAGTTACTGTGGGGGAGAAAATATTTGAACCGTAGACTTTTATTTATTGGAAACATAAGGATATACTAACCAGTTGACTTACAAGACTTTTAGGTAATAATAACTTAAGACATACATTATATGTCTTCTATATCAATTTTACTCGCTAATGTATAAATTTGCAATTGCTTTAAATTTGTTACTCTGGAACTTCTTTTTGCATCATAGCTGTCTGTCCAATGCCTGGAAAACCTTTTGGTCTGGCTTCGAGTCCTTTTTTTTTTTTTTGGCTGTAACCATTGCTTCTGGGTAATTTGGCTCAGTCAAAAGAGAAACAACACTAGCTAAGAGTCAAAAGAAATAAGTTGGAAGATGAGACTTTGACTGTCTAGGAAGTAGATTATGTTGAGTTGGATGAAACTTAAGGAGTAAACAAAATTGTTCCTTATATTTAAAATAAATGCATCCATATGGGAACAATGATATCTTTCCTTCTTACCTAGAATGAAATGTTGGATTTTGAAGTTGACTTGAAACTGTAATTTCAAATTCCCATTGCTTACCTAATCCTTGCTCATTAAACACATTCACACACTATTTTTAATACAACCACCACCCTAAGAAATAAACAAAAGAATCCCACTTCAGACTTCAGCATCACGTGCTAAAAAACAAAAGGCAAGTGAGCCACGAAACTAGTACTCAGCTTGGATTAGGTTCTCTTAAGGCTAAGCTGCCTTAAATGGCTCTCCTCAGTTCTCAACCTCACTGCACATGGCTCGGCTAACGATTCTCTTACACTTACACACTTTTTTTTTTTTTAATGAAAGTTGAAAACCATTTAGTAGTGGTGTGAGAGATACTAATTTCTTTTTTCTTGGCAAAGAAAAAATGTTTAGGGATGGACCAGTGTGAGTTTCCTACTCGTTACAAGGAGCTATATATAACCTAAGTTTGAATCTATATATAACCTAAGTTGTGCTAGCTCAAGTGCCTTACCACTAGACCACCCACCTATTTGGTGGAGAAACTAAAAATTTCACATATATAAGTGACACAATGTGATTGGTGCAAATTATTGAGGTGATAAATTATGATTGTTATAACATCACTTTCAGATGACCCTATTATTGATACTACTTTTATTGAACACCAATCACAGTGTACTATCTCGGTTGTTGTAAAAAAAATTAAAAAATTATCTATTTGGCTAGACTAATAATTTCTAATATTAATATATCCCAGCTGTAACAAGAATCGATTTTATTGTTGGCCATAGAAAGAAAGAAAAGACGTCCATAATAGCTAAGGCTATGAATGAACCATCATTAGCCAAAAGGTTAGTGGGTGAGCTGTGCCTGTGAGTGAAGTTCAGCAGCTTCAGCTCGTTGACAAGTAGAGGTAATTGTGCATAAATGGAATCTTGAAAAATATTTTATGAATGCATATGGAGATGATTTGTTTCTTTCTTCTATTTTTTATTTTGTATAAATTTTTTCACCACTTTGTTCAATTGTTTTCTATAATTCTATTATTATATATTTTATATATGTAAGGAATAGAATATAGTATAACATTAAACACTTCTCCTTTGCTTGAATGGCCGTGCGAGTACTGTAGTTGACTTAAAAAGTCCCGTCGGTTGCATACTTTTCTCAACATCTCACACTTAATAGACTATATATTTATCAATTGTAGTTTAGCCCTACCTAGGTTCTGAAACCTGAAAAATAAAAAAAGAGGGCATCGAATATTAGACTCTTTGGATTTGGATCTGGTCATGATCTATAAGCTTTAACAATGGCCAAAGTCATGTTGGTAATAAGCATAATATCTTTAACAGCTTATGTCGGTCAAGTTCAAATCTCATCTTCTTTATTACTCTTCTTTCCTCAAAAAATAAATAAATAAATAAATAAAATTGATAGAAGGAAACTAAGGTCGACTATGGTTTCCCAAATACATAAAAATTAATCATAAGCAAAATATAGGTATAATTCTTTAGATGTTATTTCTTAAGTTCTCCGATTAAATTAAAAAAAAAAAAATTACTGTGTTGATCAATATATATAATACAAATAAAAAAACAACCATAGGTTGTTTTAAATTTAAATGAGGAATCTAATAAGTTTCACCAATAAATCGCCATTAGAAGATGGAGCAGCCTACAAGGGAGTGAGGGTTAACTTTATCTCATTGACAATAATGGCATATATGGTTCAAAGTAATTAGCAATTGGCATCTTGACAAAATTCTTATTAGTGCATATGGAGATTGGAGAAGAGCCTATTTTCCTGCTCCTTTCCTAGGATGACAACCATATATAATTGATGTTAAATATATTCCCCCAAGTTCTTTGAATAAGGTCATTTTCCTTCTCCTTTCTTTGGATGATAGAGTTAAATGCTAATTAAACTATCTGGGGTTTCAATTCCCTTTGCATTAATTTTTTTTTTTTTTTTTAACATTACTAAGATGAATGAGGTGTGGATTTGATGCTGCATGTGTTTGGCCAAAGGTTTGCTGAACTATAGAAAAGGGCTTGGGAGTGACTAATGAACCACATTAACTTTGGCTCACGAACAAGTATAGGCATAATACTTCTATAAAAATCAAAACAAGAATAAAAGTTATTAAAAAAAAAAAAAGTAGAGGCATGGCCCAAAATTAGGAAGATTCTTAACATGTTCATTTTTTGGGTCCTCTCTATAGTTTACCTATACTGTAGGGCATTTGCATTGACTTGTTAAACCTATTTGTCTAGGATGGTCTAGTATAATCCTGCAATACAGCAGGGTTTTAGGAAATGCTGTTAATTTGGATGACATGTTGAGCATTTCAAAAAAATGTAGTATATGGGATAAGCAAATATTTGGAGTTGAAACTTAGAAAAGATAAATAAACAGCATAGAATTGTCGGCAAAGGAAGGTTCCACTTCTTGTAGTGCAAAAGAATGGATGCACATTTATGATATAGTGAGAAAGAATGGATGCACATTCTCATCAAAAAAAAAAAAAAAAAAAATGGATGCACATTTATGATACCAGTGCCCTCGAACAAATGCAATTAATTTATTATACTGCACTAGGCACTACCCATATCTACAAGTAAGACTATCTCTCCACATAAAATATTCTCTCTCCCTCTCTCTGTGGATGTGTGTAAGCGTGTGCTCGCAATTGCTTCTGCATTTTTGTTTGTGCATGCAGCATGAGTTCTTACCAGACACACAGTAATTGCAGGTAGTTGGTGGTAGGATCACCTTATTTTTGGTACGTTACAAACAAAATTTTGTGTTATTTTTTCCTTTCACAAAAAGAGAGAAAACGGAAGTAAGGAGAACTAGAATTACATGATTTGATGCTTACATTCGCAGCGAAAAGTCTTTAAAGGCTACATTTTTACTATTCCAAATTGTAGTGTTACAGTGAACCATTTGTAGGATATATATAAAAACTAAAGTTGACTTAGGTGAATATTTTAATTAGGCTAATCTCAAGAATAACTTATATATATATATATATATATATATATTATTCTAGTCAATCAATGATATCGATTTTTGCTGAATGTGATGTGATATAAATGATACATTAACATTCCCTCAAACCTCAATGTAGAAGCTTGGTGATGCTTTGAATTTGGGATATAAGCTTGAGAAGATGCCTTAAAAATTGACAATGAAAAATCGGTTCGGATGTTGTAGAATGGGTTAGGCACATTGTGGATTGATTCGTGCAAAATGATGGAGATGGTAGCGGACAGTAACGATTGATATATTCCTGAAGACGGCTACAAGGGCCAAAGAACAGTTGCGCTAGTGATCAAAGAGTGATTGTTATGGCCAAAAACAATTGCATTAGTGGCCTAAGAAATATTATTAGAGGACAATGTTGTGATAAAGCATGTGAGGGAGTTGGCGAAATTCATAAAATGAATTAATTATGTGAATCAATCTGACAATCTACACCCACAGCAAAAAATCTTTAGCGATTATATTTTTTTATAATTTGACAGTTGGAGATAAGAGGATTTAAACTCTATTTATCTTCGTTAAAAAAAAAGGAAATGCTAGTTAAGTTATAAGATTCTTGACTGGTTTTTTTTTTGAAGAAAGACTCTTGATGGCCTCAGTGGTTACATTATTACCATACTAAATTGTTGTTTTAGGATAAGTTCTAAATAGACAAAAAAAAAAACTAAAAATTTATTATTTAGAATCTTTTTATTGGACTAGAACAAACTCATTTGGGGGGGGGGGGGGGGGGGGGGGAATTATGTTACACTTACAATATAACCAAGGAAAAAAAGTATCTATTGTCTTTTCTTATAGCACTTGGGTTAAAATATAAAATCTGATAAGAACGTTTCTTGACATTGTAGTGTCCATCTTTCGGCTAAGGAAGGATCAGACTGATCGTTTCGTAGGTTTCCTTAACAAATTGATGGAACCCTTCATTTCTATTTTTGGTTTCAAAACATTTATGACTACATTATGTACTGCAATACCTTTACATTTTATTGCTCTTATTCCATAATTTGCCTGGATTTAAGGTATGGATGTCGAAGATTGGACAGTAAAGGATGGGTCAGAGAATTAATGATCAATGCAGAACCTTAAAAAAATTATGATACATTGGAATTGTGGTCCATCAAGGCATGGTGTTGAAATTTTTTATTTGTTCCTGTATTGTCCTATTATGGCTATTTGATGATGAAAAAAAGTTAATCATCTCAATTAATTTGTTTTTATTTGAATCCAGACAACCAGGTTTTGGTCATAATGTCTTTAAGCATATGTGTTCTAAAGTCTAATTAGAGATACATTTAGAATAATGTTTCATAATATTATAGAACATTGCACAACGTGGAAATTTCGTTATTTGTTGCCTTCCTTGTTATGGTGAACTTATCCATTACTTTGAGCTGTTTCTAAAGTATGATATAACTTGTCTTTCGTACTCATATCTTATGGTTTGTTTGGAAGTTTAGAGAGGGATGAGAGTAGAGGGGAGTAGAGGGAAGGGGAGTAGTGGGGAGGAGAATAGATGAGAATGATTCACCTCCACCTTATTTGGATGTTTTTAAAATTAGTAAGGGGGAAGGGAGTAATTAGCCCTTCCCCTTGTGTAATTTTGTTAATATAATAAGGGTAAATTAGGTAATTTACTTGGTCAATAGTTTATGTACTCTACTCCCCCTCCAAATCTCTCCAATTTGGGGGAATTAAAATTGGGGGGCTAGAGGGAGTCCAAACCCCTCCAAACTCCTCCAAACCCCTCCCCCTCATTCTTTAAAAAACTTCCAAACAAGGTAATTGCATTACTCTCCCTCCCTCTACTCTACTTCCCCTCCTTTTTTAAACATCCAAACATGCTATTAGAGATTTTAGACTTGAACCCAAAGAGCAAATGCAATTTCTGGTGTATTTATTTTCAAGTGCTTCACTGTGTAGATATTTTCGAGCAAATAAAGCGGTTCTGAAATCTATATATATCATATCATATTATATATAATAAAAGTTGGACTTAGACGCGTTTCACCAAATTACAGAAATTTTAATAAATTTTTAGATTTTAAGAATAGATATATGCACATAGTTTTTGGATAAATATGACAAATCAAGTAATGAAAGAAAGTATTATTTCATTTACAACTATAACAATTGTGTCTATCTAAAAGAATTATCTAAGGATAGAATTTAAAAAAAAAAAGAAAAAAGAAAAAGAAAAAAAGAGAGGAAAACAAAAAATTGACAGTGTTTTTAGCATTGTAGCTTTTAGTGGGTTCATTGGCTTCCAGTTTGACGTACAGCCATGTGACAAAGGAAATATAAAAGATGTTGCCAAATCATAAAAATTTATATACTAATATAATAATCTCATGTCATGAATTGTGATTATGCTAATGGCTAAGTGCTTATCTTTGATGGCTAAGTGCTGCCTTTTATAGAGGAAGGGAGCATCTTGTTCTGCTGAAGACTGCTGAAATTACGGAGAGTAAACAGCTTTAACTCGGGTGAACCTGTCATTCCAGCCGAAAGTGAATAGTAAACTCATAATTTCTGTCGGGGCATTGTAGAGTGAACAGTAATGGTCACTGTACATGAACAGTGTTTTGTCCCCTTGCTTTTCAGGATTACTGTTCATCGTTACTGTTTGATGAATAGTAATTTGTCCGGGTACTGTAGCTGTGCAGAGTCCTGACATAGTAACCGGTTCTGGGAACTGTTCCGAATAGTGACTGGTGCTATTTGGAGAATCTAATCCTCATCCAGATTGTAGCCATCATAGGGATCTTGGGAATCCTGGAATGGGTCAAACGGATATTTGTTGACCGAAGCTGCTGAGGAGGCAGGAGAACTCTTTTCTTCTGACTCTAGCTTTTCTGCTTGGATCTGGATTTGCTGGGCAAGATCTTTCAATTCTTTACTAGATTTTCCGGTGATCTGAACGGAGTCTAGACTTGATTGCGATCTTGTATTATAAGGGATGGTTTTCTGTATTGGGGGAGGAAAGTCTTTGTTCATCTTTCGAATGAGATCATTGAACCTAAAGTTCATCCAGATTGTAGCCATCATAGGGATCTTGGGAATCCTGGAATGGGTCAAACGGATATTTGTTGACCGAAGCTGCTGAGGAGGCAGGAGAACTCTTTTCTTCTGACTCTAGCTTTTCTGCTTGGATCTGGATTTGCTGGGCAAGATCTTTCAATTCTTTACTAGATTTTCCGGTGATCTGAACGGAGTCTAGACTTGATTGCGATCTTGTATTATAAGGGATGGTTTTCTGTATTGGGGGAGGAAAGTCTTTGTTCATCTTTCGAATGAGATCATTGAACCTAAAGTTATCCCACCATTTTACAGAGAATTCCCTATCAAGTAGGTTGTCATGGAGTGCATAGTTCCACATGCATATCCAGTGGATTCTGTACATGACTGTCATGTGCAAAATTGTTGGAAATTGAGAACCATGTGCAGAGGGTTGGTATCTGGAGCCGAAATACCGGAGGGCATCCTGTAAAGGTTCTGGGAAGATTTGTGGAGTTGAACCAAACATTTCCCACCACTTGAGGAACTAAGAAGGTATCTGGCTAGAGAAGCCTTTATCAAACATCATAAACCAGGAATGATCAAAGTCCTGATTCTGGTAGAAGAGGATCTTTTCAAAGGCGTCCATGTAGTCATAATAGCTGTACTGGAGTTCTGTGAATCCTTTGGTTTTTGTGAGTGTTTTGAGGAGGGAGGGATGTTGTCCCCATTCAGAACAACTAACAAAACTTTTGATGATGAACTTATGGTAGAGAACCTGTGAAGGGTCTTTTTTGTTCATGATGTTTTCTATTCGAGCAGAATCTTCTTGGATGAGTATGCTCTTGTAGAATCTGATGTTTTTACCAGGGCTTTTTGGGAGGAAGTGCCAACCGTTGGGTAGAACTTCCATGGCCAGAGCCAAGGGATCTGTTATATGGACCAGATGAGGTTCAATATAAGAGATGTGCTGGACAAATGGTTTTTTGATATAACAGGAAGTGGATTGTCGGGACTGGTAAGAAGGCTCTTGGGGTACAAGTGGTCCAAAAGGATCTTCAACAGTGTATGGGGTAATTTGTCTAGGAGGGGGGGAGGCTAAGGCCGAACAATAACTGGGGTGGCCTTGGGATGGTCTTTGGTAGTTGGGTCGTGGGATGGTGGAGACAACATATCTGTTGGCTATAGTGGAGGCAGGGAGTGGAACTAACTGTTGACCAGGAGGGTGCTTGACCTGACTGGTACTGGAGGTAGTTTGCTGTTTAGGAAGTTTTGGGGGCTGGGGTTGTACGGGCTTTTTCCCGGACATCTTGGATTGGATTCTGCAAAAATTCACGGGTTAGGAAGTCAGGGATACTATTTTGAGTTCCTTTTATGAATTCAATGTCAAAATCAAAAACTGATAAGATGGCTTGCCATCGTGCAAAAATCTGTTTTGATGCAACGTTTTGAACATCTTTTTCTAAAACATGTTTTGCAGATTTGCAATCAACTCTGATTAAAAACTTTTGGTTCAAAAGATCACTTTGAAATTTTGAAATGCATAGTACTATAGATAAAATTTCTTTTTTAATAGTACTATAATTAATTTGTGTGGGAGTCCAAATTCCTGAATGAAAACAGACAATCTGTTCAGGGGAAGTGGGACTAGCACGCTGAAGGAGAATGCCACCATAACCAATGTTAGAGGCATCGGTCTGGACAATCTTGAAGGAATTATCTGATGGAATTCCTAAACAAGGGAGAGACTTGACATATTTCTTGGTTGCTTGAACAATGGCAGTATGAATTGGAGTCCAAGGAGGAGGATTAGCACGAAGTCTATCAAAAAGAGGTTTGCACTGTTGCCTGAGATTTTGATAGAAGTCTGCTATGTAATTGAGAGATCCTAGAAATCTTTGGAGTTGGGTTTTTTCTAGGATTTCATCAGGAAACTTGTCAGCAAACTGGATGGCTCTATCAATGGGTTTGATGACACCATGGTGGATATCAAAGCCTAAGAACCTAACTGTAGTTTGAAACAGTTTGATTTTTGGGGCTGAAACAACAAGGCCATTGAGCTTGATTGTATAGAAAAACGCTCTTAGGTGCTTCCTATGTTGATCCAGGGATTCTGAGAAGATAAGTACATCATCAATGTACACAATAATGTGGCTGGAGAATGGGTTGAAGATCTCATTCATAATGTTTTGGAATTCGGAAGGTGCATTTTTGAGACCAAAGGGCATTACATTCCATTCATAGTGACCAAAAGGTGTGGTGAAGGCTGTTTTATACCTATCAGACTCTATGATTTGTATCTGCCAAAAACCACTTTTCATGTCAAACTTACTGAAAATCACTGCTTTACTAAGCCTGTTGACTAAGTCTCTTTTGTTTGGGATTGGATACCTTATCCATTCTAAGACTTTGTTAAGAGGCATGTAATTGATAACTAATCTGGGAACACCTTTCTCAATTTTAGCATTTTTCTGGACATAAAAGGCTGAACAAGACCAAGGGGATTTGGATTTTCTGATGATTCCCTTTTTGAGGAGATCCTCAATTTCAGCTCTACAGGTATCCATGAGCTCTTGGTTCATTTGGATAGGTCGAGCTTTAGTTGGGATGTCCTTTTCTTGGAAATCTTTGACATAAGGGAGAGCAACCTCATGTCTCTTCCTGTGCCAAAAGGCCGTTGGTAGGTCAGAACAGACTTCCTGTCTGAGCTTTTCTTCAAACTTTTTGATTTCTTCTTGGATGGGTTTACAGGCTAATTGTTCCTCAATCTTCCTGTATTTCAAGTCATCGTGTAGATGGTTGATATGGTGGGTTTTAGCTTGTATGAGGTTAAGGGTCTTAGAGATTGCAACATCCTGGAGAGTACTAATATCTTTAGGTTCAGGGCTTCTAAGAAACTTAAACTTAACAGGTTGGCCAAAAGGATGGGTAGTGATTCCTTCACTATCCGTGGTGAAAGGATACAACAGACACATAAAGGGATTTCCTAATATCACTCTATCTGTCATGTTCTTAACTAGGACGAATGTGGTTTTGAAGCATGTGTTGTCCTGACACACATGGGCTTTTGGTATTTTGAATTCAATCTGCATTTTACCTCCGCTTGCAGAAGTCAACCTTTCTCTGGTTTTCCTGAAGTATTTAGAGGGAATGATTCCTTCTTGAATGCAGTTGAGATCAGCACCTGAATCCATCAAGGCTATGGTCTCAAATTCAAAATCTTTGCTTATGACAATCCTGACTTTGGAGTGCCATTTCTGGAAGTTAATCCAACTGATGGTTACCAAGAACTTGTCATTAGGAGGGACAGGGTCTTGATTTGGAACCATATCTGCAGTTGGGTTAACTGTTTCATCAACTTCAACATCAGAAAGGTTCTGATATGAGGTTTCTTCCTCATTGCCATGATGAGAAGTGATTTCCAGATTTTTCAATCTTTGGTCAAGGAAATTGTGATCAACTCTAAGGATGGTTAGTTCTTGCTTAAGGGTTCTAACCTCAGACTTGGTTTCCTTGATTTCCTTTTGAAGGTCGTTGACTGTAACTTCCTTCTTGGATTTGGTAAATCTTTTGTAGATTTGTTCCAAATCAACTTTGGGTTCTTGAAGCTTAGTTTCAGGTTTACTGGTTTCCTTAACTAAGGTTCTCTTGAATTCTGTGAGCTTCTGGGCTTTGGTGACTAGGTCTTCGATCTGTTCTATGAGATCTAAGAGAAGCTCTTCTTGCTTGGAAAGGACATTGAGGGTTTTGTTCCTGCAACAACTATCCATGCATGGTATGGGTTCATCTGGGCCACTAGAGGTGCTAGAAGAAACTCTAGAGGAATCAGAGGATGACTGGTAGATCTGACGAATCTCACTACTAGAATCTTCACTATCTGAGTGGTTGAGTTCTAGGAGTTTAAAGATTTCATCTTTTCCTGCTTGGTTACTAACAAGGGTATTGATAAGGGATTTGGCCTTAGCTTTACACTCTTTTCTGAAATGACCTTTCTTTCCACAGTTGTAGCATTTTCCTGATGCTTTGGGTATGAACTTTCCTATGGATTTGGATTTTCCTTTCTTATAGAAATCATCTTTGCTGAATTTCTGCCTTCTATAATACTTGGCTTTGGTTCTATTCCTATGAGAATGTTCAGAGGTTTCCTTGCCTCTGTATTTGGACTTTCTCTTGGGAAGGATGGAGGGTAAGCCATACTGTGTACAAAAGTTTCCTACTTCGTACTTGGCTTTGCCTTTGTTGGCTTTGCTCTGGATTTTGAGATCTCTACATATCTTCATTCCTTCACTTCGAATGGTGCTAGAGATGTCTCCATAGGTTAGGTTATCATAATCTATGACACCTAAGGGGTTACACAGGGTTTCTTTAACCTTTTCTCCAAAAAGGGTAGGTAAACCATTGATGAACTTCTCCTTCCAAAATGGAGAGTTGCAATCACTTCTGTGCATAACTCTGGTAGTAAACACATCTTTGTACCACCTAAAGTCTCAAAGAGTTTTACATCTAAGGTTACTCAACTGGTCGTAAATCCTAGATGTGATGTTGCTGGGTTTTCCTACGAAGTGTTTCATGATCGTATAGACCAGGGTATTGACTCCGTCGGGAATACCACAACCTCTATCAGTATCAAAGATGGGGATACCTTCCTCATCTTTTTGGACAGCATGCTTGATGTCTTCCCTAGATTCTTCTGTAAGGCAATTGTTCCACCATTGGAGGAGTTTACCTGTGAATCCTAAGGAAATGAGTCCTATGACCTCAGTATGGGAGTGTCCTTCACTGATGTAGTTGTTGGCTACCATGGTCATATGCTGGAGTCTATTCAGGATCTCTTGTTCAGACAAACCATCTATGTTCCATTCATAGAGTTTACCTGAAGAGATTGAAAATTGGGTATTCAAATTCCTTTCCTCGAACTGGAGGTCAGGGGGTGTAGATCTGGGATACCAATTTCTGGTTAGGCTAGTAGGGGTTACCATTGGGTGGGTAAGCTTCTTAACCTCAACACTTTTAAACTGGTTTTCTAGGTGTTCTATTTCCTTGTCACTGTCTGAGGAGGAGGTGCTAGAACTGCTAGAAGCTGTGTGGATGTCTAAAACAACTATCCTGTTGGTTTGAAGACGGGGATCAACACTGTTTGAAGTACTAACTGGTGGAGGGGTGACTAGTTCCTTCTTTACTAGTTCTTCAAGCTTTTGGTTGACTATTTCTAAGGCTGTTTTGTCCTTAGGTCTAAGGCTGGGTTGCTTAGTTGTAGGGAGCTTGACTAAAGGCTTCTCTAAGGTTTTGACAGGTTTGCTAGGGTTTCCTGGCTGGGGAACAACCTTGCTGTCTACCTTGTCTTCTATCCTATCAAGCTGTTTTCCTATAACACCTAGACACTGGTTGGTGTAGTTGTTTTGCTCTATGACCTTCTTTACTATCGTTTCTTCTAGAGTGGTAGGGGTTTTGAAGGGAGAGGCAACTAGATCTGTTCCACGGTGGTTGAAGACTATGGCTTCCTGTGGTGGATGGTGAAATCTAACAACTTCTGGGGGTTTAGGTTTACCACTAGCGTCCTTGCTAGGGGGTTTTATCCAATTGGTTTTGGTGAGAACACAAGACTTCTTGTGCCACTCAAAGTGGTTCTCAAAGTATTCAAAGAAAGGGACATTACTGGATATCTCTTTCATGAATGTTTGCCAATTTGCGAGAACTTCTTTCTTTTGTTCAAGGGTATGGTTGGCTCTATAGGCTTCTCTTTTGAGTCTGTTATCTTCTGACTCAAACTCCTTGCCTAAGGCATCCATATCAGGAGTAAATTCTTTCCTGATAACCATAAGCTCGTAATCAATTCCAGGTTCTTGCTGGAATGGATCTTGGGGTTCCTGTTGGTAGGTATTTACCATATCACTACCTGTTGGTGATGGAGGTTTCTGACTCTTCTTTTCTTCCTCATCAACAACTGAATCTTGTCTGGCTGTGTAGCAGGGTGTGCTAACTTGGGATTTGGTCTGGACACCTTGGAGCTCTAGATCTAAGTCTCTTCTAGACTTTGGAAAGGGTGCTAGAGGTCTGGATGTACTACACTGGGATGCAGGTTTATTTCTAAGAGAAATAGGGAACTGCGGGAGGTTTTGGTGTAGGTGAGCTAATGATCTAGGATCATCATAGCATGATGGGGTGTAAGAAGGTGAACCTACTGGTGGTCTTAATCTAGAATGGTCAAAGCTGATTCTAACCGAGCCATCGGCTAGTTGCTGGACAAAGTCTAGATCAGGGTTCCTTGCAGGGTTCTGGATCTGATGAATGAAATTCTCATTTTCAATCATCCAGTCTGTAGGGAAAGTAACCTGTGACCATTTCAGGGTTTTGGGAACCTGAATGTTAGCTTTGGTGTCTGTGGTCTGGATCAGGGTGGTTTCTCCTTTCGGACTTTTGTCAAGTGCTTGAACATTGAAGTTCGTCCTCATGCACTTGTAAGACACTCGTCATATAAGATTCAATGACAGCCTCTTAGGAACCATAGAAACCAGTCTTAGTAATGGTCCTGTCCATTTTGACTGTTTTCCCAACTTCTCAGTGGCTCTTGAAGACCCACATGTTATGAAAACCCTCACCCTCAATATCAAGACCTTTGGTACCCTTGTGTTACCCGGAGTCAGACAAATAGCCTTGATATATATATATATATATATAAATTCCTTATAGCTATCAACCATGTTCTCCTTCTCTTCTTCCTTTTTTATTTTTTATTTTTTTATTTTAATTTTTTATATATTACGTTATGTTGAATCAACTCTTTTTTTTTTCTTTTTTCTTTTTTTTCATTCTATTCATATGACCTTTTTTTTAATTCCAATTTTTATGGGATAAAAGCAAAAACATTGATTAGATATCTTCAATTTTAATAAGATTTAAATGAATTATATTTCAAATGGAACTCTACCAATATATATAACCATATATATCGTTTTTGGAGTGAAGCTTATTTCAATATGTGAATGTCTAAATCTCATGACAATGCAGGTATGCATTCTTTTTTTTTTATTATTATTTTCATTTTGTTTATTTTCTTTAGTGTTATTATTGGTTTTTTTTTTCTTCATGTGATTTTAATTAATGAATTCAAAACATTGTCAAGTTTCTAAAGGCTCCTTCTTTGTTTCTGTATTTTGTTTTTATTAAATTGATTAGGTTTTGTATATTGATTGCCTTTAGTTTAAACTAATTTTCTTAGCTTTGATCTAATTTATATGCTTAGGGTTAGGGTCTTAGAATTAATGATTACATATGGTTAGAATTAACAGATTAATTTTAACAATTTTCTTATTTGATTTTTATGTTACATCAAATTATCAAGATGTTCTACACGTATATTCTTGAATTATTAACTTTAATTTTAATTTATAATATTATCAAGATTATATTAATTTTAGATTTATCAATTGTTTAGTAAGTTTTTTTAAAATAATTATCAATTTAAAATTAAATTTGGAATTATCAATTTAATTTAGTTTTAGGAAAAAAAATCTTACCCCTTATTTTAGTGAGATAATTATTTACACTTGATAATTTTTTATTTTATCTTTATTGAATCTATTAAAATATATAATTATTTTATACATTTATTTTATAAGCTTTTTCATAAAACCGTGCAACACACGGGCCTATAACTAGTATATCTATATATATAATAATAGGTGAAACTAAGAGAAATTCAAATTAGAATTCCAAATTAGATTTCTAATTTTGCGCCATCTGTCCTAAATTATTTATTCTTAAAGAGTTTTATTTCTTAATTTTAGAATCAAATGTGAGATCACATCATAAATATTCATCCAAGTGAGTTATTAAGTACAAAAACCAAAGAGCCTAGAAAAAATGAATCGTTAAAAAAAAAAAAAGTGCTGCACAATATATATATATATTTTTTATTATGGACAATTTATATTTTATATTTAATAATATCCTTACAAAATTTTTTAAAAAGTTAACAAAATATAAAAATGACTATCAATAATATTTAAATTATATATATATGAATTATATTATGCATCTTATTATATATCTTTAAGTATATCAATACATATACATGAGGTTACAAGCTAGTTAAAGTAAAAGCAAAAACAAAAAGAAAAGCTTGATAATTACCTTTTTTTCGTTGTAGAGTCGAGCTTTGTTAAGACAAAATTATTAGGGTGACAAAAACATTAGGGTAGCATTGTTTTTTATTTTTTTTATTTTTATTTTTTTGGTTTGTTTGTTTGTTTTTGGGGTAGCATTGTGATTCTTGGGTTACACCTCCAAATCTCCATCTTCTTCCATGCAGCTTGGCTCCTTGGGCTAAGCCCATTTTTCATACATCACCCAATTATATATACTAACTAGGTTGTAATGTGTCTTTATGCACAAAAATATTCAATAATAGTGATGATGAGATGATTTACTTAGATGAGTGAATGACTTATTTGACATCAAAATTAAGAAAATTAAAATGAACACTGCAAAATACATAGGAAAGTTCAATAAAAATATTGATCTACATATTTAATTAATAAATTTTAATAAATTATATTTTAATTTAGAGAACTCTATTTAAAAAAATAAATCATACCAATAATTCCACTAAGTGAAAAAACACAGTTGGTAGAGTTTTTAACTAACGATGAATGACGTTAAAAGGAAAATATGAAACATATAAAAATGACTGCACTTAATCGAGATTGATGTCATAGGTATTTGTTCCTGGAAATTAAGTTCTATAAATATATATATATATTGAGAATCAATTAATTTCAATATTATCTAATTGTTTGGGATGTTCAATTTATTTCTTTCAACATTCTAGTTTTAGCCATCACTAACCCACAAAGTCCAATATTATGAGAACAAACTTTTGATTTAAAATTGCATATAAGCATGGTCCAAAATTAGGCAAAGTATTCAAGATACAATATGCTATTACATATAAGCACGTTCTAAAATTATACAATAACCAAAAAAAAAAAAACTAAAAGCATAATAAAAGGTAAATAAAATTGTTAAGAGAATTATTAAATTAATTTCAGAAACACCAATAGCTCACATAGGCTTCCTTCATAAAGAATAGATTGAGACCACGTACTCCAATAGATGACCACAAATTCTTAGGGGGCTAGTATTGGCGGGCTAGGAATTTATCGTGAGTAGGGAAGTAAAAAATAAAATGACTATTTTTTTTTCTTTATATACACTTCCATACAATATAGTATACAGTACAACTATATTTTACAATAGTCTAAAAAAATTATAAATAGTTTAAACTTTAAAGATCAGTAAGACAACAACTATTGAATGCATACACAAATAGAATTAAATAACTAATCATACATTCTTGTCAAATAACTAATCACACATTTAATGAAACACATATGTAGATATAGATCTATTGGTTGCATCACTATATTTTACAATAGTCTAAAAAAATTATTAATAATTTAGAGATCAATAAGACAACAACAATTGAATGCATAAACAAATAGAATTAAATAACTAATCATACATTTAATAAAACATAGATGTAGATATAGATCGGTTGGTTGTATCACTATATTTTCGAATAGTATAATAAAATTATTAATAGTTTAAAGATAAGTAAGACAACAACTATTGAATGCATAAACAAATTGAATCAAATAACTAATCATACATTATTTTCAAATAACTAATCATACATTTAATAAAACATAGACGTAGATATAGATCTGTTGGTTGTATTGCTGGTATAATGTTTTGCCTATGAAGAAGAAAAGTGCAAGGAAAACAACTTCATTCCGCTGTCAATGCCAAAGTAAGCCAAAGTCTAAGAGAGAAGGTTATTATTATTATTATTATAATTTTTTAATAAATGAGCAAAAATTTGAAACTTTATTTTCTTATAAAATTAAATATTTTAAGAGTAATGCTATTGATACAACACTTTCACAAATATTTCACAACAAATTTATGTGGCATTAACAACTTAGGTAAAAAAATTATGTTAATTGTCTAGATAAAAACTAATTATAACTTACCACTTAACTTTTGTTGTAAAAATAGCACTAAAATGATCATAAAAGTTAATTTCAGCTGGGTTTAAAAAAAAATTAGAGTCAGAGCTTTAAAATTTTTATATATAATTTTTTTTGGGCAAGTCAGGGGGTTGAGCCCCTGGGCTGTGTGCAATGCCGCCCCTGTTTTTATATCTTTTTCATCAAGTTTTAACATGCTGGATCACTTGGTTCTCACAATGGTGTAAATTCATACATTAAAATTATTATTAAAAAAAAAAAAAATTAACTCCTTATATGTTGTGCCAAATAACTCATTTGACAACAAAATTAAGAAGAAATTAAAGACATTATTTGAGGATTCCAATTAGATTTTCTCTTAGTTATATATATATATATATATAAGTAATAACTATAAATTAATAAGGAGTCTCTCATGTGAGAATCAATTTTTTTTTAGCAAATTACAAACTCTTCAATAAAGCCTCGTTTACCCATAAATCTCTCAATTCTTCTCGTTCAATTATCCCACTTATGATTAAAAATAATTCATTAATTCATACGTATTAATATTAAAATCCACCAACATGACCATTATGATTGAGAATGGGTTCCTAAGGACCACTATGTCAATATGCCATTCACAAATCTTAAGCAGGTTGTGCTTCAATCAGATTTTGAAAAGTACTTTGAACTTTTCCGGGTCATTGTCCAATTTTATTCTGATGGTTTTTGCAAGGCCTGGACCTGCAGAGGTGTACTGGATAATAGTATTTGGGCTCATAATTTGTAAGCCTTTGAGCCTGCTTGCATGAAAGTAAGAAACAGATTAAACCCACCAAGCCCATGACTATATATTCACATTTTTAATCTTTTATGGACTGCTGAGCTTCATTACAAGAATGATAGTGGATTTTTAAGTTTGTTTCTTTCTCCTTGCTTTGTTAGCCATCTATGTTCTTTTTTTTTTTTTCTTTGAACAATTTACATTCTATTACGAGAATTAGATCCACATAATACGTTCAAAACAGCCAATTATGAATTGTACGTGTTTCTTAACAAGTCCCATTGTTCTTATTAAGAGAGAAACAAAAAAATATTTGTAATTGTTATTGAATGGAAACTATAACAAACTAGATGCATGGGAAAGTTCTACAAAATATAAACTTCATTACCTGTTTTATTTCTTCCATAGTATGAAATTTGATAATTATGATAGTCACGATGCATTATATTGTGTTTGTATATATAACTAATTATTCTACTTTATTTATTTATTTATATAAATGATGTCACAAAATTCTAATGGAGAGTGTAAATATAAGTGGTCATAAAGAGAAAAACACATAATTTTAACCATGAAATGATCAAAACATCATTTTGAATTTTTAGCTGAGCAAGAACATAATTCCAAGATACACCAAAGCTCATAATGATCAAATGACCTATTGATTGCGAAATTGGACCACCAAATTAAAAGATCAAGCCACATCAAGTTTTAACGATTAAGATGCCTACTTGTTAATTATGTTAGAATCCATTTGATTATGATCAATTAATTTTGATATTTTTAAAACAAAATTTAATTAGATGTCAAATCTCATTGGTTTAATTATAATACAGGGATGTAGTAAAATGTATAAGATAAATCCTGTAAATAATTATTATTTTTGAAATTTGAATCAATTATCTTATAAAAAAAAATGAATAGTTGTTTGAAAACTTTAAAATATCACAGATGGTTTTTTTTTTTTTTTTTTTTTTGGTGATAACATGGTTTAAAAATTGTTTGAAAACTTTAAAATATCACAGATGGTTTTTTTTTTTTTTTTTTTTTTGGTGATAACATGGTTTAAAAATTGTAATTATTTTCAAAAACATATCACATAATCGAGCTAAAATAGTGCAACATTCAAAATTGGAGCCAAAATTGGGCCTTGGTCAAAGTGTCATTTAGCATTTGATCAAAACCTCAACAAGGGGCCATTTTGGCACTCTATAGTGCCAAATTAAATGGCACATATGCTCAAAATCTCCAGATTTTAAATTTTGGTATCTTATTTTGGTTTTAGCTTTATTTTCACTAGCTTCTAACCCGTGAGGTCATTTTATTTTATATATTTGAAAATTCCAAATACTCATTTTTATTTTTTTAATTATAATTACAGCATCTCCTTTCTAATTGGTTAAAAATGAAGCATAAAATTAATCTACATAGTAATACAACGTTTGACATATACAACAAATGGTTAGCAGTTCATAAACAATATGCTTTGTATTGTTCTATTTATCATGGTCTCTTAAACAATCATTTGTAAATATATATTTTTTATAATTCAAATTGAGTACCTTATACGGTAATAGTGTGGTATTTACTACTGATAAAAGCCATTAGTAAACTAAATTAATCTTCACGTTGGCAATGGCAATATGTACAAAGAAAATAACGTTCAATAACTTAACAATACATTTAGTTTACTTTTCTCCAAAAAAAAAAAAAAAAAACCTTAACAATACAATGAAATACATTAAAATTCATAGGGTAATGTAGTACGTCCATTTGTTTGTCTTGCTAGTAAGAGTATATTATTTATAAAATACATTGAGATACATTAGACTTTAAATTTTTTTTCTTCTTTGATGCAATCTGCTTGGTACCCTTTTGACATTTTTGAAGCATTTGGAGTAGCATACTTTTATCATCAGTTTTTTCATCTTCAGTAGTTATAACAACAGTTAATTGAGGTCTTTCAACAGATGTTTGTCCTATTTTTATTTTTTGACTGGCGATGGACTTGTCCTTCCTTGATTTCCTTACAATTTCCTCTATTGTGTCCTGCAATAATTTGCACTTTTATTAAATGGTGTTTCAAAAAATGGAAGAATATATGCATGTTGCTTAAATTTTAGAGTGCTTTCATTGTACTATGTTGACTTTGATGGTATCATACAAAATTTTATATATTTTTTCTAATTTTGATAACGACTTCTTATGTACCGGTTAGATATGTATACTAGGACATGTGCAGACTAATGTTTAAATCATATAGCAAGCAAGGTGAAGTGTATATGCTTCAATTTCAATGAACAATATATAATAAATCATATAGCAAGCAAGGTGAAGTGTGTATGCTTCAATTTCAATGAACAATATATAAAGCATACTGGAAATACCATGTAAAGAATAGTTATGAATCCTGTGGTACTTAGGTGTGATACATATACTAGAAATAGACTTCAATTTTATTATTACTTGATGTCCTTCAACTTTATGCAAGATCTCCATCTCTAAAATCTTCAAAACGGTGTAATTTTCTCTTCCATATTTCAAATTATATTCATCAAGATGCAGTTGGAAGAAACATTCATTGCCAATTATTCTTTGAATCTTCCTTGGTAGGACACCTCCAATTTCAAATTCTGTATAAACAAAGTGTCATACAATTAGCAAAATATATATACATGTAAGCATCATGTCCTGTGCAATTAGTTTTTTTTTTTTTTTAATAATTCAAAATTGAAATTCCTCTTCATAATGGCCAGTAATGTTCTTTTTGTAATTAATAATCTAATCTATTAAAGTTTTTATCATTTTCTTTTGTAATCGTTTTGTATGTGATATTTACACAAACTGTTTATATGAGGAATACCGTGGATGATGAGTGCCTTCTACAAAATAATGTTTAAAAAAAATAGAAAATGGTGTGTGTGTGTGTGTGCGCGCGCGCGCGCGTAGCATTGGTAAAAAAGTATCAAAACTTCAACTCTCAAATAATAAAGATCTATGTTGACATTTATATATGAGATTACCTCTTCTTGCGTCTCTGCAAGTTCTTTTGTAGTCTTAGATATAATTTTTTCAGCTCCTTTATCAAACAAAATGTATGTTGTTGAACTGGTGTCATCTTGTACTTGGACTTGTAATCGATAGCTATTTCAGATACAAAGTTGTTAGTAGAAGTACATATATTTTGTGTGTATTTGTGAACTTACCAATCATTTTTTTCGTTTACCTTGGGATTGCAAATTTTGGCTCACTTTTACAACAGTTGCACCATTGAACTCCTTGAACTTGTTTCATCTTAGTCTTGCATGTAAGACATCCAATATAATACCATCCATATTTGTTGTTGATATTAATGATTTTGGTATTGCATGTCAATAGTAAGTCCTGTAATACTAAGTTTAGCCAGTTTTTAAAATTATATCTTATTATAAAACACAAAAACAATTACCAATTACAATAAATTCATATTGTAAGAGTAAAGTTGATACATTTGTCTCTGAGTTCCATTCCAAGTCCTTTATTTCAGCAACTATTTTCCTATTATGTAAGGCAAGTTCTCCATCTTGTACTTTAGGTAGTCCCTTTGGCATAATTTCTTTTACGTTTATGCTCATTGTGGTGTTCAATCTATGGTTCAACATTAACATTATTTATATTCATTTGCTGAATATTCAATTTTTTATCATAATCGTACAAATTGTAAAAAGAAACAAAAAGGATAGACACAATTTATAATTATCATCTTCTAGACATATGATATATGTAGAGGCCAGGGGATATATTTCAAGCATGACTCCAATGTTTCGTACAAATAGCTAGAAGTTCAAAGATAATTTGAATTGGTTTTAACACAAAGTTTATGTCATCTATCATATTGTCTAAAACTGAATGAATAAATAATCGTATGTCTTTTAATTAATGCACATATAAGAGTAACTATCCAGAAATTAGGTACAATTCCAAAAAACAATAACAGAACTATTTCTACATATTTAATTATTGATATCTGGTATTGCCTTCAAAACTTTTTTGGCTCATCATATTCTATATGAATATATATCTAAACAAATTGAAATAAACATGTCTTTTCTAAACACACCTGTTGGTATTTTTTTTAAATCTCCTGTAGCATTTGTATTACACAATTTTATGCTATCTATCATTTAAGAAGTATCGCAAAGTAGTCACAAAAAAAAAAAAAAAAAAAAAAAAAAATTAACAATGGTTACTTGTCTTTAATTTCTGCAACTTCTGGAATATCTAGATTGACATACAGCTTTGTTGCAAAAGTGGATGATAGTTGATAGTCACCTACAAAAAAGTTGTAAAAACTTGTAAGGATTATTGATACATAAACGTTATGTACTTGATAAATGGCTCAGTCAATCGTTGTCTTTGTAAGTTTTCACAATAGTTAAGGTGACTATTACAATGAATGACCCTCTATTTGTTTTGTAGAAATTATCATCTATCTGTTGTGCAGTATTTCCCCACAAAGTTGTTTGAACTGACTTGTTTATGAAGTTGTTTATATGTAAGTTTCAGCTACTTAAAATTTATAACATATGAGGTTTAAAAAATGTATATATATCTTACTCTTCTAGCAATAGTCAAATGTTTCTAATCTTTGTTGGACACCCTCTTGTTTTGATCTCCTCAATGTCTCCGATGTAGTCTAATATACCAATCACATTTGGTAAGAACATGATATTATTTAGATAAGAGTCAGTATTAAGTTATCAATTGTATTAATTCTTAGCTTACTAAAAGTAGTTGCTTACTCATAATTACCAAATTGTGAGTTATTAGCAGATAATATATAAATGGTATGTGTAAACTAACTTGTAAAACAATTAAAATTACTAGTCAAGTAAGTAGTCTCGTAGCAATGGGAAGCTATTGTTCCATAATTAGCAATTTCAAATTGGAATTGAGGTATTAAATGATAAAACCCGCAGATTTTTAAAATTGAAGTTGTTGACTTGAAAAGAATTTTGAGATTGTTATGTACTAGACGATAGTCCCCTTTATTTCCTTAACTAAGAAATTTGTAATTGCATATAGACTCCCATCATTTAGCTGTGGACAGTAACTATGAGCCAGATTCTTTTTGATGCTTGTATGTATTAATGTTCCCTACAAACATTTCAAATGAATTAGCCCTTGATCAATAATGCCTTAGCCCATGTCTAACTAAAGAGAAAAATAACATTAAGCATCAATTTATGAGATAAATAAATAATTACATACACACACTAAGGAAATTAGTTGAGAAATAGCTCAGTTATATTAAAGTTATATTTATTTGATACATTGGTTAAGATGGATTTTTTTTAATAGAAGAGATATACGTGCTTAAGATAGAGATCAGTGATTAAATTACCCCATGAATGAATAGAAGCAGTACATAACTACCAACTTACATTCACTGGGGGTGGCATAATGTAGAGCTTTTTCCCTATGACCTCATTAATAATAGACACCTAAAATCAATTTAACCCAATTTAAATTGATTTACTCAATTTAACCCAAAATCAATCTACTCAAGATCTCCAAAATTTGCATATAGGTCCTTGGAATTTTAAGAAAATAAATAAAAGAACTAATCAACATTTTAATCAAAATTGTAAGCAACATGGCATCAACACTCAGATTTAAGAAATAAAAAAGAATTCCAGCATGAGTTAGAAGTCTTGTTTATTTACTTGAAGTTGCCACCTTAGATTAATGTATATAATAAATTAGGCTTTATTGATGAAAGCATTTTGCATTAGCTAGAGCAATTTATTCTATTTACATGGTGGGTTTTTTTTTTAGTTCATGCAAATCATGACCACATAAAACATAGACATATTGTATGGAAAAGAAACTCTAAGGACACCATATTAGTAAAATTTATTTTAAAAGAAAACCAATTATGAATTTACCTCTTTTTCAACCAATTATATCAAGACTGATCAGGTCATGGTTGTTTGCTATATTAATTGCATCCCACATTCATAAAACTCTAACTTTCACTTTCGAGTTGTCTTTGTCCCCCGATATTTGCTTCAAAGTTGTGTACTCCATATTGATATGAATTTGTAATATCAGCACAATTTAAACATCAATAAAATTTATATATAATTATGGAGTAAAATCTACTATTTGCAACATAAGTGACAATCTAACTTACATAACAACAACTTCAAAATAATTTTAATGAACAGTACGTATTATCTCTACGTAGATCATTGAATCTTTCTTTATATACAATATTTTTTGTATGAAAGTGATCTCATTATCATTTTCTGCAATAAGTACCCTAAGGCCATTTCTACTTGTAACTCTGGAGATAGCAACGTATAATTGTCCATGACTAAAAACTAGTTTGTCTAAATAAAGTCCAACGCATTTCAAATATTAACCCTTTCTCTTATTAATTGTCATAGCAAAGCAAACTGATAGTGGAAATTGTCTTCTCTTTAGTACAAAAGGCTATTTAGATTCAGAAGGGAACAAAACTATTCTTGGAATAAATACTTTATCTCCAACATGAGATCCTGATATTATTTGGGCTTCTAAAACCCATTTTGATAATTGAGTGACTAAAAGTCTAGTACCATTACAAAGTCCAACACTTTGGTTTAAATTTCGAAATAGCATTATTGACAGTCCTACTTTCAACTTGAGTTTATGATTTGGAATACCAGGGAACTTCAATGAATTGAGAAACTCTCTTGGATACATGACATCTTGATCTAGAATGTTGGTTAAAGCTTTACATATTGAATTTGCACTAAGATATGTTTCTTCATCAACATTAATAAGGTCAATCATGTAATCTTTTATGTCTTCAATAACTTTATTTGTTGGAGCTAAAATTGCCCTCTCTTCTAAATACTTTGAATAATTGAATTTAGTATGGAAGTTAGGGTAGGTAGCATTCACGATATTATTTACTAGGTTGAATTAATAAATCATGTAATATTTTAATCAATGCTTTGCTTTCACTATTATTAAGTTCACCATCACCAATTTTCAATATCCATTCAGCAAATTCTCTTGCAACAATATCACCTAGATTTTTTGTGAGCCTCATATTTTAATGAAAACTCTACAATTATTTCATAATGAAGACTTGTTAGTTGATTCCTCAACTATTTGTTCTCTTTGTCCTTTAGCTACCACCGGTAATATTTGCCTAAAATCACTACAAAGAACAACTGTTTTTCCTCCAAAAGGTTTATCTCCACTGCCACCGCCGGTAAAACGTAAAATATCACTTAGTGAACAATCAATAGTTTTAAAAAAGTTTTGGTGTGCCATAGGAGCTTCATCCCAAATTATAAGACTTGCTTTTGTTATAACTTCTGCAATTTGTGAACTTTGTTTAATTCCACAAGTTGAACAATCTGTTACAATTACTGGTATTTGAATCTCGAATGAGCCGTTCTCCCTCTTGGCAACAATAATGTAGCAATTCCAGATGATGCAAATGCAATGAAAATTTTACCTTCTAAACGCAATCGGCATATAATGGTTTTCCAAAGATAAGTCTTCCTAATTCCTTCATGTCCATATACAAATAAGAAGTCACCTTCATTTCTCAAAACAGAATCAGTTATTGCATCATATATATTCCTTTGATCAAAATTAAGACCATTAAAAAGTTTAATATGTTTTGTTGCCAAAGAATCTCTATCATAATTCAATTCTTTTTGTAATATTCTATCGTTACAATGTCTCAAAAGCAATATGTTTGAAAATGGTATTGTTTCAAATTCTTGCAAAGAACTTCCCTTTTTTTATCAAAATTTGTTCTATATCACTAAGTGCATAGTTCTACAATTGGAAGTCATCAAGATGTAGATTGTCATAGCATAAAACTGCTCTCTAACGATGAAGAATGTCCTCAGATAATAGCCACCAATTCGAAATCCATATTTATAGGGGTCAGAAATCTCACAAAAAATCAGTATTGTGACGAAAAGCTCACGAAGTTTTTTTCCTGAAGCCCAATGTGACACATGATTTAAAGCTTCATTCCACTCTTTATTATCATCAAGCAAACCAAACGTATAACATGCTAATCTGAAATATGAATTTACTACATTATTTATAGTTCTTATTTCTTTAAAGGATCAAGCTCCTTTAACAACATTTAATAGAATCTGTAAATAAAAACGTTCTCCATTTTTAGGATGAGCATAGTATATATGCCCTATACATCTTCCAGACTTCCTTAATCTCCATTCTTTGTTTCTTTTATGCCAAACCCATTTTGTTGAAAATTTAGAATAAGTCAATTCCCTTGCTTCTTCACACAATTCATTTGCTTTCATCCACTCTGTAAATATTCTTTTTCTGATATTTGGTCTATCCACAATGTTATCTAAATACTAAGTATCCTTAAAACAACCGATTGTTCATTTTCGATATGGAAACTAAGTCTTTGAATAGCAGGTTGTCGATAGTAGATTTCAAACTCAAATATCCTCAAGCATGCCTTTATGGCAAACACATATCTTCAATTTAAGTATTCCTTAACTTTATCCGTGTCTGTCATATTTTGCATTCTAGTAGAAGCATCAACATGTAATTTTTCTTCAAGAATCAAAGTTGCACGATCAGGTCCCTTCGTTATGTATTTGAATAAGTATTTGATAGACCTTGAACAATTACATCACTTGACATTTATGTAAGCTTAAAATTTCACCAATAAGTCAATATTGTGAGGAACTACAAATCAATTATCGAGTTTAACTCCGTTTCTTTCAACAAATATTCCATTATATCTTCTTCTATATATTGGGAAACCATCATTATCAACAATGGTTTGAGAACAAAATTTCTTAGGAAAGTGCTTCACACATTTGTTCTCAATCATACAACTTGGCCTTGAATTTATAGATCCACAAGGACCATGGACCATGCATTGTTTGACAGCATCATAAGCTAGAAGTTCCTTAATCAAGTCTGGAATTTTTGTTGAGATTATCCTGTCAATTTCTGTTGCTGTAGGATGCTTGTCATCATTACGTAGAAAAAGCAATATGTGTGCATGAGGTAGGCCTCTTCAATGGTGTAGACAACTAGTACCAAAATAGCAAGTTAATTATATTAATTTAGAGTACTTATGAAGGTCAAAAAGGAGAAAGCAAAAAAAATATATTAAAGGTGTGTAGTTTAGTAAACCCGCAATCACTCTTCCAAAGTGTTGATCATACTTTAAATCATTTAAAAGTTGATCAAGTTTTATCTTGAATACTCTTGCAACTACATTAGGTCGGTCTTCTACTTTTTGCCCAAGTTTCCTAGACATGAAAAGCTCAATCTCCAGCGATTTTGCATTGCATGTGAAGGTATTAAACAGATTTGGATAGCCAACCCATCTACAGATCGCCATTGCAGCTTGGTAATTTTCAATCATATACCTTGGACTTCCTGTGAAGCTTGAAGGTAAAATAAATCTTTTTCTAGTTGATGCAGGGGTGGTATCGCCCCTCATAATTGCATCCTTCAATCCATTATATAGTTCAATCCTCAACTTTTCTTGGTTATTTTTCACCCACATAAGTCTTATTGCCTCAATACATGTATAGGCATCTACATCAAATTGTTGAAATAATCGACCACCAAATATCAAAGTATGTCCCTCACCATTACACTCTTGCAATCTGAATGCATAATACTCTTTCATTGTAACGAAGTCATTTGTGTTAGATCTGATCTCATCTATATTTCTGCACAAAATGCCAAGCATAAAGCCATCCTCACCATATGGAAATAAAAGAGGATATTACAATGCCATGTATGATGGATGCATGTACGTAGATTGTACTCCACAATAATATCATGGTATGCGTTATCAACACCAATATCACCAACAATGATTGTAGCAATTTCAGAACATGTAGGTAGATTGTACTCTCTTCCATCTGTAGTTTGTGAGCCAATAAGACGTAATCTTAAACAATGGATATCACGTTCTATGAAATGATCTCTAGACATACGAAATATCTTCACCAAACTATTTGACTCATCAAACATTTGGAGCAATGCGTCAACAATAGATGGATCAAGGTCTTTATTAATAGGACTGCTACCAAAGGCATTCATTCTATGTTGGACTTCATTTTCAATATCATAGAAATATAGCTGTGCAAATTGTGGGTCCTCACCATTATTAGGAAAAAGTGTTCCAATCCTATGGTGGGTTTGACCATTAAGTCTGAAAATGTAAGGGCCTCTACCATCGTTAACTCTATTACCCACTGTGCCACCTATGGATGTCATTGCAAACATTGCTTTATAACTCCTTATTTAAGCTCTAAATGTTTTAAATCATTGTCCACCAAAAGGATCTAACAGCTCATTAAGAAGAAGAAGTGTTTTTTTAAGCAAAGGCAACTTCACCTTACCCTCCATACAACACAGAAAATTTTGGATTTCTAGGCCTCTTAGATTTTACACTTCTTTCTTCATACCATAATACCACACCACAATGGTTACATATAGTGGCAGAGCCACACGCAATGGTGGGGGGGGGGGGGGGAAGTTTAAAAAAAATTATTTTATAATATTTATATTATTTACATTTTAAAAAATGTAGCATGTAAAAATTGAAGTCCCCCCCCCTCCAAAATTTTGAGTCATTTCAATGGTGCTCTTAAAAGAAAGAGAAATTATATTAAAATCATATAATTTAAGAGGTTTAACAAATTAAGTTATGTAAAAAATAAATTTTTTACATGTCTAATAAAAGAAATACATGACTTTTGTATGCTCATTAAAATTTAGAAGATGATAAATTCTCTTAGTAAATTAATTTTTATATGTGTGTGTATAAAGGTTTGTCTTAACTAATATATTAATATCACAACTTGGCTGTACTAACCTCTCAATTTAATTCAGCAGCTCTTCTTGAATGGTAAAAAATGGTCTTACAAGCCAAAGCAGAGATGATAAATCTACAATAGCACGTGAGAATAAACATGTCACTGAAAACACAAAACATGGGAGGTTTATTTGAAGTAAACAACAAGAAATTTAAATGTCTAATAAAACCAAACTGAAGTTTAATAACGCTAAAATAATTCTATGTTCTATTTTGTATATAAATATGCAATAAGGGATAGAAAAAATATGGGAATAGTGTAAGAGAGACTACAAAAAAGAGTCAAAAATAATCATTGTAAGGAAGTTGATAACAGTTTCTTTGATAGCTAGAATCAAGATTAATTACACAAAGGTTCCTCAAATTTATTAGGCTTTACTTCAAAATTGCACAAAGAGATAGATTAGATTATATGCACACCCAAGTTGTGGAATTCATGAAACATTTCACCCATTATTATATAATCATCTATTCATAAAATAAATAAATAAAAGTAAATCATCTATAAGTACTCAAATCCAAAATACTAAGACATACACAATAAAAACAAATGAATAAACAAAATAAGCCCTACCAATAAACTGAGCCTAATAGCCTGAGCATTACAAATATTAACAGATACCAAGTCTAATAGAAAAAATTTGAATCATATGAGAAATAATTCTTAACGCAAAAAGAAAGCGTAAGATGCTCAAAAAAAAAAAAAAAAAAATTCCAGTAAATCAAAGACATAGATCAGTAGTGAAATAATAGTAAAATTAAATATCAAGAAGAAAAACAACAAAAGCGATCAGAGAAAATGCGGTTCAATTTGCCAAAACTCAGTAATTAACATAAAAAATCCAATAATTTTACTTTAAAAAATTTTAAATAACTGTACTCTCCAAATATTCAAATTTCAAACCATCCATATTACTAATATGGCTATTAAAATCAAGAGTTGTTTCCATTTAAAAGGTAATCCAACAATTTAACGTTTCTTTTTCTTTTTTTCTTTTGAGAACGATTCAACAAAACATAGATCTGAAAATTAGTGTGTAAACCATACAACCATATTGAGGAAATAATTCCTTAACATGCACTAGTTGACAAAACATAAATCAATTCAAATTTTAGGGGCAAACCAAAAAAAGCTCAAACCTAACAAAAACTTGCCAAAAAAAAAAAAAAAATTTAATCAATACAACAATAGAACAAAATAGAACTCAAGAAATTGAAAAAATAAATGGGAAATTAGGGAAAAGGGTAGCCAAACCTTAAACCTTGATTGAGTAATGCAACAAAACAGTATTTAACAAAATCTTTGTTATCTATCTGTTTGTTTCTATTAAAAAAATGCAGTAAATAATTCTAGGAAAACTATAATTTCACTTTGAGAAAAATCATCAATAAATGTTCACTCTACAGTAATTGACAAAACATAAAGGCAAACGAAAAAAAAAAAAGTGAAAACCTAACAAAATCAGCCAAACAAAAATAAAATCTAACCAATACAACAATCGAAGAAAACATAACTCAATAAACTGAAGAAAAATAAATGGAAAATTAGGATAACAGGTAACCAAACCTTAAACCTTGATTGGGAGATTCTTTTTGTGGAAGACCCAATGGGTTTATCAGGCACAAGGAATCAGTAATCTGCAATTGGAGGAAAAAGATGGAAGAGAAAGGAAAAAAAAAATTAAATTCAGCAGATGGAAAAACGACCTGTAGGCAGTTTTAGGCAATTGGGAATGGTAATTGAATAAAAAAAGAAAAAGAAAAAAAAAGGCATGCTTACCTTTTGAATTGTCTGTTGTTGTAGAGAAGGAATGGTTTTGACTTCTGAATAGTTTGTTGTCATAGAGGAATGACGATAGAAAAGTAATAGGGCACAGAATGAATAAAGCAATGAAAAAGGGAAGGAAAATTGGTAGGAGAAGTTAGAATGAACATGTAAAACAATGGAGGGAGGGGTTCTGTATTTGTGTTTGTGCGTTTGGCCGAATGATTGTGCCGCTTGATGTTTTTAGGTTTTCACACCACTTGAATGGTGTTTTTAAGTTTTTGCCCCTTTTTTAGGAGTGTGGTAGGTTCTAAAGGGGGCTTTTTTGCTAACGTGGCAAAACCTCTTAAATAGAGGAACTAGAGGGAAATTTGAATATCTTAATTCATCTACCTCTATAAAATCAAGAACAAACCATCATGAAAAGGGGATCCAACTTTTAGAATTCAAAATTTATGTAAGAGAGAGAGCCTTGTAGAGAGAAGTTAGGTTGACAATATTCAACATTACTCTTTACAAGAAGCACAATTAGATGCTGGAAAAACTCCAATTTTCCAACCTCTAATTTTTTTTTTTTTTTTTTTGAAAGGGAAATATAATTGCAATGCAAAGAGAAAGGGATTACAAAGACCTTCCACTTATTAATATTTGATAGCACGATTTACTTGGAAGGAAATATATATATATATATATATATTACAAGTTTTTTAAATTTTGATATCCCAAACCCACATATAATTGATTAACTTTAGGTACATATTTGAATGAATAATAGCCTCCTTTTAGCGAAAAAAAAAAAAAAAAAAAAAGAGAGATGTTAATAACCTTTTGTATTTATTACCTTCCACTTGTGGAAAACAATTTTTTCCTCTTTTGGTAAGTACTGGAAACTCTCTTGCATTTATTTTTCCTCTTTTGTATTTATTTTTAGAAATATTTTGTTGAGAGAATGATAAAACAATAAATGTTATTGGCAGTTTTTTGTATTTTGTATGAAAATAGTGTCAAAACTTTCTTATTATGGTTTATTAACAATTGCCCTAAGGACATCTATTAACATGAACCTTATTGGAATAACCACATCGTTTGTTTGGTTTTCCGAGCTTTATCCTTGCCCAATCAAAGGGTAAACTTTCCTCAAGTAAGCTGAAATTTGTTAGTTTTCATGATTCCTTGCTGCTACGGAAATTGCTGAAAGTTAGACCGATGTTGATGAGGCAATGCTAGGCTAAAGTTTGTCATAGCCCAGACCCATTTAAAATGGATAAGATATTTAAGGTATCCCTCTATGGCTCTACCATGTGAGAAGGTTAAGATGTATACATGTGAATGGCTCATGTTGAAACAAGTAACAACTCAGGTTGTATTGGAATAGAAGACCCTTTTTATCACTGCAAAAAGGTGCCGATAACCATTAAAAGAATGTCTGCGGTAATTTGGGTCCAATTGGACCATATGTTGACACTTCTTTGGATATCCTGAATATAATATATCAACAATATCACATATATATTCAGATATTCTTTTGGTTTCAAATACGTTCAGATATAGTGTGATTTGCACTAATTCAGATATATAAAATGAATTGCATTTTAATGGGCCATATGATGTTCTGGTCTGTTACGCCCACTTCTCTTTTGCAATGCAATGGGCCATATGATGCTTTTAGTCTATAAAGTCCATGGTACGGCCACTTCGGCTAGCACTCTTTTCCAAAGCGGAGGGACATGTTCTGCTTTTGGTCTTGTAAACAATTCCTCTGTTTCACATAAAATGAATTCTTCTTCTTCTTTTTTTGACCCTAAAGTGCACATAATTGAGAAGGCATAATCTTAATTTTATTTTGATCACCCTTTTTATATCCTCCCTTTCGTTTCCTCACCCAATTGGAGGTTTCCTTTCTGGTTAAGTATAATATTTGTAGGCCTAATTGTATTACTCAACCCATGAAACTTGTTAATATCAAAAATGTAATCCTCAAGAACGTAGGCCATCAGGCCAAATCATACAATTTTCCTTTAATTTCAACAAATTAGTTTCCCACTCTTACCAAACATGCAACAATATTTTTGCCTTTAGGCTGGGCTTCATTTATGCTCTAATTTTTTTTTTTTTTTGGATAAGTGCTCTAAAGTATTTAATACGGAACAGGACTAATATGCTATTTGAGTATGTATTACTATTAACAGAACTGAATAAAAAGAGAGACAATAATGAATAATCAATCAAAAGTGAGGCATAGACAGAGAAAGAAATTTGAAAGAAAGAGGTAGCTACAATCCAATACAAAACAACTTCCCTCCATAGTCAATAATACATAAAACTCCCCTCCAAAAATCTCCCAAAGAATTCAACCGAATGTATATAGCTCAAATACACGTAGAAAGAAAGTCCCATCATCAGGTAGAGCTATAATGATGGGCAGTAAGTAATATATAGAGGCAAAAGTGATAACACAGAAATATGAAGGTAAAAACGCAGCTCTAAAGAACCAACAATAGGAGAGCCCATCCAAAGACCAAACTCCCAACCATCTTCTGAATGGACAAGATCTTCTCCACCCCACTCTGCAATATAAGGTTGCACCAAAGCTTGTTAAACAATAATAGCATTAATTGTAAAAGACAATATAATATATATATATATATATATATATATGAAACATCAAAAACTAAATCCCATGACACAATTTTAGCTTATCATCGGACATTCCATATCGTTGTGAAGAAAAATCCTCGACATATTTGATCATCCCCTTCCCCTGTTTACCATTTTCAGGTATGTGACAACATGAGCTAGGGTAGGACAGGTTCTCAGTTGCTCCTTGAAGTGAAATGTGTCTAATTACTTTAATTGTGTGAGATGAGTACCAAAATCTCAATCAACCAATTATCTTTAGCAACCATATATGTCTGGACATGCAATGTAGTTCCTTTCTAAAAGTAATTACAGTCAATGAAACATAAACATACACCCAAAAAGAACATAAATGAAAAAGAAATGT
This sequence comes from Quercus suber, assembly GCF_002906115.3. Classification (NCBI taxonomy): domain Eukaryota; kingdom Viridiplantae; phylum Streptophyta; class Magnoliopsida; order Fagales; family Fagaceae; genus Quercus; species Quercus suber. The sequence goes on along the minus strand of NW_027069558.1, from coordinate 574,250 downwards.
CTATACTATACTAAAAATGATTTAAAAGTAGTACAAAATTTTATTTTGGGGCCAGTACCTGTTAGCTACTGCTTTGTTTTATTCTAATATAAATTGGGACCTCTTTTTTTTTTTTTTTTTTTTTTGTAGAAGAATATAAATTGGGACCTGATTTGTAAGAAAATATTTTTATTTTAAAACATAGTAATAAATAGTATTTTTTTTTATAATCAATAATAATAAAACAACAAAGTCCCAAAACTTTGGTGGGTTCGCTAAAAATTAGTAAATAGTATCAATCTCACAAATCTAATATAATATTTTTTTTACATGGAAACAACCCTAATCTCAATCTGTAGCATGATCCATTGCTATGCAAGTTAACTTTTTAAATTACCAATTCATTCATTAAAATACTTTGCACCTAAAACTGCGTGAACCAGCACGCACGAGAGTATAGGCACCCTATGCTATGACCTATCTTTATCTTTGCAGACTTTAGAATTCTGTGCCTTGTGTTGCGGTCTCCCTCCCCTGCCACCCACAACACTTTGTGCCTCTCTATCTATTGCAGACTTTACAACTTTCCCTCTTTTTGTTTCCCTTGTCTTTTATTGATTTTTTTTTTTTTTAATAGATCACGTTTACTTCGTACGGTGCAATCAATTACCATGCATGTGAATCGTCCGATTTGCTATTGTTATACCTGATGAAGGAGAACAAGCTAGGGAGGGAGTCGATAGTAGTGTCCGAAAATCCTTTTTTTTTTTTTTTTTTTTTAAATAGTTAAAAAAAGAACACGTGCTTTTCTGACTATACAGTACTATCAGATCTAGACAGCTCCCCAAGCTCACGTGAGTTCCAGATAATAGAACTGGAACACCGGAGACACATGATCAAAACATTATTGGTGACCGACCTAAGTCAGGGTCAGACTAACAGAAAGATCCACTTCATTCTTATCTTCCTGAGTAGATCTGGAGATACAACTATTTGTATAATTTTGTGCACGACTCGCTATGAAACGAGATGTAATTAGTGAAGGGATGATGATAGGTCACCCCTCCACCAACTATAACTCGCTCACGTAGCGAGCTGTGCACAAAATTATACAAATAAATAGTTGTATCACCATAATTTTCCTATCTACATTGCTCCTTCGCCGCACCAGGAAAAAAAAAAAAAAATTCCTCTGAAATTAACTTGCTCTAACTAACTCTGTAAACTAGATCATCATAAGTTTAAGGACTCATTAATCCAAATTAACATTCATCTTATATTTTAAAAAAAAAATTGATTATCAACTGTTTAAATTTTAAAAAATGTAAAATTACTGTCACTATTTTTTATGTATCTAATTCTAAATCACTTCATTAACATTTTGGAGGCTAAAAACCAGATCGATCGTACAGTAATACTTGAAAGTTGGAAACCTTAAACGCTCAGATCGATCGGCGCTAAACGACGATGGATCATGTTCATGTGCACATTATATATTTATTAGTAGAGCAAAAAGGGAGGAGACTTACGTCGTCGTTTTGAGCTGGTCCAGGAGCAGCAGTTCCGAGCAAGCTAGGTGCTGGAGCAGCAGTTGGTGGAGCTGGTGGACTCAGCCCCAAGGGAGACGGAGCTGGAGATTTCACCTTCTTCTTGCTTGGTGCTGGTGCAGGGACTGAAGCAGGTGGCGATGCGAGTGGCGCAGGTGGAGGCACTGCTGGTGGTGGAGTTGCCGGAGGAGGAGTTGCTGGTGGAGGGGAAGCAGGTGGTGGGGTTGCTGGAGGAGGGGTAGCAGGAGGTGGAGTTGCGGGAGGAGGAGTGGCTGGTGGAGGAGTTGCCGGAGGAGGCGATGCAGGAGGTGGAGAGCTAACTGGTGGAGGAGTAGCCGGAGGAGGAGCGCTCACCGGAGGTGGAGTAGCCGCCGGTGGAGGAGACTGAGTAACTGGAGGTGGCGATGTAGCGGCAGGAGTAGGCGGAGCAGTGGTGGTGGCCGGAGGTGGTGCACCGGATGGAGGACTAGACTGAGTCGGTGGAGAAGGCGTGTTGGGAGTAGAGCTGGGAGAAGTCGCCGGAGATTGACCTCCGACGCCGGCGATCACAATGCAGACAAATCCTACAAAAAACGCTGCCCACCGATCCATCGTAATTTCTCTTATCGTGCGCACCCTCTCACTGCTTATCCTGCGCACCGTCAGTACTCACAGTGCTAATAAGACCGAGAGAGAGAGAGAGAGAGCGCGAGTTTTTTTTTTTTTTTTTGCTTTTTAGTTTGTGTGTGAGAAAGAGAGAGAGAGAGAGAGAGAGAGTGTGTGTGGATTTAGTGGGAAAATGGAACAGAATATAAATAGGCGTATAAGGGTTTGTTTGGGGTTTTGGTTTTTGGATCGGTGAGAGACTTGTTATAATAGCTGCATAGAAAGGTTCGGGATTATTGGTCCACATGGGATGATTTGTGCTACCAAACAGACCTGTAGCCGTTTGATCATGATGTGGGTCCCCTTTTTTTTTTTTTTTTGCTTTTTAGTTTGTGTGTGAGAAAGAGAGAGAGAGAGAGAGAGAGAGTGTGTGTGGATTTAGTGGGAAAATGGAACAGAATATAAATAGGCGTATAAGGGTTTGTTTGGGGTTTTGGTTTTTGGATCGGTGAGAGACTTGTTATAATAGCTGCATAGAAAGGTTCGGGATTATTGGTCCACATGGGATGATTTGTGCTACCAAACAGACCTGTAGCCGTTTGATCATGATGTGGGTCCCCTTTTTTTTTTTTTTTTTTGCTGTGTGTGGGGGAATGATTGATCTGGATGCCACGTGGGCTACCGGCTTTTTAATCCCGTTGTTAATGTGTGTTTATGGTAGTGAATCTTGGTTTTACTAGGGTTTGTTGGTGGTTCTCTTTTCGAGTTTTACGTTTCTGGTACGGGTGAAAACACGGACAGGTGATGCTGTGGGACCTGATTGGATGGTGAAATTTATTTAAATTAAAAAATATTAAAATTATTGTCAGACTTTAATTGTCTAAAAAATTTCAAACTAATTAATGTGTTGATAAACAATGTGTTGCATTCCTGTTTTCGAAAACCAAAACAGTTAGAGAACTTGAAAAAATTCCTTTTTTTTTTTTTTTTTTAAGGAAATAGTTTTACTTCTTGAATCAACTATTTTTATCAGTTTTTGCCATTTTTATCCTACTGGTTTAAGGTTTGATTTTTGGTTGGACCGATTCAATTTTTAAAACCACGAATGTAATGATAGTAATATCCTATAGCTAGTTGTTAACTTATATAATATATAAAAAATTTTAATTAACAAGTCTTAATAAATAAAAAAGTTAAACTAGAGAATTTTTTTAAAAAAAAAAAAAACTTTCTTAATTTAAGTGTGAATTAATTATAATTTTTAAAGTGTGGGGTTACTCTATTTATGATTTAGTAAGTTTTAATTAATTCAAAATAACACAGATTAGCACTATTTTCATTTTCAACTCTAAGAACTAAATTAATATGTCTTACAAATATGAAGTAGCAAAAATTTGAGGTTTGAAATTTTTTTCAGTTTATAACTTTATATAGTAATATTAGAAGAAATTCACAAAATATTTAAAGACTTATAGTTCATATCATTATATAGATAGATAACATGGAGGAATCATTGAGAGTTTGAACTTAGGACATTAATCCCAAATAAATTACATAGATGTGATCCTTTGTCTCGTTAGGCTACTAAATAAGTACTCATTTTGATTGCCGAATAAAGTAATAGATCTAGGGTAAAAATGTTTTGGTTGAATCTATCAAACTCAAGTGTATGCTGAGATAATAAACGGTCGCTATATTATGGTATGGCTGACCTAAATACATAGGGCGAATGGCAAGAAATGTCAGTTGGAATTAATTAGAATTAATCCCTTGACACCAACCAAGATGGATTATAGAAAGTCCATAAGGGGTGATTCTCCTATCGCTCAGACTCAGAGGGTAGTGTCAATGTGACCCATATATGTTGGCATCTAAACCCTTCTCTTAAATAACTCTACAAGTGGTAGGTTCTTTTAATGAAACACAGCACTTGTGTTTTGATGTGGATAATCTAGTTAGGAACCTTCACCTATACTTAAAATGTCTCCTTATTTTGGTGACCCTGGCTTATAAATGTTGTATTATTTATGAAAATGGTTCGGTTAACAAATGTCTTTAGGGTATTTGTTAGTAAATCATTTTAAGAATGTTTTAATATAAGTTTTATAAAAAATATAAAAATCTATAAATAAATAAAAAAATTAGTTAATTTTCTAAAAATGGTTCACTAAAGAAATGCTTTCAAGGAATTCATTAACTTTTGCCTTATGAAAAACACTAAATAGTTGTCATGAGAAACAAGCTGGTCCACTCTGGTTGTTGTGACAAAAAGCTTTGTCCATTAAAAATTTTGTTGGGGAAATTGGTTTGTTAGAGCTTTCATTAACCTTAATGGGCTCATAATCATGACATTGAGATATTGCTAACATGTACTCCTCCAACCTTATATATCATTGCTCTAAGTTTAAAATTTCAATTCACCACTTAGTATTTTTTAACTTTTACAGGCTGAACTTGTTAAACAAAACTCCATCTATCAATGATGATATTTTTAGAATCCAACAACATTTAGGACTAAAATGCATGAAATATAGGAAGATTTCAACCTGTTTTCTTTTAGTTGAAGTGACACTTAATTTGTAATATTATGTGCTTCATACGGTTCTAGTTAAATCTAATACTATGAATTGATGCCCTACTATATGCCTAGAAAACAGACCAAACGTGATATTCTACCACAACAATTTGTAAGATTGAATTTTTGTAAAACTATTTGTCCTTTGTAACATTAGTTTATAAAACAAGATTTCTTTTAGTTTGTACAAAGCTAAAGCAACTCTTATTTATACAGATTGTAAAACACTTTTTTTCTGCGAGATTATGATTAGTGGACCATAGATCCTGCCTCCGTATGCTGTTTACTTCAATGTAGCCTTTTTAGTTGAAATTTATACATCCAAAACGAGGAACATTTGTTTTAATTTATTTTTCTTATGACAAATAAAGAAACAAAAGTACAGATTTTCTCATGTGTTACAAAACTCAAGAAAAATAGGAGAATGTTAAATTGAGGTACAAAAACTCTTAACATCAATGTAATTGAAAAAGATTCTTGGAATTAGTTTGAATATACTTTCTATTTATAGTTAGACCAAAACTCAGTCATTAAATTACTTGGAATTATTATTATTATTTTATAGATATGATAGTATTTCAAATCTCTAATGTTTACTCTATAATGATTGTTATATATATATATATATATATCATAAAGTTAAGACATCAATTGATTTATAGTGTAAAAAGAGATTGAACTCTTTTTATTTTTTGGAAACAAACGCACACATAACGGGGAGGAAAATGAGTTCTAACATAAAGATACACTACTAACTTCATTACTAACTCTATTCAAATGTTATAATAACTTTTAAGGAAAAGTAAGATAATTTATACTACACATAACACAATTTCTTAAATCATATGAAATAGAATTGAATACTATATCTCTTATCTCTTACTGAACGTCAAAAAAATTTACTAAACCTACACCAATTTTCAATTAGTTGGGACAGAAATTGCCAAATTCAGTTGGTATGATGAAGCACCGCCAAAAAATGTGTGGGCCTGGTGAGTTGTCACGCCTTGATAACTGCCTTCAAGAATAATCTTGCTAGTACTCTTGATTTCTATCGTTTATTTAGGAAAAAAAATGATAAATAATAGTAATAATGAAAGAACAGCGTAATGAGTTTTAGCAACAAAAGCAGTACCACAGACAATTTGTTGGGTCCAAACTAATAATAGACATGATTATTTGGCTTCACGTGTCTTTCTTTAATTAATTTAGAGACAAACAAAAAAAAGTGATTTCCCAAGATTGCTTTATACTCCAATCCTTAGCTTATAACGACTTTACCTCTTCACAAGCATTTGATTCACTGTAACATGCTCTTGATGTAACGCATATTAGAATGATGTGATATTAAATTTTTTTTTTTTTTAACATTACCATAATTTAGAATTACAAAATATATTACATCGTTTTAATTTCATCATTTTCCTAAACAGTATTATATTTTTGTATTGAAATTATATTAATGTAAGATTACAATAACGTAATATTACAGCGTAATATAATATCACGGCGAACCAAACACCCCTAATAGCACTATTGAGAAATTTAATTTAGGCCCTCATACAAAAATTTTATTCAATAATAATTTAGGCCCATTTCTTTATATCCCGTTATTTCCTATCCCATTATAAGACATACTTGATTACTTCTAGTTAATTTTGGTGTGAGAAGTAGGCAGTGACAATTTAGAACATGTATTTACCACAAAAAGGAAAAAAAAAAGAAAAAAAAAAAGCAAAAATACTATTTTGATCCATACATTTCAATAGCAGTTAATTTAGTTTATATTATTTTGAACTTGCAATTAATATTTGTTAATAAGTTGACATTAGAGGCCAAATTAACAGTAAGCAAAAATAAATTTTTATTAAAAATCTCTATGTCATTTCAAAATTTTGTTTGACAAATTTAATCCATATGGGAAAGGATGTCTTTTTGTTTTATGTTTTTTGTTTTTTTTTTTTTCAAGAGCTATCAACACTTATTTTCAATAATTTTTTTTTTCGTAATCATTTTTACTTCAACCCTTCACCATTTACATCACTTTATTTTACAAAACTCATACGCTGTTTTAACAAGTTGTATAAAAAGTTGTGTCCTTAAACTCTTTTGATAAAAAAAGAAGTATTGTAAAGTGTTGTGTGTAGTCTAGTTCTATTATTCAACAATAAAATAAAATTACTAATTAAGCTAATTAGAATTCATGTAGTATCTCACATACATCAAAAATTGATTAGTGTCTTGGTCTGATAATAAAGAACCATCGTCATAGGCCAAAAAGGAATTCACGAAGTTTGATTATATAAATGAACAAAAAAAGAGAGAGATATAGATGGCATTAAAGTTAAAGCACTATATAAGAAATTATTGCTGTGGATGCACTCAAAACTCAAAGAGAAGGATTAGATTCTGAATTAGTCCTCACTCCTCAATCTCATTCTCATTCTCAAACCAGGATTACATTTAAAGACACGCACATACACACATTCTCAAAGAAAAGAAAGTACCTGACACCTAATTTTCAGCAATAATAATAGGAAAAAAAAAACACTGCCCAAGTCATAAAAACCAATAAATTTTTGTTCATGAACCTCAACTACTAGTTTAGAGAGAGCATACTATCAATTTCTGATGGCAACAATCAATTAAAATTAAAATAAATAAATAAATTAAAAAAAAAAATCTAAAAGAATCATGATGATCACATGAAAAAATTAAAGTTCTCGTACCATCATTTTTAATAATAAGAGGGGGGGCTCTGTTCTGTTCTGTTATGGAGGACAGCTTAGTGTGTGTTAGGTGGGTCCGAAAGCCCAAACCCACCAGCGTAGAGTAAAAGCGAAAGGAACCGACGTTGGTTTAACGGTCATATCGATAATCTTGCATGATGTTTACTAGCTAGCCTCTTCTTGTTGGCCCATTTCTTTCAAAACAGCTTATAATGACTCCTTTACCTCCACCTCCACTGATTGAGCTGACTTTATCTCAGTTCAACTCACAAGTTGCACCACTTCTTTTTGCGCCACAATTTTGTCACAAATCTAATATGATAGATTGTGAGTGATAGAGAAAAAATGATAAATTTTTGTATAAGTGACAGACAGTTAATAACAGTCTGTCATATAAAATAGTTGTGAAAAATAATGTAATAAAAGGCGTGGTCCTAGAATTACTTATTTCCTAAATCGTTGAGCTAAAGCAAATCTCAAACAAAAGTCAATTTACAAGGAAAACAACTTACTGATTAATCAACAATCATTAAGATTAGTGGCACATTTGTTTTTGGGCATGTTCCTCTGGTTGTGATGGTTATTTGGCACCAGCTGAACAAAGAAATTTTATCCACATTTCATAGGATTGTCAATTTCAACCTATTCCTCTTGTTATAGATGTTATTGGGATATATGGCCAAAAATGTAACCTCAAAGTCAAAATCAAAGATTTCTTTCCTCGTCTAAAAAGTTGCCAGCTGCATGGAGCTAGTTGTAACAATATAACATATCTAAGCAAAAATTAGGAGAGACATTCATTCTAGAGCAAAATGAAGAGGGTGGTAGTTCCTTTCTTTCACTTGTCCTTGAAGGTATGGTTAAAATTTCAGTACTAAGGCCCACCCCAATTTCATTGCTTGGGAAGCTTTAGAAGTAAGCTCACTCTTCAGCCTCACTTGATATTGGCAACTGAATTCAAAGCATGGACCCAAAAGGAAAAAAAGAGATAAAAACAATGAACTTTTTTTTTATGGGATTTTTTCGAAGGGACAAGGAACGTGAATCTCAATCATAGTTCCTAAAAGTAAAAGGGAAGTCAAGTCAATCTCAATGGTTGGGATTTTTCATTAAAAAAAATTCATACACCAACAAGCCCAAACTGAACTTGAATATTGCACTAAGAGAAATCCTGGCCTAACAATTAAGAAGGATTATAAATTATGGGCCATTTAACATGAACTGGGCTCCTCTTTTTTTTTTTTTTTTTTTTTTTTTTTTTTTTTTTTTCAATCACCCTTAAGGTCACGTAATTTTAATTCTACCTTTGTTCTATGCTAAAAATTTCTATATATAACAACTCTACCAAGTACACACCCAAATATTATTATGAGCTCCCAAGATGAATATTTTGTTTCTATCTTACCTAGTGGATCTTCAACCATGACTTTATGATTCACCCTATTCTATTCTAATGAGGTATGGAAGTAGTATTTTAAGGCAAAAACGCCTTTTTGGTCCCTTTACTTTGGAGCCATTTTCATTTGTTTTCATGTTTTTTAAAACTTTCAATTTCTTTAAGTTTATGAACCTATTGGTCATATTTGGTCCTTGCCATCTAAGTGACAAAACAAGATTACGTGGCACAATTAAACTTGGATATAGTTAATAAAATAATAATAAATTTAATTAACATTAAAAAATTTCACTCTTGCATCTAAAAGAATAAAAAAAAAAATCCAAAATAGAAAATAATTCCACAATTTTAAAGAAAGAAAAAATGAAAAAAAAAATTGTTGAAAAATTTAATCTACAATTTTTTCTCTCATTGTTGCAACTTCAACTCCCAAGTGCAAGATTGTCACGAAATAATAACTTCGAGAGTTTGAAGTCGAATCCACAAGGAAGGGAATTGATTAGCAATCTAATAGATAAAAATAAAAAAGTATTGTAGGGATAAAGGCTCAAAATGATATATCAGGCCTTGGGCCTTGGTCGAGGACGTTGGTTGGTCCGAGGAAGAGTAAACAGTAGTGAGGGTGTTAAGTTTAGAATCCTATGAGTAAGTTACGAACAGGAAAGCTTAGGGAAGGTGGTCTAAGGAGGAGTATCTCCTCAAATAAACAAAGCACAAATCAAATGTATGTCCTATCTTTCAAAGTGACCTTCTAGGAAATTCCACTGATAGGGACATGTATTATGAACGTACAAGAGGGATGGAAGCTCAGAAATATCTAAGGAAAAACTGCTGCCAAAAGACCCCTTAATAGTGTTGCATTGGCTACCCTAACTCACATAGAGTCAGAGAGGGTGTCCGATGGGAGAAGCACTCAAGTAATAGCTTAGATGATCAACAAATGGAGGGTGAAGATCAATCAAGGGGAGATATAAAATGTAAGGAACCCCTAAGGAAAGGTGGATCAGAGGAAAGAGAGAAAAACACTGTAAGAATCAAGAACAAAACTTGTTATCTAACTTGAGGATCAATACAAAAGAACCAATTTCCTCAAACTTTGCTGAGGACGATTTTCTTAAATTTAAACTTATCTATCTTCATTCCCTTGTCATTAAAACCTACTTTATTTGTTGACTAATTCACTAAAGCTTAGTTTTTTTGACCAATTCTCTATAAATTCATTATTTTGGACTTTTTAGGCCTAAGTCCATCCATCTTTTGGGCTAAGGAGTCAAATCTGGTCCCTACAATTGGCGCCGTCTATGGGAAATACTGGTGTTATAGTGAGTTTAACGTTCAACAATGGCAGGTTCGGGTCCAAACCAGGAAGAATCTATGGAGGAGTCTCAGCGTCAAGATCACTTTCGTAATCTTGAACAAAGAAGGGACCAGGAGGGGAGTGTGCATACTACCCATACTAGTAGGACCCATCCTTGAGGTGGTAGCCATCTCTTTAATGAGAAAAATACCAAAGCCATGTAGCAAGAGATTAATCACTTGAAGAGAAGCTTCCACCATGAACAGCGAGGGCGGCCCCCTTCCAATTCTAACTTCTCTTCCAATGGTAAAGAGGATGGTAGCTATAGGCGTAAGTCAAGGACTTCTCCTAGTGAGAGAAACATAAATTCATCTTCGAGAGGCTTAGGAAATGATGCTATGAGTAGAGCACTCAACCAAATTTCCAGATCACCTTTCACACGCAGGATTGAGGGAGGAAGACTTCTTTGATGGTTCTCTCAGCCCGCATTCACTATGTATAATGGTCGAACAGACCCTGTGGAACATGCTAGCCACTTCAATTAGAGCATGGTTGTGCACTACAAGAACGAGACCTTGATGTGCAAGGTATTCCCATCCAGCTTGAGACCTGTGGCGATGAGGTGGTTTGATAGTCTAAGGGCAGGTTCCATTGATTCCTTTAAGGAACTCATTCAGGCATTTGGATCCACCTTCATTACGTGCAGCAGGGTTCCTCAGTCTTTAGATTCCTTATTGTCTTTGTCCATGAGAGAAGGAAAGACCTTTAAAACATATTTGGACAGATACTGGGAGAAGTTCAACGAGATTGATTATGATTTTGACGACGTAGCCATCAACACTTTTAAGGTTGGTCTGCCTGTCGAGCATGGCTTAAGGAAGTCTTTGACTAGGAAACCTGTTACCAGTGTATGCTAGCTCAAGGATCGGATTGATAAGTATAAGAGGGTTGAGAAGGACCAATAACAAGGCAAGGGAAAGGGTAAGGTTATTCCTTAAGAGATGAGGGATTTCATGTTGGACTACTACAATAATAACAGACCCCAGAGGAATGTTTTTGGGCAATTTGGGCCTACAGCTTCTCAAGTGGTTAACACTGTATTTCGAGAACTAGTGCATCAAGTTTTAGAGAAGATAAAAAACGAACTGTACTTCAAATGGCTGAACAAGATGAGTGGAGACCCCTTGAGGTGCAATTAGAGCCTTCATCCAATACCACCAGGAGCGGGGGCATACCATTGAGGACTGCAGAATTCGATGGAACCATCTGGAGTAATTGGTTAGAGAGAAAAGGTTACAGCAGTTTCTGTACCGGCCCAATAGGCAGGGTGACCAATCAAGGTTGGGGGCTCAAGGGAATGCTTCTTCGAGACCCCCATTAGGCATAATCAATGTCATCTTTGCTGCACTTAGGAGAACTAGTTCTCATCCTTCCAGGGTGATGTCTGTAGTTGGGCTACCGGCCGAAAACTCTAATTCTGAGCCGAAGAGGGCTAGAGTGGAGATCTGACCGTCACTGAGTTTCTCAAAAGAAGGCAAGATTGGAACCATCTAGCCACATGATAATGCTTTAGTGGTCACCCTTAGAATAGGAGGATATGATGTAAAGAGGGTAATGGTAAACCAGGGTAGTTATGCAGAAATCATGTACCCTGACTTGTATAGAGGGTTAAACTTAAAGCCTGAAGATCTAACAGCCTATGATTCACCTTTAGTAAGTTTTGATAGAAAAGTTTACATTCCAAAGGGCCAGATTAGGTTGCTTGTGCAGGCAGGCTCAGAGGTGGTTGAAGTGGATTTCATTGTAGCTAGACCATGGCTTTATACCCTAGGGGCTGTTTCTTTAACTCTGCATCAGAAAGTGAAGTATCTGTCAAGGGACCGAATTGAGGAGCTATTAGGGAGTCAGTCCATGGCTAAGCAGTGCCTTCAATTTTGCATCAACCTACAGCTGAGTCCTCGGCCTCTGTTGAGGGAGGCTTATAGTAGTCAAAGTCTCTGGTGTTACCTGTAGATGGGCCAGCAGAGGAGGTGAAATGTGAAGATTTAGAGAAATTTGTTGGAGGTGATAACCCAAAGAAATTTTTTTAGGTTAGAGCTCAGTTACCACCTCAGGAGAAGGAAGAGCTAGTGGAGTTTCTCAAGAGGAACATTGATGTGTTCGTTTGGAATGCTTATGATGCTCTAAGAGTGGATCCGAGCTTCATCTGCTATCATTTAAACGTCAATCCATCTGTCATCTCCAGAAAGCAACCACCTCGGCGCTCATCTAAGGATCATTCTAACGCAGTTAAAGACGAGGTGATGAAGTTTAAGCATGTTGGGGCTATTAAAGAAGTGTTCTACCCTAAATGGTTGGCCAACACTGTGGTTGTGAAGAAGAAAAATGGAAAGTGGCGGGTATGTGTGGACTTTATAGATCTAAACAAAACATGCCCAAAAGACCCTTTTCTCATGCCTCGGATCGATCAGCTAGTGGATGCCACTATGGGTCATCCTTGGATAAGCTTTTTGGATGCTTTTCAAGACTACCACCAGATACCTTTGGTTTTGGATGATCAAGAGGGCAGCTTTTGTTACTCCTATTAGGAATTATCATTATAAAGTGGTGCCCTTTGGTTTGAAGAATGCAGGTGCTACCTACCAGAGGATGATGACCAAAATGTTTGAGCCACAATTAAGAAAAAACATTGAGATTTATAGAGATGATATGGTGGTAAAGAGCAAGGCAGATTCCGAGCATATTAATGACCTCGAGAATATTTTTGAGATCTTGAGAAGACATAAGCTACGACTTAATGCTTCCTGATAATTCTGGAAAACCAGTGGGTTGAAAATCTTCAGACTTCGACAATCTTGAGAATTGAATCATGTAAAACCAAACTCAATCAGAGTAAAGACCGGTGGAGGCCGGCCTATGACCCTCCGATGATGAAGTTAGAAGGCTGGGATAGAGAGGAAAAATATCTAAGTGTTTATTCCCTTCTCAAAATGAAAAAGGTCTGAATCCCCTTACCTCTACGCAGAATCGTGTTTATATAGTGTATGGAACGGTTATTTGCTCTGATAACCGTTCCTATTGTCGAGGAGTTCACCAAAATCGGAGGTAACTTCCATAACTTCCGTGGAAGTTACTTCATCCGAACCGGTGCCTTATTACGAGCAATGGAGGTTTTGGTTTATTGGTTAAGTCATGAATGCTTGGCTCATTCATCCCTAAGTAGGGGTGGACGTGCCTTAGCATATGACCATGCTTGCCTCGTCCATCCTTTGGCACGGACGAGACCTTGTTCGTCCGTCTCAAGGGACGGACGAGGCAACTTGGTTGTGCCCATCTTTCTTCTTTTCTTTGTAGACGAGCCATATGGACAATTTTTTAAGGTGGTATTTTATAGCATCATCAGTTGCCCCCTTGTTCATTGGGTCGTCCTAAGACAAATAAGATGTGTGTTAGTAGCAGCTTGGTGTGCTACATGTCAAGAATTTGTTGGTGGAAAAATCTCGTCAATTGATCTACCCGAGGAGCGTGCCACGTGTCTCTTAATGATTGGGTTACGTCGCTTCAGATGCCTGAGCTTGCTCCTTATAAATAGTGGAATACCTCTGGTACCCTCTTCATTTCTGAAATTCCTTTCCTTGTCCTTCCTCGTCTTAGATATTCGTCTAGAAGCTTCTCGCATCTATAGCCTTCCTCCATCCTAAATCCAGGTATTTCTCTTTTTCTCGTCCTTAGTTTTCCTGTTAAGATGGTAGACATTGTACTTTCCTCGTCTAGTGATAGTATAGATAAGGCTATAGACGAATATAATGACGAGAGTAGTTACGATAGTTCCAGTAGCAATAGTGACAGTAGTGGGGGGAACACCACGGACGAGGAGTACGTCTCTGGCGTCCCTGGGCTTCCTATGGAAGTTTTACAGGAACAGCTTAGGAAGGCCTCTGGGTCTCAAGCTGGTACTTCGTCCACTGCCCCTCGTCCTAGTCCCTTAGATGAAGAGGAAGTGACTGTGTATAGTTGTGCAATAGATATCCCTTCCAAGACGGATGAGCAGAGACTGAAAAACCTTAGGGAGTGGTACCAAATCCCAGACGAGTTTAACCCTAGGTTACCCGTCCGAGGAGAATGGTGTTGCAACCCTCACTTCGGGATTGGCGTCTATGAGGCTTACCTCTTGGGGGGTTTAAGATTTCCTTTGAACGCCTTTACTAGGGAGTTGTTAATTAGGTTAGGTTTAAGAATATGTCAATTCAACCCAAATGCATGGAGACTAATCGTCTCAATGCAAGTTTTGTGGGGTGAAGTATTTGGAAGGGACCGTCCTCTTACTGTGAATGAGTTCCTTTACTGCTACAAACCTTCAGAGATACACCAATCCCCTAGCTTCCACCAATTTACAGCCAGGGGTAAAGATTGTAGGTTGATCAAGTCCTTGGCCTCGTCTGACAGAAAATGGAAGACGGAATTTTTCTTCGTCTCCAGCTTTTGGGCTGGAAACCCTGTAGACGTTGGCCGGGACTCGTTTGGCCGTTATACTGGAGACCTAGGAAACCTTCGTCCTGAAGGTAAGTTGTTCCCCTTTTTCTTTTCATTTTTGTCTTTATATTTATTTGTTTATTTATTTTTAGTATCAATGGCCAACTAACAGGAGTATGTTTTATTTCAGCTGTTGAACGTCTGTCCTTAAGTAAGTTTTTCCGTGACCGCGTCCACAGAGCTCATCTTCACGTGGATAGGGACTTTCACTCTTTGGTCTCACTTAGACGCCTTGCCAAGTGGGGTTTGGGTCCTAATCCATCCGACGAAGCTATTGCCCACGAGGTCACAGTAAGGAGAAGTAAGTTTCAAGTCTTTATCGTCCTTGTACTTTGTTTGTTTTGTTTTATTTCTAAAGGTGTTTTTATCTCTGTTTTTTTTTACAAAGGAATGGCAACAATGCAGGGAAACAAGGGAAAAGATGTGGCTACTGAGGGGAATCGTCCTGAGGGCGATGTTCAAGCTCGTCCTACGACTGGGGAGAAGAGGAAAACTTTGTCAAGGAACTTGGACTTGGGAAATCTCCCCAGTCGTCGAGGCAAAAAAGCCAAGCCCAGCTCGACTCAAGTGATCAAACCTCCCTCGTCTCAATAGCCAGTGCAGGTAGTTGATGTGGACTCGTCCACTCCAATCGAGACCACTCCGTCCCAGGCCACTCCGTCCAGGACTGTGTCAACCCCGTCTCAGCCTTCCAGAACGGCCCCCTCCAATATCATTGAGAATGAGGACTTGGCCTGGGAACGCTTTAAGAAGGCTGTGACGGACGAGGACATAAATGCTTGCTATGATATGTCCCTTAAAGATTTTGAACATTCCTGGTGTTCATGATCTATTTAAGGTAATACTTTTATCTCGTCTTGAGCAATGATTTATTTTCCTTCCTCGTCTCTTTTTTTTTTTTTTTTTTTTTTTAAATTTGTTTTTTTTTACAGGGCATGTCAAAGTTTATAGCTGCGTCTAGGCAAGCAACGGGGTTGGACAAGACGAGGATCCTGCTAGAGACGAGGGTCCAGGAGCTGAAGGCTGAAGCGAGGCAATGAGCTGAAGTGGCTGCCAAGACCACAGACGAGGTTAAGGAGTTGCAGACATTGGTTGAGGAGCTGCGAACCAGTGCTGCAGAGAAGGATGCTCGTCTTGAGGCCCTGCAGAAGAAGAATGATGAATATGGTGCCCTTCTTTCCAACGCGAAGGAAGATGCAGTGGCTGAGTTTAAATCGTCCAAACAGTACACTGAAATCTTGGACACTAATTACGCAGCAGGGTTTGAGGATTTTAGAAGTGAAGCTGTAGAAAGGTTCCCTGACATTGACTTCAGTTCTATTCTCCTTAACCTGGCTCTGATGACATCAATGTTGAAGACGACGCTACAACCTTGCCCCCTCAGGACGCCCCCAATGCTTCTCCCTCCGCTTGAAAGAGATTTTTTTTATTTGGTCCACTTTGTGACCTTTATGTAATTTTAATACATTTGCCTCGTCCGTGGTTTTAGGACGAGGTTTTAAACAATTATCCAAGTTTATTTTGCAAGGATTTTTTTTTAACGTTAGATATACACTCTTGACTCAACATTATTCTCGTGGCATATGTATGGACGAGTTTTATTTATTTTGCTTGCTTGACTTCGTCCATCTTTTATATATATTTGTCTACCATTTTCATTAGAATTTCAAATGTAGTTCATCCATGTGAAATGGTAACAACCAACATTACTGGTCTAAGGACCTGTTAAAAAATGATAAGAACCAGCCTGCCTTGTTCATGGACTTGGCTAATTTTTATACTTAAGTTTTAAGACTTTCATTGCACTCGTCCATAGCCTGGATTGTTTTAACAAAAAGCCTAACTTTTATACTTTGAAGTTTTAAGGCTTTCATTGTACTCGTCCATAGCCTGGATTGTTTTAACAAAAAGCCTAACTTTTATACTTTGAAGTTTTAAGGCTTTCATTGTACTCGTCCATAGCCTGGATTGTTTTAACAAAAAGCCTAACTTTTATACTTTGAAGTTTTAAGGCTTTCATTGTACTCGTCCATAGCCTGGATTGTTTTAACAAAAGCCTTAATAGGATTAAAATATAGCCAGACGCTTCTCTCGTTCATGGCTTAATATGCACTCGTCTATGCATTTTTGCCCACGTATTACACGTATTGTGCTTTACCTCGTCCGTGGTATGGACGAGTATGCTTGGGATTTAAGGCTTTGCTTCATCCTCTGATTTGGATGAGAGTGCCTTGATGCTTTTCCCTTAGGAAAGCTTGTCATTGTATCCCTGCATTCAGAGAATTGTTTCCATTTTTTTTTTTTTAAAAACTTTTTAAGGGTAAAGTTCAAACAAATGTAGTATGGGAATCAGTGAATTACACAACATTATGTACATTCCACAAATACCATTCATATCACAAGCATTGTTCAAAGACGAGGCAGGCACCTTAGAGGCCAATGCCTTTATTTAAACATAAACTATATAACGTCGTCCATAAATTTAACATAATAAAGCCACACCAAATAACATAATAACAAAGTTTTAGTTGCTGAGCTCGTCTAGGCTGTCATTCTACTGGTAATACTTCCTCAAGTGTTCCACATTCCAAGGATGTTCCAACTTCCTCCCATCAAGGGCTTCTAAGTAATAGGAACCTTGCCTTTTGCAGTTGACGACTCTGTAGGGGCCTTCCCAATTTGGTCCCAACTTCCCATGAGTTGGGTTCTTTGTTGCTAAGGAAACCCTTTTTAGGATGAGGTCCCCTATGTTGAATCGCCTTGGCTTCACCATTGCATCATACCGCCTAGCCATAAGATTTTTATACCTTGCCATCCTTTGCTCAGCGTCTGTCCTTACCTCGTCTATCAAGTCGAGGTTCAGACGTAGTTGTTCCTCATTAGCTTCGTCCTGGTAGGTCGTCACCCTATGATTGGCCACGTGCACTTTCGCGGGTATAACTGCTTCAGTTCCATATGCTAGCTTAAAAGGAGTCTCTCTCGTAGGAGTTCTCACTGTCATTCTATATGCCCACAGAACGCCTGGAAGCTCATCTGGCCATACTCCCTTAGCCCCTTCAAGCCGAGTCTTGATTATTTTCAGTAAGGATCGGTTTGCAACTTCTGCTTGGCCATTAGCTTGCGGGTGGGCTGGTGAGGAGTAGTGATTTTGAATTCCAAAGTGTACGCAAAAGTCTCTGAAAATCGCATTGTCAAATTGCCGTCCGTTGTCCGATACTAGCACCCTAGGTACTCCAAATCTGCACACAATATTTTTCCACACGAAGTTCTTGACATTCTGCTGTGTGATGTTGGCCAAAGGTTCTGTTTCTACCCACTTGGTAAAATAATCAATACCAACCACAAGGAATTTCATTTGCCTTATACCCAGTGGAAATGGACCTAGGATGTCCAGTCCCCATTGCGCAAAAGGCCACGGGGCCGTCATTGGAGTCAAATACTCTGATGGTTGCCTGGGGACATTGCTAAACCTTTGGCATTGATCGCAGACCTTGACGTATGCTTTAGCGTCAGCTTGCATATTTGGCCAATAATATCCTGCACGGACGACTTTATGGACGAGCGATCTGGCGCCTGAATGATTGCCACATGCTCCCTCATGAATTTCTCTCAATATGTAGTTTGCTTCATCTGGGGCCAAACATCTGAGATAAGGCTGGGAAAAACCTCTTCGGTAGAGAATCTCGTCCATAAGAACATACCTGGCTGGCCTTGCTCTCAGCTTTCTAGCTTCGTCTTTTTCCTCCGGGAGTCGTCCGTCTTTCAAGTACGACACAATTGGAATCATCCAATTCACTCCATTTTCCACCTGTTGTACTTCTGGGATGTCTATACTCGGCATATATTGGATTTCATCAAACTTATCTACAGCTTCGCTTAACGAGGCTTCTTTTGCAAGCATCAGCTTCCATGTTCTCCTCCCTTGGGATTTGAACGAAGTTAATTTCTTCAAACTTTTTAACAAGTCGCATCACTCTGTTTAGATACTTCCTCATCCGCTCTTCCTTGGCTTCAAACTCGCCATTCACTTGGCCTACGATTAGTTGAGAATCTCCCAAGACGAGGAGTGACTCTGCTTCAACGGACTTGGCCAATTCCATCCCTCTGAGAAGAGCTTCATATTCGACTTCATTATTAGTTGTCTGGTACTGCAAACGAACCTTGTGTTTTAATTTGTCTCCCTCTGGAGATTGTAACACCACACCTACTCCTCCCGCGTACTGTGTAGACGAACCATCCACATAAACCACCCACTTAATGCTTTCCTTCTCACCCACCTCGTCACAATTCAAAGTAAACTCTGCAATGAAATCTGCCAGAGCTCGGGCTTTTATGGCATGCCTCGATTGGTACTTTATGTCAAATTCACTGAGCTCGACGGCCCATTGGATCAAACGTCCTGCAGCCTCTAGTTTGTTCATTGCCTTCTTGAGTGGGTGATCTGTCATGACATTAATGATATGAGCCTGAAAGTAATGCCTTAGCTTTCTGGAGGCTGTTATCAATGCAAAAGCCAATTTCTCCATCAACGGATATCGTCCTTCTACTCCCCTCAGTGCTCTGCTGGTATAGTACACAGGCCTTTGTACCTTGTCTTCCTCCCTTACTAATGCTGAACTCACAGCATATGGGGTAACTGCCAGATATAAATACAACTCTTCCCCTTGCACGGACGGGCTTAACAAAGGGGCCTTGGTGAGGTATGTCTTCAAATCTTCAAATGCTTTCTAACACTCATCACTCCATTCAAATGCTTTTTTAAAAACCTTAAAAAATGGCAGGCACTTGTCAGTAGCTTTGGAAACAAACCTGTTAAGGGCGGCAACTCGTCCGGTAAGTGATTGGACTTCTTTAACACTGCTCGGAGGCTTCATATTCAATATTGCTTGGATTTTATCCGGGTTTGCCTCGATTCCTCTGTGGGAGACCATAAACCCCAGGAATTTTCCTGATGATACTCCAAAAGCACATTTGCTAGGGTTTAACTTCATATGATAATGCCTCAATGTATTGAATGTTTCCTGTAAGTCGTCCAGATGCCTGTCTTCGTCCTGAGTTTTTACTAACATGTCGTCTATATAGACTTCCATATTCCGCTCGATTTGTGGACGAAACATGTGATTGACCAACCGTTGGTATGTTGCCCCAGCATTTTTCAAACCGAAAGGCATCACTTCGTAACAAAATAATCCCTGGCTGGTGACAAATGACGTCTTCTCTTGGTCTACTTCGTCCATCCGAATCTGATTGTACCCAGAGAAAGCGTCCAAGAAACTGAGTAATTTGTGGCCCGCAGTGGAATCTACCAGCTGATCAATGCGTGGTAACAGGTAACTATCCTTTGGGCAAGCCTTGTTTAGGTCAGTGAAATCAACGCACATTCTCCACTTGCCATTCGCCTTTTTGACCATAACTACATTGGCCAACCACTCAGGATAGTATACCTCTCGAATGAACTTTGCCATAATCAGCTTCTGAACTTCCTCCTTGACAGCATTGTCTCTCTCTGGGGCAAACACCCTTTTCTTTTGTCGCACTGGCTTGGAGGAAGGGCATACACTCAGACGGTGGGTAATAACACTGGGGTTTACGCCCGGCATATCTTCGTGACTCCATGCAAACACATCCTTATTTCTTTTCAAAAAACAAATGAGATCTTTCTTGATCTTTGCTTCCAAATCTGCTCCAACCCTGGTACACCTCTCAGGGTTATCATCGTCTAAAGGAATATCTTCCAACGCTTCAATGGGTTCTGCCACCACTTTACTTTCTTCGATATTCATTGCTTGAACTTGCTCGTCCGCAGCCAACATGGCCAGATAACACTCTCTTGCTGCTAATTGGTCTCCCTGTACTTGGCCTACCCCGTGTTCCGTTGGGAACTTGACTGACAAATGGTAAGTAGATATAACTGCCTTCCACCTGTTTAAGGTTGGCCTCCCAATTATTGCATTGTAAGAAGACGAATAATCAACTACGAGGAAATTCACTTCCTTGGTTACTTGCTGCGGATATGCCCCCACCGTCACTGGTAATGAAATACTACCCATAGGTTGCACCTTCATTCCACCAAAACCAACTAGGGGGAGCCTGTTGGACGGAGCAAGTCTCGTCCTAACCTCATCTGCTGAAAGGCTGGAAAGTACAAGATATCAGCAAAACTTCCATTATCTATCAACACCCTTCTAGTTTTGTAGTCCGCAATAAGGAGAGTGATGACAATAGCATCGTTATGAGGGTGATGGACTTTCTCTGCATCCTCATTCGTGAAGGTGATCGCCTGCTCGTCCGTAGTCCCTGCACTCGGTGATCGTCCAGAGAGCTGAACGCTCTACACTGCTTTCAAGTATGCTCTCTTTGACTTAGACGATTGTCCTGCAGAACTTCCCCCCATAATGATTCTTATTTCTCCAAGCGGTGGCCGTGACGGTTCTTCTACCTTGGCCTTCAATTTCTCGTCTCTGTGATCTCGTCTAAGAAAATTTTTCAACTTCCCTTGTCTGATGAAGTTCTCAATCTGCTGCTTCAGATCGAAGCACTCGTCCGTGTCGTGCCCGTGATCTTTATGGAAGCGATAATACTTATTTCTATTGCGCTTATTGGGATCTCCCTTCATCTTCTCTGGCCACTTTAAGGAAGGCTCGTCTTTAATTTGCATGAGGACTTGCTCGAGTGGCGCGCTCAAAGGAGTGTACTGTTGGTTCCTTGCTGACGGACCTGCCCTCTTTTCTCGATCTTTCTTATCCTCCGTTCGTCCCTTCTTTGGACGAGGACCCTGTTCGGAATGACGAGCAGGATTTGTTTCCATTCTCTCAGCCCTCTTCCTCTTCTTAGCTATAATAGCATCTTCTGCGTTCATGAAGTTTTGGACTAAATGGACGAGTTCAGCCATGGACTGAGGTTCCTTCTCATAAAGTTTATGTATAAACAAATCTGAATTGACTCCATTATGAAAGGCTGCTAACAGTAGCTTATCATCTACCTTGTCCGCGGTCAGGGCTTCCCTATTGAAGCGTGTGATGAAGGAACGCAAGCTTTCATTCTCCCCCTGTTCTATCATTAACAAACTGGAAGTAGATCGTCTGTGACGCTGACCCCCTATGAAGTTATTAACAAATAACTTGCTTAATTCTCCAAAAGAACTTACTGAATTCGGGGGTAATTTGCTGAACCATACTCTAGCCGGACCCTTGAGAGTGGTAGGAAAGGCTCTGCACATTATTTCATCTGAAACTCCTTGAAGATGCATAGTGGTCTTGAAGGTGGCAATGTGATCAAAAGGATCCCGATTCCCATCGTATGAATCTAAAGAAGGCATTTTAAATTTCGGTGGTAGGGGGTGGCCATTGATGGAGGTCGTAAAGGGAGAGTCAGTTCTATGAACCAAATCTTCTACTGGGTTTGCCCTCTTCATATTCTCCTTCATTTTGTCCATGGTCTTCTTCATCTGATCCATCTCTTTCTTCAAGTCAGATGCCCTTCGCGAAGTGGTATCCCTTGATGGACTCCCACGCTGAAAGTTCTCTCTGCCCTCTTGATCCTGAGTTTGCCCTTCTTCTTCCTGCTCTTGATGCGTCTGCCTTCTTAAGTTAACTTCTCTCTGTAAGTCCTGATTCTGGCGAGTTAACTCCGCCATCGCAGTCGCCATAGAATGCATATGTTGGACAGACGGGGCTTGCATATTCGGTGCAGATTGTCGATCGCGATGAGGATTACTCGATGCGTCCCTACTCTGTTGAGGGCCCGGGCTAGTTACCCTTGATCTAGTCCGAACCATTTCGAACCTTTTCTCGTGAGAAAGAAATCGCAGAACTAAACAAGTTCAAGAGCGATAAATACGTTTTCCCACAGACGGCGCCAACTGATAATTCTGGAAAACCAGTGGGTTGAAAATCTTCAGACTTCGACAATCTTGAGAATTGAATCCTGTAAAACCAAACTCAATCAGAGTAAAGACCGGTGGAGGCCGGCCTATGACCCTCCGATGATGAAGTTAGAAGGCTGGGATAGAGAGGAAAAATATCTAAGTGTTTATTCCCTTCTCAAAATGAAAAAGGTCCGAATCCCCTTACCTCTACGCAGAATTGTGTTTATATAATGTATGAAATGGTTATTTGCTCTGATAACCGTTCCTATTGTCGAGGAGTTCACCAAAATCGGAGGTAACTTCCATAACTTCCGTAGAAGTTACTTCATCCGAACCGATGCCTCATTACGAGCAATGGAGGTTTTGGTTTATTGGTTAAGTCATGAATGCTTGGCTCATTCATCCCTAAGTAGGGGTGGACGTGCTTTAGCATATGACCATGCTTGCCTCGTCCGTCCTTTGGGACGGACGAGACCTTGTTCGTCCGTCTCAAGAGACGGACGAGGCAACTTGGTTGTGCCCATCTTTCTTCTTTTCTTTGTAGACGAGCCATATGGACAATTTTTTAAGGTGGTATTTTATAGCATCATCACTTCCAAGTGTTCTTTTGATGTCGGATTAGGAAAATTCTTAGGGTACATGGTTACACACTACAGAATTGAAGTCAACCTTGACTAGATTAAGGCAATCAATAATTTACAGCCACCTCGGAATCCCAAAGAGGTCTAGAAGCTAACACGGATGACCGTTGCTCTAAATCAATTCATCTCTCGGTCAACAAACAGGTGTAGGCATTTCTTTTAGTTATTGAACAAGTGGAAGGGATTTGAATAGACCGCGAAGTGTGTCTTGGCCTTCCAGCAGTTGAAAGAGTATCTTTTTCGGCCACCCATTATGTCCAGACCCGAGGTGGTTGAGGTCTTATTTACCTATATTGTAGTGGCCTCCCACATGGTGAGCTTGGTGCTGATACAAGTTAATAGTGGTATACGGAGGCCAGTTTATTATGTGAGCAAGTCACTATATGAGGCTGAGGTCTAATACTTACCACTAAAGAAGGCCATTCTAGCAGTGGTACATGCTACACGTAAGCTCCCCCACTATTTCCAATCACACACAGTTGTTATCCTAACCCAACTCCCACTCAGATCTCTACTTTGAAATGCTGATTACATAGGGAGAATTACAAAGTAGGGTACAATTTTAGGGGCTTTTGACATCAAATATATGCCTCGCACCTCTGTCAAAGGTCATACCTTCGCCAACTTAGTGGCTGAGTTTGCTAAAACCCCATTAGAAAAGAGGGTAGAGGAGCAGAACATGGATGGAAAATCGGTTGGTCTAATCCCCATACAAGAACCTTTGTCTTGGAAGGTCTACGTTGATGGTGTAGCAAACCACAAGGGATCTAGAGTGGGGCTAGTTTTGATATCTCCAAAAAAGATCACGATTGAGAAATCATTGAGATTGGGCTTCTCGGCCACAAAAAATGAGGCTGAATATGAAACTTTGTTAGTAGGGATGATCATGGTTCAGAAGATGGGTGGAAAAATAGTGGAAATCTTCTCTGATTCAAGACTGGTAGTAGGCCAAGTCCAGGGAGAATTGGAAGTTAGAGATCCCAGAATGCAGGAATATTTGAGCTAGGTTAGACATTTACAGTATGGATTTAAGTCTTTTAATTTATCACAAGTCCCTAGAAGTAAAAATACACATGTGGACTCTCTTGCCACACTAACAACCTCCTCGACACAAAGTTTATCTCGGATGATTCTTATGGAGGACTTATGTAAACCTATTGAGGTAAGAAGAAATGTGGTTCATATTTGTAAGGTTGAAATTTATCAACCATCTTGTTGGCTTTATTCCGTACTAATTTGCTTGTAATTTAGCACTTAGTAACCCTGTATTTAGGTGGGATTAATGTAAAGGTAGTGTGTAAGAAGAGGTGAAGAAAAGCTCAAGTATGTGCAGGAAAGCAGAGGTTCGAGGTTAGGACTCACGGCTGACTTGCGATTGGCAAGCCACCGAATGCAAGCACGTGAGATGCACACATGGGGAGCTGAATGGTCGCGCCAGCTGTCGCACTATAGGACAAAAGTCCCAAGCTGGCCAGGCCGTTACATCGCGATTTGAACTCACGACTTGGACAAGCAGTGAGGTCAAGCCGCCAATCAGCCCTGTTTGGCAAAAACTAACTCTTCGTATTCCAAACACACACCACTATATATAGACCCTTATACCCACTAATTTGAGAGAGCTTTCAGAGAGAATTTTGTGAGAGAAACCCTAGAGAAAAGCAAGATTGCCTCATCCCCAATCTTTACCTTAGAGACTCTACAAATTCCTCTACTCTCTTCTTCTCCATTATCATACGTTTGAGAGGTCATTGACCAAATCCTTGTCTCACCACACCTATGTCTGTGAGAAGGTTCATTTGGTGCTAAGGGAAGCAGTTTGGAAGGAACCAATATACATTGGTTGATGCTATGGTATAGTAGCGGAATCCGGAAAGTTAAAGAAGAAATAGGTTCGGCGTAACCTCGTTAGAGCAAGAAGCTTGAAGGGTTTAGGTACTTGGGTAGATTAGACTTGGAGGGTCTTTTACTGTTCATGTATCACAACTACATTCTTTAGTGGATTATTTGAGCGTTTGGAGAGCGGCGGAGAGGTTTTACGCCGAGGACTTCGGTTTCCTCTTCGATAACACATCGTGTGTTGTTTGTGTGTTTGCATCTTCCTTTCCTTTATCTTTGCCATATATTTACTGCTGTGGATGTGTTTATATTTGGCATAGATTAGTTATCAATTCTGTGTTTGGCTTATGTTCATGTTCCGCACATTAATTGTTTGATTATAAGCTTGAATTGATATTTTATATTTTGGGGTCTAAACGTTCAAGGGTGTTTTAGACACATTTTGAACCTTCAATTGGTATCAGAGAAGGTACACTTGTTGTGGTTTAAATACCTAAGTGTGATCCTTGACCCTTGTTGAGATGGATAGGTCTCAATCCTGAAATGTTCCACCATTTTTTGATGGTAACAATTATGCCTTCTGGAAAGTTAGAATGAGGGCATTTCTATGCTTTATTGATGATACCGTGTGGGATGCGGTTGAAATAGGTTATACCAGGCTGGAGGCTGAAAAATTCACCTGGGATAAGGCAGCTCTTGCGGCAACCAATGCTAACAGTAAAGTTTTAAATGCTATATTCTGTGGTGTGTCTCCAGATGAATTCCACAGGATATCTCACATGACAATGCCCAAGGAAGCTTGGAAGATTTTGGAGACAACTTATGAGGGGACTAAGAAGGTGAAGGACACAAATCTCCAAATGCTTACCATCAAATTTGAAGAGGTTAAGATGGGAGATGATGAGCCCTTTGATTCGTTTTATAGGAAACTCTATGAAATTGTGATTGCGAAGCTCAATCTTGGTGAGAAGATTGAAGATACTAAAGTGGTGAGAAATTTTTTGAGATCCTTATCGGAGAGCTTTCGAGCAAAAGTCATAGCTATAGAGGAAAGTAAGGACCTAGATGAAATTAAGATCCAAGAGCTCATTAGGTCACTTCAAACGTATGAGCTTGGACTGCCTTCCCACAAGACGAGTAAATCGCTTGCTCTTAAAACCATCATTGAAAGAATGGATGATCCTTCTGAAGATGATGGAGTGGAAAAGGAAGTATCATATCTTGTGAAAAACTTCCGAAAATTTCTGAAGATAAAGAATAGCGAGAAACCATTCAATAGAGGGAAGTTTCCATCCTCAAAAGGTGATAGGAAAGACTTTAAGAAAAGTGAAGGGAAGGATTTTCAATCTCCTTCAAACATTGTGTGTTTTGAATGCAATGGCCATGGGCATATCAAGAAGGAGTGTCCAAATTTCTTGAAAGGGAAAGGCAAGGCGTATGCCATAACGCTAAGTGATATAGACTCTTCGAGTTCTGATTCTAAAGAGAGTTGTGACAGAGAAGAAAACTACTCCCCATTCATGACCATTGCACATGTGGAGTCATTAGATGATTTAGGTTCACTTGTGAAGGAGCTTGGAGAACATTCTGATTTGGAGTCTATTGGAATAGGTGAGGAGTCTGAAGATGAGGAAGCTAAAAAAGCAGTGGGATTGCAAGAGACTTACAACTCACTCCTTGAGAAGACCGGTGAATATGCTAAGGTGGCTAATGCTGCCATTAAAAAGATGAAGAGGGCTGAGGAAGATTACAAAAGTCTTCTGGCACGATACAAGGAGACGAAGTGTGAAATTGAGACACTAAATGGTGAGTTGTCCGAAGCTTATACCAAAGTAAGATATCTTGAGCAAGAGGTGGTGCAAGCTCATGCCAAGATAGAGAGAGTCTCCAGCCAGAAGTTAGAAGATGTTATTTCATCTCAAAAACCTTCCTTAGATAAGTCTGGGTTAGGTTACATGGGAGGGAGTAGCACATCAGCCATGGCTGACAAAGAAGTGAAGCTTGTAAAGGCTAAAGAGATGATTGTGAATAAGCCTATTCCTGAGAAAATTAAACTGAGAAGATGAACAATGTGGCTGATCAACGGGTGTTCAATAAGTCCCATAGTCACTCAAACTCCAGATATGGAGCTAGAGGAAGATCACTTCCAAGATCTCAGCAGGGTCCTAGAATGAACTATCTTTGTCACTATTGTGGAGTACAAGGACATACAAGATCCAATTGTCACAAGCTGAGAGCAGTGAACAATGCAAGTGCTCCTCGGTCACGAGGAAGAAGAAATGACAATAGGTCTTGGGGTGGTGAGCAACCAAGAAGTCAAAACTGTGATCCAGGAATGATAGATGTGATGAAGATGATCGGTGCTTTCACCAATTGCTGGAAAGCTTCACACAAAGGTTTGACAGTTCTAACTCTCGTACCTGATCTGTTAAGGATATCACCCCAAATGCACGTGACGTGTGAGTGACAAAGGGTACTCATGCATAAGCATTACAATATGTCCATGCATCAATACTTCCCATGTTTGTGAATATGCTTGGTTGTGTGCTTCTTGCCAGTTAATTTTTTTTTTGTTATGTCTTTGCTTCAAATGCATTTATTTATTTTTGTTGGTGTTTTTTTTTTTTTTTTTATCAACCTTTTACTGTTTTGTGTCAAATATCCAAAAACACATAAAAAGTTGAAAATCCAAAAAGTTTGATTGACTTTGTTGAGGTTAGTCTCAAAGCATGTTTTGCCTTGTACATTTGTACTAATGGCTTTGTGCATTTAACGAGCTTAGCTTGTCTCTCATGCACTCATATCATTGTGGAAGAAATTCTAAAATCTATGTGATTGTTGTAAATAGATTTTCAACCTTGTCATGAATGATTAGTGAATGGTTTTGTTGATCTTGAGACATGCATAAACTCATGTCTATATATCTTCTCACTTTTTATTTTTATGCTTAAAAGAGCTCTCTAAATGTAAATTTCCAAATGAAAAGAGATATAGAGTTGCAAAAACCTGTCGCACATACTAGTATTCAACTAGGAAAAAGAGAAAGTGACCAAAATAAAATGTTTGATGTCCAAAAAAGCCAAAAGCTAACTCATCAATTGAAATATAAAAAATTTCAGGCATCTATCTCAAAAAGATATTTTCTTTGCTCAAAAAGTGCAAATAATATGTTGAATATGGAGCCAAATGAAAAACTTCAAAGAATTGTTGTCAAGTGCTTGTGGGAGGTCATATATGCATGTTTCTATAATTGAGATAAGTCACATTATCTAGTGCTAGTTGTGTATGCCTTGATTGAATTGATCATTGAAGCTTCACATTAGACTAAGGACTACCTCATTTTTGATATTCACACACATCACACAAGTCTATGTTCAATGAATGCCATATTCATTTATGTGATTGTACTTGATTAAATATGTTTTCACAAGCTCAATCTTTGTTGATCAAACACAAAAAGATTTTTGAGTATTTTATTTTGTTTTTGGAAATATTTTGTTTTACAAAAATGTCAAATTTTTCAAAAACAGTGTTGCCTTGATTTGGCGACTTTGTCGCGGGTAGGTCCAGTCGCATGCTCTAGTCGCGAAACTCACTCCGAGAGTTTTTGCGGGTGGAAGGTCCAGTCGTGAGGGGTACACAGAGATTTTCGCGGCTCAGCTTGCGACTCCCTCACGGGTAGACCTTTCAGTTGCGAAAAACACTTAGAAGATTTTTTTTTAAAAAAATCTTGTTTCATAGTGTTTCGCGACTTAACCTGGCGACTTGATCCAGTTGCGAAAAACACGTGTTTTATATTTTAAAGGTAGTTTTTAAAATTGTTTTTCTGTTTTTCCCTCGAAAATTTGTGATTGTTCATTGTCTTTCTCAAATCACTCTTTCAAACACTCCGTGTTTCTTTGAAAAAGCTCTCATCTTTGCATCATGTCCTCATCAAACACCAAGAAAAAGGTATGAGTTTTCTTTCCCTTTCTTCATTCTAACTGTTTTGCCTTTTAGGTTTTTGTTTTGAATGCTGCATTTGTGATTATGCGATATATTTTGTTCAAACATGGGTTTGCCTAAAATGTTGAGATTGATTATGTGAGGGTATTTCTTTTTGTTGCAGAGGTGTTTCAGTGATATGTGTGTTCATCAGGTTGCCAATATTTGGTCTGAACATTGATATTTGTTAGATTTTCTTTTGGGCATATGGCTTTGGGGTTTCTATATTTATCTCTAAATGTGGTGTTAGAATTTTCAGGATATTTGAGTGTGTGGTGTTTGAGGTTGGCATTGTTCTTATTTTAAAATACCTAATCTTGTTTGTGATGCTGTTTTTAGTTTCCTTCTTGCACTCTTCATACCCATTATGTCATGGCTCATTGACATAGACTCATATCTATCTGAATGAGATTTACAATGTCATTTTTTTGCTCTTGATTGCTCTTTTGCTATTTAAACCTGTTTGATTTGATATATCCATCCTTTGATTATCAACTGTGCTGATTCTGTATTCTGTATGGTCACTCTATTACTCTCTTTGTAACTACCTTGTTACTAATATGTGTGAATTTTCACATTGTGTTTTGGTTTGTTATGGCTTTTTCTGCTTGTTTACAGATGGCTGCATCACCTACAAAGAAAAAGACCACTACTAAGAAATCTGACAAAAGAATGAAAATGGACCCTAACCTATTTAGGTCCATTCAACACTTTGAGAGATATAGGGATTCTTTTTCAAAAGGAACCATCATTCAGGAAAGATTTGTTGATTTCAAGGTGTTGAAGGAAACTTTCATTCCAGAGTGTTTTGAGGGTAGAGGTTGGGAAAAACTGCTGAGTGACCTTCCACCTGTGTGTGACCCTCTAATCAGAGAATTCTATGTAAATGCTGTGATAAGGGAGGAGGAGCTGAGTTGTTGGGTAAGAAGAAATGAATTTACCTTAGATCCTCATGATATTGATAAGGTTCTAGGGCTTGAGGGATTGGGAGATTATGAATTCACTAACTACAAGGATAGAATGTTTTCTCTAGAAACTGTCCAGAAAAGAATTGGTGGGGTTATAGAAGAGAGATGTCTCAACACTTCTGATTTTCCTAAAGATATGAGGTGTCTAACCACCATAATGATGTACAATCTGTACCCTATAAGGAAGACAACTACACTAACAAATGCCAGAGCCATCTTTCTCATGGAACTTAAAGAAAAAACCTTTATTGACATTAGTTCTCATATCTTTGATACTATAGTGGATAAGACTAGATCCACCTTAAGACCAAAGCTAATTTTTCCTAGTCTTCTTATGAGGATTTTTAGAGAAAAGGGTGTTGCAATTCCTTAGGATATCAGTCCTTTGCCTCCTCTATCAGCAATTAACAAATTTACTCTCACAAGGATACAAAGTCGTCTTCCAGGTGAAGAAGAGGAGGGTGTTCAAGAAGAAGGTGATTCAAGAGGAGGGTGTTCAACTGGATGTACTCTCAGCCAAGTTTGATAGCATTCACACTAACCAGGAGCAGTGACCCTTTGGCCATTCCGGTCAATAAGTGGGAGAATTTTTAGGGCAGCTCTTGAGGGGGAGTGCTTGTTTTAAGGGGGGGAGATTTCTTTATCTCTTAAAAGTTTTTTTCTGTAATTTTGATAGTTTGTTGATTAACTATTGTTATTATAGGTCCTAGTCTTGTTTTGGTTTAAACTTATAACTCTTGAATGTGTTTAATACTTGGTTCATTTATATATTGTTGATGTTATTCAGTTAATTCAGCACATTTGTTTATGTTTTGTACCCATGTTGCTTATGTAAGTTTTAAGGGTTTGGTTTTATGCACACTTGTAGGCCTGTGTGGTTTGTACCATGCTATATGCAGCCTTTGTGCTTTATTAAATCAGTACTTCTAACCTAATGCTATGCATTCCTTTTTAAGTACTGTCACTCTTGTGCCCGTGTAGGATTTTTCCTAGATGCACATACTTTATGTAGTGTGCTTTGGTTGAGTGTTGGTCATTCAAGTGATTTGCTTTGTGTTTGTCATCTTGAATGTCCGAATGTTTATTCCAAGTGTGAATGAACATTATGATCACTTGGTTATAGTGATTGCATGTTTTGGTCTTGCCATGGTTTATTGCTTTATTCCATTGTGCTTGATTGCATTGTGCTTGTTCCATTTGCTTTACAAGTTTTCTGCATACAATGAACTTATTGTGTTGTTGTGTTTCAGGAGTTACTTGTTCTTATGGTTCTAAAGCTCCATAGATTCTAGAGTTAAGTGTAAGTGAGTTTTCCAACTGTTCCCAACTCACGCGTTAAGTCTAGAGTTTGTTTTAGGGTTTTTTCACGGAATAACCAAAGGGGGAGATTGTAAGGTTGAAATTTATCAACCATCTTGTTGGCTTTATTCCATGCCAATTTGCTTGTAATTTAGCACTTAGTAACCCTGTATTTAGGTGGGATTAATGTAAGGGTAGTGTGTGAGAAGAGGTGAAGAAAAGCTCAAGTATGTGCAAGAAAGCAGGGGTTTGCAGCTAGGACTCGCGGCTGGCAAGCCGCCAAATGCAAGCACGTGAGATGCACATATGGGGAGCTGAAGGGTTGCGTCAGCTGTCGCATTACAGGACAAAAGTCCCAGGCTGGCTAGGCCGTTACGTCGCGACTTGAACCCGTGACTTGGACAAGCCGTAAGGTCAAGCCGCCAATCAGCCCTGTTTGGCAAAAACTAACTCTTTGTATTCTAAACACACACCACTATATATAGACCCTTATACCCACTAATTTGAGAGAGTTTCCAGAGAGAATTTTGTGAGAGAAACCCTAGAGAAAAACAAGATTGCCTCATCCCCAATCTTTACCTTAGAGACTCTACAAATTCCTCTACTGTCTTCCTCTTCATTGTCATACCCTTGAAAGGTCATTGACCAAATCCTTATCTCACCACACCTACGTCTGTGAGAAGGTTCATTTGGTGCTAAGGGAAGCAGTTTGGAAGGAACCAATATACATTGGTTGATGCTATGGTCTAGTAGCGGAATCCGGGAAATTAAAGAAGAAATAGATTCGGCGTAATCTTGTTGGAGCAAGAAGCTTGGAGGGCTTAGGTACTTGGGTAGATTAGGCTTGGAGGGTCTTTTGCTGTTCATGTATCCCAACTACATTCTTTAGTGGATTATTTTAGCGTTTGGAGGGCGGCGGAAAGGTTTTATGCCGAGGACTTCGGTTTCCTCTTCGATAACATATCGTGTGTTGTTTGTGTGTTTGCATCTTCCTTTCCTTTATCTTTGCCTTATATTTACTGCTGTGGATGTGTTTATATTTGGCATGGATTAGTTATCAATCTTGTGTTTGGCTTATGTTCATGTTCCGCACATTAATTGTTTGATTATAAGCTTGAATTGATATTTTATATTTTGGGGTCTAAACGTTCAAGGGTGTTTTAGACACATTTTGAACTTTCAATATTCATCAAATAAGGATAGGTCCTAGCTGGATGGACTCTGTTGTACTATTCCTTAAGGAAGATGTCTTGCCCGAAAATAAGTCTGAGGCTAACAAGGTACAGAGGAAGGCTTATTGGTTTTGGCTGTCTGAGGGCCAAAAGTTGTATAAGAGATCCTTTTCTGGCGCATATCTACTATGTATACACCTTGAAGCAATTGAGTTATTCCTAGAAGAATTACATGAAAAAATTTGTGGAAGCCACATGAGGGGCAGATCTTTGTCTCACAAGGCCCTCACACAAGGCTATTGGTGGCCAAATATGCAGAAAAAAGTACAAGACTATGTAAAAAAGTGTGACCAATGCCAAAGATTTGCACCAAACATTTATCAACCTAAAGAAGTCCTTAATCCACTATCCAGTCCTTGGTCTCTTGCTTAATTGGGATTGGACATTGTAGGTCCCTTCCCTAAAGTGGTAAGGAATAAAAGATATTTGTTGGTCGGTATGGATTACTTCACTAAGTGGGTTGAAGCTGAACCATTGGCAAATATCAGGGATGTGGATGCCAAAAAATTTGTTTAGAAGAATATTGTCACGTAGTTTGGAATCCCTCATACCCTCATCTCGGACAACGGATTGCAGTTTGATAGCAAGGCCTTCAGGAAGTATTGCTGTGACCTAGGCATGACAAATAGATATTCCACCCTAGCATATCCACAGGGGAACGATTAGGCTGAAACTTTTAACAAGGTCATAGTGGGAGAGTTTAAAAAGAGGCTGGACGACGCAAAGGAAAAATGGGTAGAAGAACTGCCACATGTCCTTTGGACATACCGTACTATGCCCTGTAGATCCACTGGGGAAACGCCCTTTTCACTGATTTATGGGGTTGATACTGTTATTCCTCTAGAGACTGGATTCCCCATGCTGAGAACAAGTTCCTTCACTTCGAGTAGTAATGATGGGCTTTTGGAGAAGAGTTTGGACTTAATTGAGGAATGAAGAGAAAATGCCATGGTCCAATTAGCCTATTACCAACATAAGCTCAAGCAAGGGTATGATGTCAACGTGAAGTTGAGACCACTAGCATTTGGTGACTTGGTGTTAAGAAAGGTTTTAGGAGCTATAAAGAACCTAGCATGGGGAAAATTGGGACTTAACTAGGAAGGGCCATATTGTATCACATCAGTGGCTAGAATAGGTGCCTATTATCTTGAAGATTTAGAAGAAAAGGTTGTACCACGCCCTTGGAATATAAATAACCTGAAAATGTATTATTATTAATGAAAGCTTTCTTCACCATATTTGGGTTTGTTATATTGCATGTCATGCGTTTTACTATCTATCTAAGTATCAAACAGAACAGAGGTCATGCCTGACTCCTCAGAGCACATACCTTGAGTAAATTGATATCTTACAAGCTTTTTTCTAAGTATTAAACAGAATCTCAGCTATGCCTAGCTCCCGGACCACATGCTTTGGGTAAATTAATACTCCCTAACATCTATCTAAGTATCAAACAGAACCTTGGTCATGTCTGACTCCTCGCACCACATACTTTGGGTAAATTGATATCTTACAAGCATTTTTCTAAGTATTAAACATAACCTTAGCTATGCCTGGGTCTTTAGACCACATGCTTAGGGTAAATTAATACACTCTGACATCTATCTAAATGTTAAACAGAACCTTAGTCATGCCAAGCTCTTTGGACCACATGCTTTGGGTAAATGGACACTTTATGACATCTTTCCAAGTGTTGGACAAAACCCTGGGTATGCCTGACTCCTCAGACCACGCGCCTTGGGTAAATCAACATAACCTATTTATTTTCCTAAGTACCATAATAGATCCCAGGTTACGCCTAACTCCTCGGATTAGTGGCTTTGAGTAAATTAATATTTTTAGATATTTATATAAGTGTTGAGCAGAATATAGGTTGCTTACCTTGTTTACTTTTTTCTACAAGATATATTATTCATCTCTAAAAAATTTAGCCTTCCTTGCAAAAGGCCTAACTCTCAATTCAAGTATGTGATAATTCTCTTTATTGCTGGCATTTGTTCAATTTATTTGAATTAGCTGTAATACAATACTAATAGCTTTTGTTAAAGTATAAGTAATAACAATCCACTATTGTTAGCAATCTTGGTCAATACTGATAAAAGGGTAAAGGTTACAAGGAAAAAGAAAGGTTCATGAAACAAAAGGTAAAGTCTTTTCATTGATCAAAAGGAGTGTCTATTACAAACAGTGGTGAAATACCACAACAAAAAAAACATACATATAGAAAGATTAAAAAGAAGAAGAAGAAGAAGAAGAAGAAGAAGAGAAAACCCTATAACTATGCCTTTGCTTGATAAGGGCTCTCTTTGGGATCAACCACCTTGGACTCAGACTCTACATCCTTAGCCTTGGAGACCACATCCCTGATCATGAGAGCGTCCTCAAAGTGTTTGGCCTTGATCAGTGGCTGAACCTGCTTACCCTTTCTAGCCCTTGTTAAGACTTCAGCATCAGAAGAAGGGGCTTGGGTGGTGGGGAGCTACTGAGGAGGAGGGAGAGGGTCAGCATCAGAAGGAGGGAGTATCGCTGGAACTTCTCGAATGTCCTCTGAGAAGAAGATGTTCTCAGCCCTTCTCAGCTCGGAGTCAACTGGGACTTCCACCTGGTTGAGCGCTTTTGCCCATGTCTTGGCATAGTAGTCCCTACACATTCCTGCCACCTCTTTTGCCAACGAGTCTCTGTTTCCTACACTCCACATTCATAGGATGCCATCTCTACAGCCTTAGAAGCTACCTTGGCTACCCGAGCTGCATCCTTAGCTTTTTGTAGCTCAACCTTAAAATCTAGGACCAGTTGTCTCTAGGTGGCCAGATCTATCTCGGTTATGTGAAGTTGTTTGCACTGGTCCTCGGCCTGGGTTTCCACGCTCTTCAAACCAGCCTCAACACTCAGACGTGCCCTCTCTATAGTGGTCAGCTTCTTGGCCAACTCAGTTTTCTCTTACTTGAGAGCTTCTAGGGATTTCTTAGACTTAGTGTGGGAGTAGGCCTCAGCCCTAGCCTTATTACGGGTGTTTCGGACCCACTCCTTAGCCACAAAAATTTTCTAGGTAACTTGCATAAAAATAACTAAGGCATCCCATATGTAAAAAAAGAAAAAAGAAAAAGAAAAAAAAAGAGAGAAAGAATTAAAGCACATTGAAGGATGTAATTCAAAGATGTGTTATATAGTTTATCGTGGCAGGGTCCCTCTTCAGGGACAGGAAGTGGTCGGGCTGCTTCATGCGCCTAAGAGCCTCCATGTCTCTAGAAGGAGAAGAGGCTACTCTAGGGCTTTAGCAACATAGTCTGAATGCCATCTTTGGAACTCCCGAACTGAAGCGTCCCAAGGGATGGCAGTGCCGTCCAACTCCAGCTGAGGAGCCCAAGTGCGCTGTTGACGGCGCACCTTGGCCCCAAAGGGGTCCTTCTTGCTTTCCATAGAGGAGGCCCGTTTATCTTTAGCAGTTTTCTGCTACTTTGGGCCCTTTGATGGGACAATCTCCCCCTCCTCAATGTCCTTCTCCTTCCTCTTCTTCTTTTGCAAGTTGGGATCTGGGAGTAAGCTGAGAGAAGAGGGAAGAAAGGGAATGGGAGGATTGGGAAGAATCTGAGTCTGTGGGGCATCCTTGGATGATGACCCCTTATTTTTCTCAGCTACCAGATCTTTAAGGCCTCTCCTCAGGTTCAAAGCCATTTCTTCCTTTTCCTTAAAGCCGGTATCAACCAGGGCAACTACAAGTCTAGGAGAATGGGCCACAAAATAGCTGTCAAATTCAACTTCAGAATTTGAGAGCTCCATAGGCCTTTCTGGCACCTCTTCTTCTTCTTCGAAGTGAAATTGGTTAATCTCAGCCTCAAGGGAGAGACGCGAGGAAATTGTTTCCTCCTTCAGCACAGCTACTTCTCGAGAAGAATGTTGAAGGGGTAGTTCAACTAGTGGAAGGTCTATTCGGGCCAAGGAACTAGGCACGAAAACATCTATACGGACTAGTCTGGGATCACCGGCTCTTATTGCTTGACCCGCATCCTAGAATAAGGTTGACAGAGGCTCGAAATCAGGTATTAAATGCACGGCTTGCAGTTGCTTGTCTTCACTTATAAATATCTCTAACCTCAGCAACTTGTTGAGGCCCTAAACTTTGACTAAGCTGAGTCTTGGAGTAGTGTGCCTCTTATCTGTAAAATGTCCGAGGAGGAAATCAGGGTTAGACCAACAAAACTTACCATCAAAAGCGAACAAAATGTGAAAGGGGAAAGGTAATAAAACTAAAGGGGCTAAATCCCATGCCTTGGGACCTAATCCTAGGGTACCCCACCTAGTTCTCCCTCCCGAGTTGGGTAGTGAAGACAGTTGTACCACTCCCCAGAAGCTATCGGGTAGTCATCCTTCATGCCCTTATTAGACTTAGGAAGACATGATACCATTTTAACAATGTTGGATTAAGACTTGAGGTAAAATCCCACATCGGCAAGGGAATAACATTCATACAAATGAACGTCATGCCATGTAAGCCCTATGTTTATTTGTTCGTTGAGAGCATCTACACTCCTTAAGACTCTAAACAGGTTGGGAGCGCACTAGTGGGGGCACAATCTGTGGTTGATTAAGTAGTCCTAGTTCACCCTACCTATGGGAAGCGTCATTCCTCCCTCTATAAAGGCGATTATAGGAATGACAACTTCACATTCTTTTCTATCTATAAGTATTTGGTCTGGGGCACAATACTGCAGGGCTATTCCCTGCGGAATGTGGTACTTAGCCTTAAAGCCCTCCATACCGGCTAGAGAATCTACGAGGTGCTTGAACCTACCCATCTAGGCAAGCTAAAGGGATGTGAAAGAAATTTTCAAAGAAAGAAAACAAAGAATAGAAGGCTGAGGAGAAAAAAGCTTAAGGAGGTAGAAACTCACGAGAATAAGCACGTGTATTGATCCTAGAACCTTTGAAAGATTCAAAGGTTTTTTAAGAAAAAGACTTGGGAAATTTGGGAACTTAGAAAACCTTGAGGGTTTGAGTGTTTGAGATCTCTGGAGAGCTTGAAGACTTGTGAAATGAGGAAAAATGATTTCCCCGGGTTCCTTATATAAGAGTTGGAATTGAGTGGGAGTTATCCCACTCAAAATTCAAGGAGAAATGTCAATTGTAGGATCTGCGTCTCATCGTTGGATGTAGGGAACAAAGCGCCACCTGGAGCAATTAATGACGCATCAAGGGCTCCAAAGCGTCAATAGCAGTTATGGGGTGTGCAAAACGGTACTCCCACATGTGTAAACCAAAGAAATGAATGGTCTTGACTCTTAAAATTCAAAACCCCACTTTTCTCCTCGGATAAGAGGGAAAAACTGGAGTTTTGAGGGCCTATTGTAGGGGTCCAAAATGATATATTGGGCCTTGGGCCTTGGCCGAGGACGTTGGTTGATCTGAGGACAAGTAAATAGTAGTGAAGGTGTTAAGCTCAGAATCCCATGAATAAGTTATGAACAAGAAAGGTTAGGGAAGGTGGTCTGAGGAGGAGTATCTTCTCGGATAAACAAAGTACAGATCAAATGTATGTCCTATTTTTCAAAGTGACCTTCTAGGAAATTCCGTTGATAGGGATGTGTATTATGAACGTACAAAAGGGATGGAAGTTTAGAAATATCTAAAGAAAAGCTGCTGCCACTGCATTGAATGCTCTACAGCTAACTTTTTGGCTGCATTTATGTGGAGAAGACCTCTGAACAGTGCTGCCTAGGCTACCCCAACTTACATAGGGCTAGAGAGGGTGTTTGATGGGACAAGCACTCAAGTAATAGATGGATGATCAACAAATGGAGGGAAAAGATCAATCAAAGGGAGATATATAATGTAAGGAACCCCTAAGGAAGGGGGGATCAGAGGAAAGAGAGAAAAACATTGTAAGAATTAAGAATACAACTTGTAATCAAACTTGAGGATCAATACAAAAAAACCAATCTCCTTGGACTTTGCCAATGACGATTTACTAAAACCTAGTTTTTTCAACGCATTATCTATAAATTCATTATTTTGGGTTTTTTGGGCCAAGTCCATCCATCTATTAGGCTAAGGAGTCAAATTTGGTCCTTACAATTGGTATCGTCTGTGGGAAATACTGGTGTTATAGTGAGTTTAACGTTCAACGATGATAGGTTTGGGTCCAAACTAGGCAGAATCTATGGAGTCTCAGTGTCAAGATCACTTTCGTAATCTTGAACAAAGAATGGACCAGGAGGGGAGTGCATACTACCCACACTAGTAGGAACCATCCTCGGGGTGGTAGCCATCTCTCTTATGAGAAAAATACCAAAACCGTGCAACTAGAAATTGATCACCAAAAGAGAAGCTTATGCCATGAACGGCGAAGACGAGCCTCTAGACTCTACAATCCCCATAAATGAATTTACAGTAGAAACCTTCTATCACTTTAGAATCTTTGAACTCTTTAATATATGAACACTACTCTTTTTGCACAGATCCTAGTACATGACTAACCAATGATGCACGGTTTCTAGTATGTGCCTAACACACCAACTTGAAGAAGATGTTGACTGCAAAGTTCTTCACTTCATCAACAATGAAGATCAAGAAACACCTGGTTATAAAACTCTAAGTCGCATAGACGCAGTAGCTTTTTAAAGAACTAGGGCAAACTAGGTTTCCGGTCATACTATTCTTCACACTTGTGAAATTTTCTCTTGTGTCGCTTGTGTCACCTTTTACAGCCCTTAAAATAATCCTTATATATGTTTAGGGTGTTAAGGAAAGAAATCCCAAACACATAATGGATTGGATGAAAAACAATCTTGAAAAACTGAACTTCAGATGATAGGTTTGGGTCCAAACCAGGCAGAATCTATGGAGTCTCAGTGTCAAGATCACTTTCG
Source organism: Quercus suber (assembly GCF_002906115.3). Classification (NCBI taxonomy): domain Eukaryota; kingdom Viridiplantae; phylum Streptophyta; class Magnoliopsida; order Fagales; family Fagaceae; genus Quercus; species Quercus suber. The sequence continues at coordinate 534,916 of NW_027069558.1, read as the reverse complement.
TAATCTTGAACAAAGAATGGACTAGGAGGGGAGTGCATACTACCCACACTAGTAGGAGCCATCCTCGGGGTGGTAGCCATCTCTCTTATGAGAAAAATACCAAAGCCGTGCAACTAGAAATTGATCACCTAAAGAGAAGCTTATGCCATGAACGGCGAAGGCGAGCCTCTAGACTCTACAATCCCCGTAAATGAATTTACAGTAGAAACCTTCTATCACTTTAGAATCTTTGAACTCTTCAATATATGAACGCTACTCTTTTTGCACAGATCCTAGTACATGACTAACCAATGATGCACGGTTTCTAGTATGTGCCTAACACACCAACTTGAAGAAGATGTTGACTGCAAAGTTCTTCACTTCATCAACAATGAAGATCAAGAAACACTTGGTTATAAAACTCTAAGTCGCATAGACGCAGTAGCTTTTTAAAGAACTAGGGCAAACTAGGTCTCCGGTCATACTATTCTTCACACTTGTGAAATTTTCTCTTGTGTCGCTTGTGTCACCTTTTACAGCCCTTAAAATAATCCTTATATATGTTTAGGGTGTTAAGGAAAGAAAGCCCAAACACATAATGGATTGGATGAAAAACAGTCCTAAAAAACTAAACTTCATAAACCTCAACAAATACCGTATCTGTCAAGTTTTAATGAACAACACTTTTTACACTTGATTCTTGGACAGACTTGCATGGTTTTAACACTTGAACTTGAAACAAGGTTTCTTGAAGCATCAAACACATCCTAGATCTACCAAATTAGAAGCAAAGTACGTTTTGTTAAAGGATTAGCCAATTACATAAAATAGTGACATATGTTCTTAACATATGAAACACATATGCCCCAACAATCTCCCTCTTTGGTAATCCATGATAAAACCACAACAAACAAATGAGATATGAGAGAATCATAAATGACTTAACTTATATTCACTTGTTGAATACAATAAACTCTATCCTAACACAAACTCTTGAAAAATTTTGCAAGAAGAGAGTTTATAGCAAGGAAGACTTTGACAACCTGTATTTTTAAAACACTTTAAACGAAAAAACTCATCAAGGAATCTTAGTGTGAGACAAAAATAAAAGATTGCATACAATAAATAAGAAACATGTATATAGAGAGAGAAAAAAAACAACACATGTAGAGGTAGGTGAAGAAGACATACATCATATATATATATATATATATCAAAGATAAGCACAATATATGTAAAATGGTCATAAGACCAGTGTACAAAAAGAAGGAGGTAAGCATTCCCCCTAACAAGATGAAACACATCTCCCCCTTACAAAGACATGTATTTCTCCCCTTAACATATAGAATCTTAAAAAGAAACCACATATTTTTCACAATTTCTCCCCTCTTTTGTCAAGATTGACAAAGGGTACTAGAAGTTATAAAGCTTCACCTGAGAAACATAAAGATGATCAAGGAGACACAAGAAATCCATATAAATGCATAATAATCGTACGGATTGGATAAAAAACAGTCCTGAAAAATTGAACTTCATAAACCTTGATAGATACCCTATTCGTCAAGGTGTTGTCGAGCCACGGGATTCAAACAGCTCTAAGTCTTAATAGATACTAGCTATCGAGCTTTAATGAACAACACCTTTCACATTTGATTCTTAGACAGACTTGCACGACTTTAACACTTGAACTTGAGATAAGATTTTTTGAAGCATAAAAAACATCCTAGATTTACCCAATTACAAATAAAGTGCGTTTTGTCAAAAGATTAGCCAATTACATAAAATAGTGACATATGTTCCTAACATGTGAAACACATATGTCCTAACATATAGCTCCACTACTGCAGCTCCAAATAGCTTTTTAGTGGTGCTAAAAATAGTTTTTTAGCGCCACTGCTACAAGTTCTCTATGGGCACAAAGGTAAAAGTATGCATTTTTCTTTTTTCTTGCTTTTGCAAACCAAACAAAAGAAAGATAGAATGCTCACATTTTCTTCTTTTCTTTCTTTCATATATTTAAAACACATCAATAGAAATATTTTCTTTTCTTTTTCCTTTCTCCTCCCCCTTCCCTTCCTCTTTTCCGTTCTCTTCCCTTTCCCTATCTACAACCAAACATAGTGTAAAAGCAAAAGGTTCATGTAGTCCATATCAATTTTAAATTCCCTTGAAAATTGCGATTGTGGCATCTGCATTTTACAGTTTTTACACAAATACCAAGAAACGTATGATTTAGTTTTCCATCAACTTCAGTGTGAGAAATCCTTTGTTTTTAGGAAATAAAAAATAAAAAAATAAAAAAATCCTCACATTGAAATGACTTAAACATGTCATCATCGTCGTTGTTATTATTATTATTATTTATTTTTTTAATGCTTAGTGTTGCTCTTGCTACAAACCAAAATATAAAGCTAACTTGGAAGAATATCGTATATATTGGCAAAATGCACAAAAAATAAAAAAATAAACTAAAAAACCTCATAATAAATAGTTCCTTCAACAATTCATCATCTATAAGTTGGATAAAAAATAAAAGATTTGTGTAGAATCTATTTTGATTACGAGGAATTGTTTTTGGGGTGGGGAAATGGGGGTTTGATGTTTTGAATTTTATGAGTTTGAGAGATGCGTGATTACTCTAACACAATGTTAGTGCTTGTTTGGTTTTGTTTTTTTGGAAATGAAATTAGGATATTGTTTTGTAAATACATATTTTGGTGTTTGGTAAGATTTAAAAATTGCACTTAATGGCCATATTGCTGTGATTTTTTACGTTTTTGTGTTGCACCCTTTGAGTTGCAATTACAAAACGGACTTTAATAAAAGCAAGTTTCCAAAATGCCCAAAACCAAAAGGCTAAACCAAACGAACCCTTACACTTGGTTAGAATGAAAAGTGAGATTATGGAAAATGGGGGAAGAAAAAGGAAGTATAAAGGGAAAGAAAAGAAAATGAGGTGGATAGAAATTTTCAAAATATATGAAATAACCATTTACTTAGGGTACTATTTAACTTAAAAAAGGATTTGAACCGTTGTATTTCAGTGTTTATGTTGATTGTATTTTATCATTGGGCTAAATCATTAAGCGATTTATGGTGTATGTGAGGTTCGAACTACATGTCTCTCTTGTCCACATACAATGTTTGCATCTTTTATAAGGATACCAAATCAATTTAGAATACACTATGAAAGATTGGGGAATCAACTTTGGTAAAGAATTATACAATTCAATCCTACAATATTTACTCATTGGCTTAATACACAGTTCACTAAGAACTAAGAAGGCAATGTTAGAAGAAAATTTTTCCCAAAAAAGAGAGGAACAAAAAAAATATAATATTTAGTCATAACTTACTACATGCTTGATTGGTAGATGTGATAGAAGATAATTTTCCTTTAAAAGAGAAGGAAAAAAAGAAAAAAGAAAAGAAAAGAAAAAAAAGCTTTTGTTAACAAATGCATCTATTAGGGTAGAATCTAATGAGTCATATTGCATTACTATATTGGAAACTGGAAAGTAGTTAAAAAAAAAATACTTTTTTTATTCAAAAAGAAAAATCTATGATTTGATTACAATAAAACCTTAATCTTGTGAGTTCCAGTTAGCTTAATTGGTAAAGTTTTTAATAGTTGAATAAGAAATATGAGATTCAATCATTACCTATACTAAAAAATGATTGGTGTTTTGATCTGATGATAAAGAGCTATCATCAGGAGCATACGCCATAGATTGAAACTTTCTTTAAAAAAAAAAAAAACCTTAATCTTAATTCTTTAATTTGTTAATCCATGCACTAGGAAAAAAAAAGTTACGTATTTATTTATTTTATAAGTAACAAAAAAAAATTTTTGGTTTAAAAAAAAGATAAAGAAAAGAAAAAAGGGTATTTTGGTAAAAATTTAATGATCAGGAGAAGGGCTGAGAAACTATTAACCATGGATTAGGATGTTAGGCGGGCTGTAGAATCGTGTTCTGCTTTTCTTTCTCAGTCACTCTTCACACACACTCTCTACTCTCTACTCTATCCCTTGACTTAGCAAACCGACAACCATGGCCACTTCTCTACGGCTGTTCCCTTCCTTTTCCTCCGTGTCGCTGATGCCCAAATCTTCACCTACTCTCATGCTCTACTGCTCTCCTGCTAACCTGCGCACGGTGCGCACTGTCACCTCCGCCACCGTGTCCTCCAACGAAGCCCCACAGAAGCGCGCTCCACGTGGCATCATGAAGCCCCGCCCTGTCTCGCCGGAGATGCAAGACCTCGTTGGAGTCCCCGAGATTTCTCGAACCCAAGCTCTCAAGCAGATTTGGGCCCACATTAAGGAGCACAATCTTCAGGTCTTTTTCCTTTTCATTTCCTCAGTTTATGCAAGTTATGTTTGGTTTTTTCGAAACCCTTTTGGTGGGATTTTCAAATGGGTTTGGGGTTTTACTTATATGCTTGGATAAGCCTTTGTTGGTGTATATGAAATGTGGGTTATGTTGTTGGGTCTAGGTTATTTTTGTTTTTAGATGGCTATGCTGGTGAAGATGATATTTTGTAGATGGAAAATGAGATTTTAGATGTGGGTTTGGTCTTTTTTGAGGGTTTAGATGGGTTCGTGCTTTTGGATAAGGCTGTTGTTGGTGCAAGTGAAATGTGGGTTTTTGTTTCTTTGTTGTAGTGTCTCAAATTGGTTATTGAGCTGTTTCTGAAACATTTGTTTGTGGCTGATGTGGGTTTTGTTTTCTTTGTTTTTGGAGGATTTCAGATGGGTTTCCTTCCATTTTGGGACAAGGTTCTCTGGGTGTAAATGAAATTTAGGCTTCTATTTTAATCTAATTTTTGCTCATAATTTATTGATAAGCAAGAATAGTTTTATTAAAAACAGACTACTTCATGCAGAAAGGCAATGAGGAAGCCAAATAATTACATAGGATGAAAACAGTTTTTGCTCATAATTTATGCAAGTAATAGTTGAATTTTTAAACCCTTTTGTGGGTTTTGGTTATGCGTTATGGATTTCATGATTTGGATAAGGTTGTGTTGGATATGAAAAGTGGGTTATGTTGTTAATCTGGCTGTATTTTCTTACTCTTTTAAAGCAATAATTGATTTTGGGAAGCATTTGGTGTGTTGAGTATTATTTGGCATTTTGTATGGGTTTCTTATGTTTTCGTAAAGCTGTATTGGTAAAAACCAGATTAGGTTGTTATTGTGCCTCAATTAAGTTGTCTGTTTTATGTTATAGATGGATCTGGTCTTTGTACTATTAAATTTTCTGTCATTTGTCAGTTTGTGAGATGGATACTGATGTTGTTGCTTGTCTGAGGCTGGTTTTGGTGTGTAAGAGATATGGGTTTTGACGAATGGATTGATTTAAGTTTGTCCCATTGCTTTTTATTTTTTATTTTATTTTATTTTTTTAAGCAATGCTTGGTAAGTGAGAAAAATAATGGTATTGAATCTGTTGATAATACTAAGGTTTGCTTTTGGGGTGCCCCTCCCCCCTGCATTTTACACTATGATGGGTGAGGTTGTGTTGGTATGGTGAAATGCGTGTTCTAGTTTCAGTATAGATAGGTTTGGTTCTAAGTGGTTGTTTAATGAGTTTATATGTACTTTTTGCTGTTTCTTCATCTGCATAAGCTATGGCTATGGATTAAATGTAGGCTTTGTTATTACCATCCTCTGTTTGGGCCTGATAGAATTTTCTATTGGTTTATATGATTGTGTATCAATTTTCTATGCTTCCACTGTTCGAAAATTTGTGTTGTGTTTGATGAAGTGTGTGCTTTCTTTATCAACATGCTTGGGAGAAAAGTTGGGCTTTATCATGGGCCCTTATGCTCATATGCCGGTTTTAGGTCTTTTGCATGCTGAAAATGTATTTTGTAATGTTACCCACTTGCACGCTGGCCTTGTTGCTCATTTTCTCCATTTTCTTCTTCTCTTTCTTGTGATAATGTTTACAGGTACTTTTCATACTGCCCCTAAACACCATAAAACTGTTGCTTTGTCTTCTCTCTTACAACCCCAAATCAAGCCTTTTCTTTTACCTATAGTCATCAAATTATTTATCAAAGCATATTTTAGTTCCTATCACAACCCCATAACCCTATCTTCAACAATTCTAAACCTTAGATCCACAAAATTCTCCTAATCAAACCCACCATAAGTGCACATAAACAGATTCCCCAATTTGTCTCACACTACTGGTTATTTGAACTTCAATATATAGTTAATTATGATTAGTGCTGTAATGGAAGCTGATATATTTATAATTCCCAAGGATTTTTAACTTGCTAACCAGATTTGAGTAAGTATTTATTTGTAGTAACTTGATTTACAGTGTAAAAACACTAGGCATGGTAGAAAGCTGGTGGTGTTGGAATAGTTTGTGGTTGAGCTGTTTGCTCAAAATATAAGTGTGATAGGGGGCCAACTGATACCTCCTCTCCTTGCAAGTGCTACAAGTGCTAGGTGGAGGGTGAGGTTGTGCGTTCAAGACCCATTGGGTGAATGTGTGACTTACCAATATAAAAAAGTGTGATAGGGGTGCATTAAGGATAGGTATTGATTTTGTTGAATTTACATGGAGCTCTACCCTTATAGGAGAGATGTTAGTTTTGAATTTATTAGTGCTAGGAAGTTTGAGATGATATATGTACAATTTTCAGATAATTAGTGTTGTTTTAACAATCTGGAAAGCTTAAATTATGGTTTGCGTTGTTAAGTGTTGGTATTGACTCACTTATGGAGTAGGTGTGGCAAAAAACTAAATACCCTTTTTGGCAGGCCAAAATTTATCTGTGTAGTAACTATTAAACTGTTGGCATAGGCATAGCAACGGTGTTATGTGACTCGTGCTGTCAAAGAAATTGCTGGCTAACTTGGCAAGAGTTTTTACTGTGCTTCTTTTATGCAACTGTTATGATGACTTTTAAATATGAAGGGTATGATGTTTAACTGGACATGGAAATGATCGTTACTTTTTGTACATTCTATAAATCAAGTGTTAGATGAGTTTTGTTTGTTCTCCTTATGTCAATTTATATCAACGTGTAAGTATTCTAAGAATAACCAGTAGAATATTGTTCATGATAAAAATGCACATAGAAGTTGATACTTGAATAGTGCAAGATTTTATAACTGTGATTTTGATACTTTGAATTAGGTAAAAATATCCCTTTTTTAGAACATTTTTGGGCTGAATTGTGAGGATGTGTCTATATTTTATTTATCCCTACCTATATATTTGATTGATATACAGTGGTGGTGGGTTTTAATTATTACTAGATATAAAATGTGTCATGACTCTTGCCAACACAAGATAATTGCCTCGCTCATGAGAGTTTGTGCATGCGATAATGGCACAGAAAGAGAAGATAAATTTAAATTAGTTCAATATATGCTGTTGGCTAGTGTTCCAAATAGATTCCATTTGGATGATAGGTTTAATATTTCTGTCTTTGAAATGGCTGAGAGGTTTATTTATTTATTATCTATTTTTAATTTAATTTTTTGGGTTGGAGTTGCTTTGAATATTAGCTATCATGTACTTTAGCTTCCAGTAGCTATCTTTTACCGACGGTTGAGTATTAACTATGCTATGTCTATGTTAAGTACCCTTTATTTTTTTTCTTGACTTGGTCCTTTCTTTTCAATCTTTTAGGACCCTGAAAACAAGAGGATCATAGTTTGCGATGACAAGCTGAAGAAGATATTTGGAGGAAGAGAGCGGATTGGGTTTCTCGAGATTGCAGGGTTGATTAGTCCTCACTTTATTAAGTGAAACCAAGAGCATGCAAGAGAACCAAGATGGAGTTTGTGGAAATCTTTTGTATGTGGAGGGGCCATGTTTTGGTTTATAATCAAGGACTACTCTTTTTGCAAACCTAGTAGTGGTGTTAGCCTTAGTATTTAAGAGTCTTTAATTCCAGGTTCCTTAATTTGTAGGCTTTTTTTTTAATGCAGTATGAATAGTGAATGCCAGTTTCTACTTTGTTCTATATCTTCAATTTTGGTGGTCATAAACTTGTATTATGGCTAATTGTCTCCTTTTAGGTGCCTGTGCTTGAAATTGCCCTCTGTAAGAACTGAGATAGATTCTTGAGGAGGTATCTTCTCACACAGTATATGAGACATGCATATGGGTTAGATTTTACATGCTCAGAGAGTGGCTTCATGAAGTTGTTACATAATATAATTCCCAATTCTTGAAAGGCTACAAATTTTCCCCTAATATGGCACGTGAGGAGTCCAATCACCATTTCACTTGCAGATATTTTATCTAGAATTTATTTTATTATATCTTATGCTGACTATTTTATCTAAGAATTAGCGGAATTTGAAAGCTTTCATTGAGCTATACAGATAATGCAAAATGTGATTAATAAAAAAAGAAAAAAGAAAAAAAAAAGAAGATTCAAAATAGGAAGAAAATTAATCAGTAATAAGTCATCCATGCCTTGACTCAAAAATATGATACTGGAGACACTTTAGATAAAAAAAAATTAGACTAATCAATATATATATTAGCAAATAGATAGGTTGATTCATCCAAGGGTCTCTATTTTGTTTGTGACACACCAAATAATATTTTTTTGCTTGTCAATTTTTGTATTCTGGTTAAGATCCCCCTGTAATTCCCTTAGGTTTTAATTCAGATGTGTGACATGTGACATTTGAAAATCAAATAAATGTCACATATTGCACATTTGTCTAAAAATGAGAGGGAATTGGAGGTGAATCAGTGATCCGATATAAGGAAGTTTTTCCCTATTGGTATAAGCTGAAGAGCCTGAAATACGAAAATGGTGGAATATTGTTAGCGTGCATGGGTTTGGGCTAAAATCGAAGTCGTGTCTCAGAAGGAGGGGGGGAATGGATTAAAAGTTTAAAACATGGATTGGATTATGACTCCACTAAAGGCCGAGTATGTTGAGACATCATTGGTAACTTCGCAACCAATATGGCTAAGGAGAATTTTAGAAGATGTTAGTGAGAAGCAAGAAGAAGTTACTCCAATTTTGTATGGCAACAAATCTGCTGTTGTTATGTCTAAGAATCCAGTCTACTATAGTGGTACAAAACATATTTGCCATCAACTAGTATTCGTCGTTAGAAATAACGTTAAAAATGATGAGATTTATCAAATATAAAATATTACAAGATAGAAGATCAAGTAGCAGATATCTTCACCATAGTTCTTCCAATAGGTAAGTTCTAATACTTTTGAGAAATATTGACCCCACACAACAAATCATTAAATGGAAGCGTTAAAAGTTAATACTTTTGTAGTTTCCCATGCATGTGGTTATTTTCCATGTATAACAAACTTATGTCCTTTTTAGTCATTTAGTTTCATGTAACTAGTTGGGTGCATGATGGACAAGTGTAAGGATACCATTTATGCTTGAAAAAGATATTTATTTACTTAGAGAAGTCTAGAATCAATTTAAATGATGCATAAAAAGACATAATATTTTAGCCCCTTTTTCTTTCCCTTGTTATAAGAAAATAGTTACCATCCACTTAAAAAAAAAGGATCTATAATAGTAAAAGAAAAAAAGAAAAGAAAAAAACGCATCAAAATCACTGGGCCCCTATTCCAAGGAAAACTTTATTTTATTTTAAAGAGTTTCAACCTATGAAGGTCTACTTTTGATGATTGTGCTTTTTATCATTTGATCAAGACAACGATAAGTTTTTGCGCGTAGGCAATAATTGAATATTAGATATCTTATTTAATTATAAAAATTTTTACTAATTGAGCTAACTGAAACCACATTCCAAGGCTAACTTAATATGCTGGGTTTGGTGGATTTTTGTTCATCAAATGAAATGGTAATAGAGTTTGTAGTATTTTAATATTTTCCTTCGTCAATGCATTGTATTAAGAGAAAGGTATCTGATGATTGCACAAAAATCGTCAGTGAGTTGATCCTCCAAACGCGTAACGATAGGGTACTTGAAGAACAAAAAGGATGAAAAATCTACAGAGAGCACCAATGGGGTGCTGATCAAAGACCCTCCAAAAGTTAAGTTAGTGATAGAAGAATCTCTTAGAGCTCAAGGATTCAAGAGTTGGGAGAAATTCCACGTACCTTAAGGAAGGGAGGTTTGGTTGGTGCTTATATAGTGGTGTATAGCTAAACAAAGATCCCATGAATGTAGGAGCTTTCCTTGCAGAGAAGATCTAGAGTTTAAGGCTCTAAGATCTTAGGGCTTCTTTTTCCATATAGGAAGATATGAATGTATAGTAGGGTCTTTGGATGTGGTGTGCAAGTTATTTCTATGTAGAGGTACATGTGTGAGGAACACGTAATGTTTGTGGGATCCAGTAGTCTCAACCATTGGTGTGCCCATCCATTCGTTAGGAAGACGAACCATCTGTTGGTTTATCCAAGAAAAGGACAACATGCGAGCCACTCGTCGGGCACACACATGAGCTACCTGACGGGTCCTTGATTGCGGTCCCATTTGGAGTGACATCTACCTTGACAGGTTCATGTGTTTTGACAACCCTAACGGACGAAAATGCCACTATTAGCTACCCTCTACTCCATCATTCGTCAGGATGGTCGACAGGTGATGGAGTTTATCGAGGCATCATTTATTGCTCTCCCTTGGTGTTTGTGTTATCTGTGGGGCAAGAATGTCTTTTGACAAGGGTTGATGACACGTGGCGACTTCTGAATGGTGGATAAGAATGTCGCATCGCTTCGTTTTCTATGTCCCTTTGCTCTATAAATAGCTCAATGCCATTCCTATCCTTTTTGTTTGCGTATTCTACCTGTCTAGTCACCAGAGCTCTTACCCGATCGTCTTGCTATTGGGATTCGTTGCTACATGGTGCCATTCATTCGTTCAAGCGGTGCATCATCAGTTTTTAAGTAAGTTTCCTTTAATTCCTTATGTTTCCTACTTTCTTCGTTCTCTTTTCTATATTTACTTGGTTGTCGGTCTAGTATCTAGCTTTCGTGTGAGTAGATGCTTAGTTTTCATTCGTCGCTTGTAGATGAGAGAATGTCAGGTGATAGGGAAGCGATCGGTGATTGCTCATTGTCAGTTCGTTTGGATGCAGGTGACGATGGGGCTTGTCCGTCGAGTTATTCCCCTTTGAAGGAATACCAGACGAATCCCTAGGAGAGGGAGTTGTCGGCCGACTTCTTCGAGGAGGAGGAAGGGGAAGAAGAAGTGGAAGAAGAAGAAGAAGAGGAAGAAGAAGAGGACGAAGAGGAAGGAGAATGAGAAGAGGAAGAAGACGAAGGGGGAGAAGAAGTTGAAGAGGGAAGAAGAGGAGAGGAGGTTGAAGCTCCTATTTCGTCAAGCAACAACTACAGGCCATTCATTCTTCCTAGTATCTGGTCAGTGAACAACTTCCTATCAAAAATGTCAGATTAAGTTTTTAGTAGGCTGCGTCCTTGTTTCCATATTCTAGATGATATGAAGTTTTCAATTGGTTGATACCTCTTAATATCTCTTTTGAAAATGTTAAGATGTATCAACTAATTGAATTATAAGACTCTTGACTATCATGATATCATATCATATGTGATCTAATAATAATATATTAAAAGATGAGTGTTACACATAATAAGACATGTTTCTATATATCTAGCATAAAAAAAATATTAAAATTGTGAAGAAAGTTTTCAATCCATATATTACATGAGGAAGTTTTTTTTATTTTTTTATTTTTTATTTTTTTATTTTTTATTTAAAAAAGAGAGTTACATTGGAAAGTAAGTTTTGAACAACAACAACAACAACAAAAATAATAATAATAATACATGCACACTATATGATGAGGTTCGATCATGTGGATTACTATTTGTAATTTAAAATTGTTATGAAAATTTGAAAGCTCAAAGAGTGTAAAACACTATAACTTGTTTAGATCTCAAATTTTAAAAACATGGTTTATTTGCTTTTACTCTAACTTATCTAAGTGTGGAATAAGAGTAAATAATTCTCAATAATCGAAACAACTCTTTAAGCCATAACCACAAGCAAACAACAATAAATATAAAAAGAGTAAGGGAAGAGAGATGCAAATACAAAATAACACCGAGACATGTTATCAAAGAGGAAACCAAAGAACTTGGCGAAAAATCTCTCTGCGACCCTCCAAGTCGAAATGATTCACTAGTGAATAAGTTGGAGTACAAAGATATTAAAAAGACCCTCTAAGCCTAATTTACTCAAAGTACTTGAGCCCTCCAAGCTCCAACTACCAATGAACTTCTCGGAGTCTTGTCTTCACTAGTTATTTAGATCTCGCAATACTGCCCGATTGCACCGCTAAGCCTCACCGGCTTCTTTTGGCAAATACCCAATTCTTCCCAAGCTCCAAAATACTCTCCACACTTTGAATAGGTTTGAGTTGTGTTTTAGTACAAATCTACTCTCAAGGTATAACAATGGAAGAGGGGAAGGAAAAGAGACTACAAATGATTTCCCTATTGAGGACAAGTATCTCTCTCTTTAAAATGTGGGTGTTGTAGAAACCTTTCTTGGGTTTTCTTTTGAATATCCTCTTTACAATTTTGTTGGTAATGAGGGTATATATAGTATAGATGAAGAGTATAAGAGTCACAATTAAAATTATCCAGGTAGAGAGTTTCGCAGGTCACTCACGGGTTAGCCAAGTCGTGAAGTAGCACGTGAAATATTGTCTGGCACTTGACTCTTCAACTTCTAGCATGTGCTTCTTATGTGACCTTTTGCAGGTTGTCCACTCATGAGTCAGTCGCAAGCAAGTTGCGAACCTCACTGTCTTAAGCAATCTTCACCAACTTAATGCTAATCCCAGTACAAATAAATCCCACAAAATACAAGGAAATAAATTAATGCAATTATAACACTTTTTGTCATGGAATAAAACCAACATAAATGTTATGTGAAAAACCATAACTTAACAAAATTCATCATTAATATGCACAATTAGTAGGAAAGTTTTGTAACAAAATTTTTAACATGAATATTAATAATACTTGTCGTTACAAAATTACATATCTAGTCCTCAATATTTACTTTATGTTTCAAAATGGTCCCCATTTTTTGAAATATTTCATTTTAGTTCTTATATTTTAAGTTTGTGTTAGAAAAGTCCCTACCATTAATTGTTAATTGGATTTCCTCTATCTCCAAATAGACATAAAAGAAACCAATTAAGTATTTAAATAACTAATCTTTCCTTCCTTTGTTGGTATCAAAATCTTTTAAATTTCATTGAAACAATCTCAATTCAGATCAAAACAAGGATTGATGAGAAAGACCATTTTGACACAAATTAAAGTATAAGAACTAAAATAAAACATTTCAAACGAATGGGATTTGGGACTACTTTAAAATATGCGATAAAGGTTGATGAGTAAACGTAATCATTCCCTTTTTTTTCAACTTATTAGTCTAACCCAGGTTTTATTGTTGTAATTTACCACGGTAGAGGTACCCAAGGCACTACCAACATATATGATTAGAAGTTATATAACTCAACTAGCTGACACTTCTGGATAAAGTTGTTGTCATCTAGTAAGCAATTACCCAAATTGATTTTAGATTTGCTTTTTCTCTTGTTTTTGAAGTATGTTTATAGGTATCAAAGAAGTAACAAACGATCATACAATGTACTGTAGAGGCCAAATATTTTTCAACATCATTGGTAATGATATGGAAGAATAAATCATAGCAGGTCATGGGCTTAACCCGTCAGTCGAAGTTTGGGCTGACGGGTCAATCATGGGTAACGGACAGTCATGCTGACAGGACCAAGATAAACTGGGGCTGAAGGCTCCAGTTCTAACCGACGGTTATTCAGAGCTCCGCGGTTACTCGTATAGCAAGAAAGTGACGCCAACTTGGCTAAAGGGAGAGAGAAGGCTGACGGTTTCAAGGCCGACGGCTCTGTTGAAGCTAAGACTTGGCCACCACGCATAGGAAGTTGCTTGTGATCCACGCCCAGTATCAGAATCCTATAAGGAAAGGATTCCGCAATCTACGCGCATAAGGATTCCACAATCTACGCGCATAAGGATTCCTATAAGGAAAAGACTTCTGCTCCAAGGAAGAGAGGTCCACCCTCTACCACTATAAAAGCCCCAATACCCTCATAGGCCGAGGTATGCATAATTGACCCCGCTCTAGCACTTTAGAGTTATGAGAAGTTCTAACTTGACCTTCGGAGGGTATTTGGCCGGTACCACACCGGTACTCCTCTTAAGGTCTTCAGCTTTTGTGTTGTGCAGGTGCCGTTTGGAGTGTGCGAGAATCGTGTGGCTCACTGGTGATTTTTTCGGCATCATCAGTTGGCGCCGTCTGTGGGAACTAAATTGCTTTTAGGTAATTAAGCCACATTATCGTTTCCCGGACCAAAGGGTTGCATGGTACTCACTCGCTCAATGGCAACTACTAATGATGCACAAGGAGAGGAACCACCCACGACTGCCCTCGAGAGACAAGTTCAGACTCTCGGTGCCGCCGTGGAACGTCTCACCAAACGGAACCTCGACTTGGAAGAACAGCTGCGCCAGAAGGAGGCAGCACCAAATGACCAACCAGAAGATCAGGAAGAAATTAGCGCTCCAAGGGGAAACCAGGAGAGACTTGAAGGCAGCCACGCCCCAAGCAGGCCGGAGAGGCAGCATGTGAGCATGCCATCCCTCATGGATGCGACTCCACCACATATTGCCGCCGAGATGCAGGCAATGAGGGAACAGATGGAGGTCATGATGAATGCCCTCAAGGGGAGAGTCTCTAGTGATCTTGACGAATTAGTCAATCGTACCGATTCGCCCTTCACTATGGCCGTGAACTCCTTCCCCCTACCCCACAAGTTTCGCATGCCAAATATAGAAAGCTATGACGGGGTGAAGGATCCTTTGGATCACCTGGAGACTTTCAAAACCCTGATGCATCTTCAGGGGGTGGCAGATGAGATTATGTGCAGGGCCTTCCCCACAACACTCAAAGCCCCGCAAGGATATGGTTCAGCCGGCTGACGCCCAACTCTATCAGCACCTTTAAGGAGCTAAGCGCCCAATTCACTACACACTTCATTGGCGGACATAGGTATAAGAAGTCCACATCATGCTTAATGAGTATCAAGCAAAGAGAGGACGAGACGTTATGATCCTACATAACGCGCTTTAATAAGGAAGCGCTATCGGTTGACGAAGCCGACGACAAAATACTTGTAGCAGCCTTCACAAATGGGTTGCGGAAGGGCAAGTTCTTGTTCTCTCTATACAAAAATGACCCGAAGACTATGTCGGAAGTACTCTACAGGGCTACAAAGTATATGAACGTCGAGGACGCGCTGCAGGCCCGAGAAGAGAAGCCGAGAAAAAGGGAAAGGCAGGAAGATGCGCGACCCGACCAAGGAAGAAAGAGGCCCAGAACAGGAGATCGAAGAGACGAAAGGCGTTCCAAGCCTCCGGGAGGGAGATTCACAAGCTTCACCTCGCTAACCGCCCCAATAGATCAAGTCCTAATGCAAATTAAGGACGAAGGGGCGCTGACCTTCCCTGGAAAACTGAAGGGGGATCCTAACAGGCGCGCCAGAGACAAGTACTGCCACTTTCACCGAGACCACGGCCATGATACAGTCGACTGTTACGACTTGAAGCAGCAAATCGAGGCCCTTATAAGGCAAGGGAAATTGCAGAAATTCGTAAGCAAGGAAAGAGCGGATCCAGCACCTCCAGAACACCCTCCCCGACAGGACAACGACCGTCCAAAACCCCCCGTTGGTGACATACGAATAATTGTAGGAGGGATCGCTACCAGGCCGTCCAAAAAGGCTCGAAAGGCGTACCTCCGGATGGTCCAAAATGTCCAGTCGACGGGTCCAGTGCAAAATGGGGCCCGAAGGGAAAGCCCCGTTATCGAGTTCTTAGAAGAAGACGCGTGACGCCTACGCCACCCGCACGACGACGCGCTTGTTGTCAGCTTACGGGTAGGGGACTACAACTTGCATCGAGTGTTGGTCGACAATGGCAGCTCGGCAGACATCTTGTACTACCCGGCAAACCAGCAGATGAAAATCAGCAGGGAACAGCTGATTCCAACAAACGCCCCACTTGTCGGTTTTGGAGGTGCAAAGGTGTTTCCGCTGGGCGCGGTTACGTTGACTGTGACAGCCGGTGACTATCCCCAGCAAATCACAAAGGACGTGACGTTCCTCGTGGTTGACCATTCGTCCGCCTATAACGCTATCCTAGGGCGGCCCACCCTCAATGCGTGGAGGGCGGTAACTTCAACATATCATTTGATGATCAAGTTCCCAACAGAACACGGGGTCGGAGAGCTACGTGGAAATCAGATCGCCGCACGCGAATGCTACGTAGCCATGATGGAAATGGATGACCACCTCCATACCATGTTTTTGTAATAATTTTATAACATGGGACTTCAACACTTAACTAACCACATTATTTACAAGTGAAAATTCAAAAAATAAATCTCCCCCTTCATGTGTGAGCCTTCTGCCAATTCACTTGTGACTCCCCTTGAATGAAAGCCTTTTCAAGTATCTTGCATTAACATTACCAATAGAGTGTCCTTTACTTAACCATGAGTGGAGTGAACATGAGAGTCTTTCTTACACAATTACGGGATACACCAACATGCACAACCTTGACTCACCACTAGTAGAATCTTTTACTCAACCATGGGTGGAATTAACATGAGATTCTTACTTAGTCTACTTAGTGGAATCAATGGCGGCTTTAGGAAGAAAAAAAATTTAGGGTGGTCACTAAGAAATTTAAATTATACAAAATCTAATAAAGCGATAACTTAAATATTTGCTACAACTGTGAATCAAATCACTAAAGAGGGCAAAACTGTTGCGACTGTAAAGTTAAAATGAGTATAACTGTCGTTACCATCAAGGAGAACTCACAACCACAATATTTTTCTTGGCAACATTATTTAAGGAAAAATGAAATTAAAGATTATTTTTATTGAATAGGTTGAACGGGGTAGAAATTTGAATGATTATCGAATTTATCTTTTTGTTTTATAATAGGGTTTTTGTTGAATAATTAATTTGTTCACTTTTTGTTGTTTGGTCTTATCTTGTTTTTGTTTGGTTTATGTTCGTTATTATTTGGGCTAATATTTATTGTTGTTATTTCATATTTTAAAAAAAATAATAATAATAAAAGGGTTTAAGGATTATGTTTGGGGGAAAAATTAATTTTGGAGTAGTGCTATATTCACAATATTTTTACAATAAATCTTATGCAAAAAGCTTTTATTGGTGAATAAAAAAATAATATCAGTATTAGGTCTAAATTAGAATCAGTAACAGCTTACCACATTGAATTTATTGTGAAAATGTTGTGAAATAGCATTACTCTTATTTTTGTTAAATTCAATTTTTTGTAATTTTCAGGTCAGGGTGTTCAACATTTTTATTAGGGGTGGTTACAGTAGGTTAATTTAGCATGTAATATATATATATATATATATGTTTTTGCAAGTTAGGGTGGTCCTGTGACCACCCTGGCTTGCATGTGGAGCTACCAGTGAGTGGAATCTATTAACAAACACTTGCCCTCAAACCATTAGCTCTAATACCACTTGATAGAGAGATAACACCTTGTGGACTTTTAATTGAGGCGTTAATCCTATGGGTTTAGGTAAAATTATATTAACCAATCAATTAAAATCTTTCAAAGATCTTTTACTCCTTAACAAGTAACATCTAGAGCTAATGTGGTTAATTACATATTGAAATCCTATGTGGATAATTACCACAAGAGTGAGTTTTAATAAAATAGTTGGGTCAAAACACATTGGTTTAAACTTTTGGATAAAGCGGTGTCTTTATATGTTATATAAACTACTCAATTGAAATCTCACCAAATTAAGTATTATTTTTCCAACAAGAAATCTATTTCAAATGGAGAGGAGTGGATCTCTCTTAGAGAGGTGAACAAGTGTGTGAACATTAATGTGGGATGAACTTGGGTTGAACTTGGGTCTGATTCTAGTATTTTCGGTTTTTATCGAACCGAATTAGTGTCCAGTTCTAGGTTGAACAAGCCGGTTCGATTTGATTTGATTTTATATATATATATATATATATATTGTTGATAATCAAGACAATTTTTATTGAAAACAAGCTGCCAAAACAGCAACACATATTACAACAACATAGAATACAACCAGTTGATATGCCAGAAAACACTTATTCAACACTATGTTCAAAGTTAAACCTAAATTATATAATATATCGTGAAGTGAAAAAATAGTAAAATCTAAAGTAAAATATATTAATACGAGAGAGATTGAAAACCCATGACGTTTAGTATGTTGTCCAATCGCATGCATGTGTTCTTCTGACAAATATTTATTCCCTTTTGATTATCATTCTCTTTTTCCAAAATCATTAATCAAATCCAAAATCCTGTCTTATTGCCCTCACCTGTTATCTTAAATTCTTTATCATCATATTATTCATTCATAGATTGTATCAAATAGAACAAAAAGGTTTTTCTATCACCATGTCATTCACGAGCAGAGTTCCCAATTCCTAGTACACACATGTAAAACTAATTAATTACCTTCGAAAACAGCTTTGCATGAAAATCATATCCCACTTTATATGACTAATATTATCGTTCACACAAAAAGACTTTACACCAAAACAAACCAGCAACCGTAAAAATAAAAATAAAAACCACAGGTAGCCTCTCGCTAGCTAATATGAACTCATAAAGTCGTTAGTGGCTTTGACCTCAGGCTCAGCTAAGACCCCATTAAATGCCCACCGGATCCACGACCAGTATTACACCCACGCTCCTCCGTGGACGTGGCCGAAACTCGCACTGATTAAGATAGTCATTCTTTAAGTGGGGGAATCCAAGAAAGCCTAGAGACACCATTTTTGCTTGTCATAAGTATTGATTATTTTGAAATGGCATATTATGAATGGTCAAGATAAAAGTAGCTAATCAATGTAAAATATGATGAATAATTTTAGAGATATTTAATTGCATATTTAATTTTACAATTTGTTAACTTGTGTTATTGTAAATGATAGATACTTTTTAGCTATTACTTTTCATCAATCATTCACAATTGTATATGTCTTTAAGTTGTGAAATTTGATATATAATTAGGTGTGTCTATTGACGAATTAAAAATTAATTCTTTGCCACTTACAAATGATCACTTCAACTAAAAAAATTATAAAAATGGGTATGACAACAATAATTTTACAACAAAACATATGTTGTAGGTTTTTATTGACTATTATTGATAGGTAAAAAAATAATTTCAGTAATAAATACAAATTATAACCAGTAACATATAGTCCATCACCTAAATTTTGTTGTGAAATTATTGCACACCAAACACCAAAAAAGCCCCCTCATCAAATGTTTCAGATTCTAAAACTTATGGCATTGGTAAACAATATCGCTTCAAATTTGGAATGATACTGTTCACAAATTGTAAAATTTTTATTGTTTTTTATTATACTCTCTCCTCTTCTAACCTTATGTTCACAAAANCGTGAACCATTCTCGGGCAGCTCCCCTTAGTGTGGTTGGGAAGGAGCGACACAATATTTCATCTGGGGGTTGTTGAAGTCCCAGGGTCGTCTTGAAGGTGTTTAGATGATCCTGAGGGTCCTTCAGTCCGTCAAAGGGTTCGAGCTGCGGTAGCCTGAATTTCGACGGTACTGGGCAGTCGAGGACTGCTGTTGTAAATGGCGAGTCTGTCGCCCGGACCATCCAATCCACACTCCGCTCTGTTTTTTCTTTGATAGCATTCCGTAATTCATCCATCTCCCTCCTCATCTCCCGAAGAACATCTGAATTTTGCTCGACGGGAATGTTTGGCCTTCGATGGTCACTCCTTCTATTGCTGTCTCCCTCATCTTCCTGATTTCCCTTCGAACGATTTTCCTCTTGCTGAAGGCGCAATCTCATTTCTTGGTTTTGCTTAGTCAGTTCTTCAACTGTGGCTGCGAGGGCTTGGACTTGTTGGGCTAGGGCTGCAGCATCCTGATTAGACTCCATCCTGTAAGAACAAAGATATAGGATCACTATTCCGAGTTTGACCACGAAAAAGTGTCGTTCCCACAGACGGCGCCAAACTGATGAGTGTGAACTCGTCAGTACTTGTTCGACGGACGGAGACGATCTTCCAGCCTTTGGAGATGAACACCGGTGTGGTGTCTGCCACAATGCCTCCGATGCCAAAGTTAGTAAAAGAATGTTTGAACAATGCAATTGGAAAGAACTAAGAAAATGTCTCAGTGAGTTTTCTGTGTGTATGTACCTGTTCTTCAGCAATGTGGGAGGCTTATATACCCTCTCCTGGCTTCTAGCCGTTGGGTAGTTATGGAGGTTTTTAATGCTCCTTTTCGTAACGCCTGAGGCCCTTTAGTGTGCCATTATTACCTTTCAACGGACTGTACAGTTGTCTCTGGAACCGTTTTGCCTGCATTGAATGGTCCGGATATGTTCGTCAGTAAAGCGTATGATCGACTCACCTAGCCTGAGTATGGAATCGTCCGTGTTGATGGAATCGTCAGTGCGTCCATGAACTTCGTCAGTCCTGTCACAACATATTAAAATAATATATACTTAAAACTCATCCCAATTCAAAACAATAAAAATGTACTGGTCAAGATAAAAGTAGCTAATCAATGTAAAATATGATGAATAATTTTAGAGATATTTAATTGTATATTTAATTTTACAATTTGTTAACTTGTGTTATTGTAAATGATAGATACTTTTTAGATATTACTTTTCATCAATCATTCACAATTGTATATGTCTTTAAATTGTGAAATTTGATATATAATTAGGTGTGTCCGTTGACGAATTAAAAATTAATTCTTTGCCACTTACAAATGATCACTTCAACTAAGAAAATTATAAAAATGGGTATGACCACAATAATTTTACAACAAAACATATGTTGTAGGTTTTTATTGACTATTATTGATAGGTAAAAAAATAATTTCAGTAATAAATACAAATTATAACCAGTAACATATAGTCCATCACCTAAATTTTGTTGTGAAATTATTGCACACCAAACACCAAAAAAGCCCCCTCATCAAATGTTTCAGATTCTAAAACTTATGGCATTGGTAAACAATATCGCTTCAAATTTGGAATGATACTGTTCACAAATTGTAAAATTTTTATTGTTTTTTATTATACTCTCTCCTCTTCTAACCTTATGTTCACAAAATTACATTTTTATTGTTTTGAATTGGGATGAGTTTTAAGTATATATTATTTTAATATGTTGTATATATTAATTTTATTTGTAGAATTGAAGAATAAAATATATAATATAAAGTATATTGTAAAATACTACATTAAAATAATAAAATAAAATTTTTAATGTGCTAAAATAGCATAATTTTTGAACTGAACGGATGCTCTAATAGAAGAAGGGGCACCACCACATTTGAAAAACCTCAAACGCTCACAACAGCGAGTGAAGCTTTTTAGAAAGAGTGGGGAGGGGCCGCCAGGGGTGAATAGTAAACATGTCTTGTCCACTGGGGCCACCATGTGAATTGTGAATTCTCCCTCAATTCTCTCTCTCCCTCTCTCTACCATTCTCCCCCTCTCACAAGTCACAGCCAAAAGACTATTCTTTTTTTATTTTTTATTTTTTTCAGAGATTACTCTTTTCTCTTTCTTTATGGCATTCTCTGATATCTCTCTCTCTTAAGTGAGGAGAGAGTCTCACTCATTCATTCATCTATACTTTTTACGTCCCATCAAACAAGCTCTCTTCTCTCTCTCTCTCTCTGTGTAAGTAAGACCATCTCCTTCTCATGAAAAAAGCAAAACCAAGACAATCTATTTCCCGTGAAAAAGATCCAAGAAGCAGCCCCCCTCCAAAATCTTTACACTACAATCAAACACTGAAAAAAGAGTGAGAAACTTCAGAGAGACAGCGTTTGTATTACAGAGAGAGAGAGACAGACCCATCAACAGAAACAGAAATTGAGGTTTCTATACTTCGTAGAGAGGATATGACCGTGTTCTTAGCTCTTGAAAACAGCTAAGGATGCTTTGATTAACCCGATCCTACACATCACCCAAATACCCAACACCCATAAAAGCCAAAAGAACCCAAAATTAACTCTTGTTTATGGATTCAACATCTGGTGGTGCTGTTTCATCCGACCCGAATGGCGGAGAGGGTCCATCGACGGCAACAGCCCCAGCTGATCAAAGCTCATCACCAGCACCACCGAGTCGGTACGAGTCACAAAAGCGTCGAGACTGGAACACTTTCTTACAGTACCTACGGAACCACAAACCCCCTTTAACTCTAGCAAGGTGCAGTGGCGCCCACGTAATCGAGTTCTTGAAGTACTTGGACCAGTTCGGAAAAACCAAGGTCCACAACACCGGGTGCCCATATTTCGGCCACCCGAACCCACCTGCCCCGTGTGCTTGCCCACTTAAACAAGCGTGGGGTAGCCTCGACGCGCTCATCGGACGGCTCAGAGCGGCGTATGAAGAGAACGGTGGACGGCCAGAATCGAATCCTTTTGGAGCTCGAGCTGTGAGGATTTATTTGAGGGAAGTCAGAGAAGGCCAAGCAAAAGCTAGAGGGATTCCTTATGAGAAGAAGAAACGAAAACGCCCAACTGCTGTAACGGCCACAACTGTCGTAGCGACTCAAGGAGGCGATGCTGGTGGTAGTGGTAGTGGTGGTGGTGGTGGTGCTGCTGCTGCTGGTGGTGGCGATGGTGATGGAAGTGGCAGTGTTGCAGCTGGGAGTGCTAGTGTTGCTCAAACAACAACACCTACTACTACGAGTACCACCGTATAGTTTTACTAATTTCTTCTTCTTATCCTTCTCTACTTTTTTTTAACCTTATTTTTTGTTCGATTTTTATTTCTGTTGAAGCTTTCGATTGTGATTATTATGAGCTATATATATATCTCTTTATATATATCTGGCGATTCTCTTATAAATCGGATCGACCGCATGAACAACACTCTCGATTTTAGTTGCTAGTATAAAGACTTATTCCTTTCGTTTCCTCTCTTTTAAAATGGAGAACTCGATCTCATTTCTAGTCCATAAGAGCATATAGCAAGCAGAAGAGTAGTCAAGTTTCAAATTCTTGATTCTTTATTCTTCTTTTTGGCCTTGTGTTTTGGACTTTTGACAAAGAAGAGGAAGCTCCAAGACTCTTTTTTTCTTCCTCTCTTGTTTTAAAAAATTTAAACTATACCACCTAAGAAAACCAGCATTTGTATCATTCACTGTAAAGCCTCCGTCTCTTTTTTCTTTTCTTTTTTTTCTTTTTTTGTCTTGAGCAGGTAAACCCCAATTATATTTAAGATTGCATATCATGATCAGCATAAGTAAGAAAAATGGGAAATTATGAGAAGTACATAAATATATCTTTATAGTATTTCTCTTTCCATTAGATATCACTATACACACATTGTAGATCAGATTGACCCTTAAGCAATCCAATAAGCAAGCACAAATTACTCTTTTTTCCCATTCCTTTATTTATTATTATTTTTTCCATTGTTCCCTTTTTATTTTGTATACCTTGCTGTTCCATAACTGCAACTGTTGCTTTTGTGGGTTGCTAGCTAGTACCAAAACTCAGACTAAGGTCACCACAGCTTGTAAGAGTAAGAAGGGTAAGCAAGACAACCAGTCACACTAGACTAAAATCTTTATAAGTCATCAACAACTATTCATCTGGTCCCCGGCTTCTTGATCTGCTGGGGCTCTATTTATCTCTTATAATGCCCACGTGCGCCTCTAATTTAGGCATTTTGCGCTTTCAGTTTCAGGTGCTTTCTTTATAACTTGATCTTAGATTTTGTGTTCAGATTTTTAAGATTTTGAGTTCTTGGTATTTGGATTATTGGGATCTAATTCTCATTCAGCACAACTGTGCTCTCTCTCCTCCTCATCCCCATATGAAAATTACATTTCTTTTTGTAATAACAACTACAAAAAAGATATACTATATAATAGTCTACAACAATCAATGAAATTAAAAACAATCCCTTTTTATTGCTGCTCTTATTTTATTAAGGTAACCACCTCCTCAGTGTGAAAACGACTAGTAGCCAACCCTTGCATCCATTTTGTTGTAATATCTTATTATATCTTGCAACTTGATTAGCTTTTATAAATTTGTTATCATAACTTAGACCCACCAGGCACCAGGCACTCCCAAACAAAACCCCCATTTCTGAATATCAATATTTAGATCCATATCTACTGAAATGAAATGATGCAACATTTATTACCCTACTCATGATCTGCTAAAACTATTTTTATTATTATGTTTTTGTTTGGTCCTTCCTTCCCTGCCTGCTTTTTTCCTCTATACTTTATAAATAAATATATGTTATCCTTTTGTATTTTGCAGGAACTTTACAATTTCTCTTTCTGCCTTCTTTCTTTCTTTCTTTCCCATTTATACATTATTCACTTTCACCATTTTAATTCCGAAAATTGAAGGTAAAAAATAATTTGATTCTAATTTGGCCATTTTATCCTGGTTTTACATCCTTGTTCTTGTTCATGGAAGTCGCGATCTTCTTCTTCATGATAAGGTTGTACTAATTTGATTCTAAAAAAAAAAAAAACTTGTAGTATCCACTTTGATTCCCTTTTTATTGCTGCTCTTATTTTATTAAGGTAACCACCTCCTCAGTGTGAAAACGACTAGTAGCCAACCCTTGCATCCATTTTGTTGTAATATCTTATTATATCTTGCAACTTGATTAGCTTTTATAAATTTGTTATCATAACTTAGACCCACCAGGCACCAGGCACTCCCAAACAAAACCCCCATTTCTGAATATCAATATTTAGATCCATATCTACTGAAATGAAATGATGCAACATTTATTACCCTACTCATGATCTGCTAAAACTATTTTTATTATTATGTTTTTGTTTGGTCCTTCCTTCCCTGCCTGCTTTTTTCCTCTATACTTTATAAATAAATATATGTTATCCTTTTGTATTTTGCAGGAACTTTACAATTTCTCTTTCTGCCTTCTTTCTTTCTTTCTTTCCCATTTATACATTATTCACTTTCACCATTTTAATTCCGAAAATTGAAGGTAAAAAATAATTTGATTCTAATTTGGCCATTTTATCCTGGTTTTACATCCTTGTTCTTGTTCATGGAAGTCGCGATCTTCTTCTTCATGATAAGGTTGTACTAATTTGATTCTAAAAAAAAAAACTTGTAGTATCCACTTTGACTGTTTCCCTCAAGAAAATGAATTTTAAAAAATAAAATAAAATAATCAAATATAAAGGTTTCAAACTAAACAGTGAAACCCTGGGGACGGCTACAGCTGAGATTATTTTTATGCAATATCCTAAAAAAAAAAAAAAAACCAAACTTACATAAAAAAGACAATCTTGAATGTTTGAAACAAATAATATAAATAAAATTTAGTTATGAAAAATGATATTTTGATATTTATTTTTGATTAATGGATTTCACTATAAAAAATATTTTCAGTGATGCGTAGATCGTGGAAGAAAACAAAAAAAGATAACGTCAGCCAGAGTTATTAATCTATTTTGTTTGATCATCTTTGTATCTTGCATGCTGCAGTACGTGGGGCAGGGAATTCTGAGCGTAGTTAAGTGCAAAAGGAGAAATGTCACAAGCTAGATGGTAGAAAGAGCCCTCAGGTTCTTGGCTCTTTTGTCGTCACATTAACATTCATATCATATCCCCATTGTAGGCTACAGTGTGATAGTTCATTTAAGAGAGAGGTTTGGCTTGGGGTAGGGGTAGGGGTTTCTTAAAGCAACTGCACCGAGTGGTCTTGTCCAAATGCCACAGTATGCAGAATAGCCAGTAGATATTATTGACGTATGGTATGGCTATGGTTTGGAAGGAATATATGCTTTTAATTTATTTTTGAATTTTACTAATGTTTATTCTTAGTGTACATAATAGTATATCATTTTTTTAAAAAATTTCATAAAAAATTAAAAAAGGTTTAACAGTTTTTTTAATTTTTGATAAAATTTTTTCAAAAACAAATTTGTTAATGTATGTCTTTAGGACATCCATCAACCGAACTCTTTATTTTTACCTATCTCAATTGGCTTCTAAAGTAGAAGAGAAGCACCCACATGCCCTTGCTTATATGCGCAAAAATATAAATAAAAGGACTGCTATTCCGTAACATGTGGGACAATGTCACCAAGAACCCACCATTTTGCACCATATATATTTACACACGCTTTCGTACTGTATGGATTATTTGTATCTTGTTGGCTTCAATGGTACATATATGCATGGATGGTATGCTATGCTGCAGAGAACCACTAGGCAATTTTGCCCATGCATTTTCTGATGATCAAACTTGGGTGCCAGCTTTATTACACTGCGAGCAAGTCACCTCTGGCATTGCTCTCTTTTCTAATTTTTGTACAGTACCCATAGGGTTGTGTATATGGAATACATGATATGTCTTTTGAATATAGATTGTCCGAGTTCCGATTATGGTGCAATGGCATGTTCCTATGCGAAGCTGTAAAATGTCCACGTTTCCTCAATCCACGTTTTCCCTTTTTTTTTTTTTTTTTGGCCGCATTATTTGACTCTGAGTGACAAAAAAACACTGTGCATGAACAGTGCATGCACTGTTTACGCACTGTTCATGCATTGTTTACGCAATAAAAAATATTAAAAATGAGTCCCACGGTACTATTCACACATTTAAAAATTATTTTGCTACAGTGTTTTCAGTTTTCAGTTTCAGCAACAATAAGTTCAATCTAAACGGATCCATGGTTGAAGACTTGAAGTACAACCAAAAATGCACGAAACAAAATAGGTTGGTGCAGTAGGGGAGCCAGCTTAATTAGGGGAGAGAGAAAGAGAGATATCGTTCACATTAATTTACTCAAAAAATTTCTCTTGAACATTCAGATCAACCAATCAAAAATTTATGTTTATTTTGGCATAAGAATTTTTTTTTCTACTTTACATGAAATTTTTTAAAAATAACTATATCAAATTAGATATATTTTAAACTCTATTTCATTAAAATATCAATTTCTCTTTTTTTTTTAAATTGTTTTTCTTTCTTCACATTGAACAACCACTAATCACTATCTTTCTTTATCCTTGAAATATATAAAGAAAAAATAAAAAACTAAATACAAAATGAATAGTAACAGTATAAATTTATATGATTACTATAGCAACTTTGCAAATTTACGCATCTTTAACTTAACTGATGTGGGTGATTTCGAGGATTGGATGTGTAAAATTGAACCATTTTTTTATTTTCCATTGTCTAATGCAAATGTTCTAGAATAACATAAGAACATATTTTTTATATTTTAGCCAATCACTTGTAAAAATATACTATCCAATTTTCTACTTGAAACTCTATTTCATTTAAATATTAGTTTTGTATTTTTATTATTTCTCCCAACTGATCCCATTATCTCTCAATTTCTTCATTCTTCAATCTCCCCCAACAAACAAATCATTCCACTGAAAGGAATTTTGAAATCCTTAAAATTTATGAACCAAAAGATCTATACAAAATCCATCAAAACTAAATATACATACAAAATTTTGAAATCCTTTAACAAGTTTGATATTATTTGTTGAACTCGAACCCATAAAAAAATTATCATATTGTTCCATATTCTCTATTTTCAAAAATTAAACCCTAAACATAACTCTAAACCCTAATCCTCACCTTTGATCCAATTTAAACAAGAGAACAACAGATACCCAAAAAAGAAAAGGTGGCAAAACCAAAAGCTTGCATATATAGCAGAGTCACAAAAGGGGCAAAAAACTTAACTCAGTCTCCCCCTCCTAATCACAAAAGCAGTATCGGAGAAGCTCTAAAACCGCTACGTCAGTCCTTGGTGGAAGAGTGGAACTGGGAGAAGAATTTGTAATTGTTGTAGTACATGGAAGGCTCCTTTCTTGACCACTGCCACACTGGAATGAAGAATTAACCTTCTTGTACTCCAACAGATTTGGAGAGGAATAAAAAAAGAATACAAAATTGTTTAGCTAAGCTACAATGTTATCTAGTTTTGAAGAAGCACTATCATGAAATTTTTAATTTTTTTTGGTGATAAAAGGAGATGTATATATTAAGATTTAAGAAGTCTATTATAACAAAACTTGGCTTTATCAAAAGTCAGGAAATTCTCCACCATAAGTAGTGGTTCATCAAGAGTAACAAAAGAGTGGGAAAGGAAAGATCCAAAATCAACAAAAGCATCCTCACATTTATTTGCTTCATAGTAGGCATGCTCAATCCACTTGTTGAGGAAAACTTTGAAGAGGTTTATATAGTCAAAAATAAATAAATAAAAAGTGTGTGTAAGTGTATAAGAGAGAGAGAGAGTGGAATAAAAACATAATTCAAAATGGTTTGGCTAAGCTACTATGATATCTAGTATTGAAGAAGAATTATAATATAATATCATTTTTCTTCTTCTTTTGGTAAAAGGAGATGTGTGTGTGTATATATATATATATATATTAAGGTTTAAGAAATCTATTACAACAAAGCTTGGCTTTATCAAGAGCCAGAAAATTCTCCACCATAGATAGTGGTATATCAAGAGTAACAAAAGAGTAGGAAAGAAATTATCCAAACTCAGTAAAAGCAACTGCACATTTATTTGCTTCATGGTAGGCACACTTAATCTGCTTGTTGAGAAAAATTCAAGAGATTTATATAATCAGGAAAAAAAATGTGTGAGAGAGATTTACATAATTAGGGGGAAAAAAAAAAATGAATGAGAGAGAGATGAAAAATATTCAAAATGGTTTCGCTAAGTTACTTTGTTATCCAGTTTTGGAGAATCATATAATAAAATTTCAATTTTTTTTTTCTTTTTGTAGAAGGAGATACAGATATTAAGATATCAAATTTTGTTGTAAATCTTGGCAAAAGTTTGTTGAAGCTTAATGGTATATTGTTTGTAGCATACATTGGTTTATATGAATTATGATTCTGTTAATATTTACTACTTTAGTAGAAATATATAGTAAATTCAAAAATTTCGGGATCCACCGTTGGGTTGATGGCAAATTTTTATACAAAACACACCTATAAAATTTCAAGCGTTATTATATATAAAATATGTAGATTATTGATTGGATTGATTCTTTAGTTTTACTTGTTGTAATTGCTATCCATCCGTTGTGGGTGGGGGTGCCCTATAACTCAAAAAAGTATATCATGTTTCGGTAATACCAACTTAGTATTTGTTTTGGTATTTTCTACCCAATAAATAAATGACATTTGTTTCAAAAAACTACATCAGATTATAATAAATTAGTTACAATCTTCTACACTATCCGGAAAATAAATTAATCATTTATTGGAATAGTGTGATATGGTTTTTTGAAATAGATGTCACTTATTTATTGGGTAGGAAATACTAAAACAGATGCTGAGTTGGTAGTACCGAAATATTGTATATTTTCTCCAATAACTCAAGGGTGCATGCTAAAGTTGAATTCACAATAGACAAACCAAAACTAACTACATTCACCCTAGCCAATCATAATATACGTTTAACCACTTTAATGCCCCAATTTAGTTATAAGCTTACAGTACTAAGTTCGGCAATTTTTTAGTTTTACAACTAGCCATAAATTTGTGGAACATCATTTATTTTATTATGTTATTCTCATTTTGTCTATGTTTCTCTAACTTAAAAAAAAAAATTATATATATATATATATATTACCAGCTAAAGCGAATCATAAACTTGTATGAATGGATTGGCTTTTGACCTCGTGACAGAAATTAAAAAGAAACTGTACGCATAAGCAATTTCTTGTTCTCATATTTTGCCCTCACGTGAACGACCACCGCATAGGGAGCCGCAAACAAAAAATTGTTTAACCGAGGCTTGGGTTTCGGGTTCTGAAGGAATCCTAGATGTAAGTGTGGATTAAAACCAAAAAAAAAAAAAAACAATGGGACACGTACTTAATCACAATTTTTTACTTGGTGAAAAAAATGTAATTCAATAATCAATTAACTTCCAAATAAAGTGTGACAAAGTGTGTGTTTGTAGCTAGAAGAACTCAGATTTAAAATACACTTTTTAACACGACGGATTACTTAGTCTTTGCTGCTCAGTTAATTTACCAATAATTTTCTTCAGGCTGATGCCAGCATCAACTACATCATGATTGTGCAACATTATTGTTTACTATCGATCGGGAGATTGCTAACCAATCATAAGGCGCTCAAAATTTGCTCCCAAGCAATGAATGGATTTTGCTTTCCGCACATTGGATGGCCCAAAAGTGTTTTAACTTGTAAGAGCATCCCTATTGACTATGCTAAAATTGCTAAAAAGTTATTTTAGCACCTCAAAAAAAAAAAAAAAAAAAAAAACCTATATCAATGGTGCTATAGAANAGGCTCTATTGGAATCTGGCATTTCAGACACCAGCCTTAACTCCTTCTCCCTAACGGCAAAGTGATACATCCCTCTTGATGAAGAAAGGTGCCGAGGTCTATAGCAATAGAAAAATTCATCCAAGGTAAGCTGACGATGACCTCCGCTTAGACGACCCCACAACACCTCGGCACTTATAAAAATTCTCCATGAGTTTGGGGCAATCTGACTGATTGATATGCCAAGATAATCAGCCAGCTGACGGTGCAAAGCCGTCAGGGGCAATCTTAACCCGGCAGCAAACATGGCGTCATACATGCCAACGTCTGCAGTTCTTCCCGTATAACACCTTTCACCCTCCATAGGTAGACGAATGGGAATATGATCAGGGATTTGAAAACGGGTACGAAGTTCATTAAAAATTTTAAGCGTCATCTTTGGAAGAAATTTATTCACAGCCCAGTCCTTGGGAAGGATGAAGGGACGACTACCTTCAGGACCTTCAGAATTCCCTTCACTAGACTCCTCGTCGCCTTCATCCCCGTCACTATTCCCCCCACCTAATTCAACTTCACTCTCCTTGCCTACTTCCTCCTCCTGGCTGCCGCTTCCTTGACCCTCTATTTCTTCGACGGCAACATGAGCTGACCTCTCCCTCTCTGACGACCAGGAGGAACTCTCAGACTCACTACTTGAGCCTGAACCAAACACCTCGTCGTAGCCCGCTCCTTCGCAGACCGACGATTGATCACTCGATATCTACCTACAAGTGACGGGTGTAAACTAAGCACCTAGGATGACGACCTCACTTTAAAAAAGAAATTGAAAGCATGCGAGAAAGGGAAACTTACAAGTTCTAGAGTGACGGTTGAAAAAGCGACGGCAGGAACGTTGGTAGAACTGACGGAATGTGGGCGACGGATGTGCTCTCTAGGAATCAAATGAATGAAATAGTGAAAATGGAAAAAGAGGGGCCACATATATATAAGTTAAACGCACGGAAGACGAAGCGACGCCCGCGTTCAGACACGGAACCAATCCAAGCTCGCCACCTGTCCTAGCATTTAATACTAAAAGTGTCAGCAGTAATAATTCTTCTCTCTTGATCAAAGTGGCAGGAAGTGATGAACGTAAACTCCATAACCCGTCAGGTATAGCCGACGGAGATATGGAGTAGGGGGCAACTGATATGGAAGAATAAATCATAGCAGGTCATGGGCTTAACCCGTCAGTCGAAGTTTGGGCTGACGGGTCAATCACGGGTAACGGACAGTCATGCTGACAGGACCAAGATAAACTGGGGCTGAAGGCTCCAGTTCTAACCGACGGTTATTCAGAGCTCCGCGGTTACTCGTATAGCAAGAAAGTGACGCCAACTTGGCTAAAGGGAGAGAGAAGGCTGACGGTTTCAAGGCCGACAGCTCTGTTGAAGCTAAGACTTGGCCACGACGCATAGGAAGTTGCTTGTGATCCACGCCCAGTATCAGAATCCTATAAGGAAAGGATTCCGCAATCTACGCGCATAAGGATTCCACAATCTACGCGCATAAGGATTCCTATAAGGAAAAGACTTCTGCTCCAAGGAAGAGAGGTCCACCCTCTACCACTATAAAAGCCCCAATACCCTCATAGGCCGAGGTACGCATAATTGACCCCGCTCTAGCACTTTAGAGTTATGAGAAGTTCTAACTTGACCTTCGGAGGGTATTTGGCCGGTACCACACCGGTACTCCTCTTAAGGTCTTCAGCTTTTGTGTTGTGCAGGTGCCGTTTCGAGTGTGCGAGAATCGTGTGGCTCACTGGTGATTTTTTCGGCATCATCAAGTAACTTCACAACCAATACAACTAAGGAGAGTTTTAGAAGATGTTGATGAGAACTAGGAAGAAGTTGCTTCAATTTTGTGTGACAACAAAGCTACCATTGTTATGCCAAAGAATCTAGTCAATATTTGAGTTTGAAACCCTTACACTTGTCTATCACGCACACAACTAGTTACATACAAATAAATGACTAAAAAGGATAAGTTTGTAATATATGGAAAATGGTAACATGCATAGGAAAGTATGAAATTAAAAAAGTATTAAATTTTAATGCTTCCATTTAACACTTTGTTTTGTGAGACCTAATATTTCTCTAAAGTATTGAAACTTATCTCTTGGAAGAGCTATGGTGAACATATCTGCTACTTGATCTTCGATCTTGCAATATTTGAGTCAATTCTACCATTTTTATGCCATCAATACTTGCTCTCAGTAATGGGCTCTCAGTAATGGCAGTCACTTTGGGCCTAAAATTCTCAGTTAAAAATCTAAGAATCTTCCTAACAATTTTAGGTTGATCATAGATTTCACTCAAATTAAATGCAGAATTAACAATATCATTCAACTTAGCATAGAATTCATCAAATGATTCATCATTAGACATTCTAATGCTTTCAAATCTAGAAGTTAATTGTTGCAATTTATTAATCTTAACTGCCTTTGTGCCTTCATGCATAGTCTGAAGGATTTTCCAAGCAGTGTGAGCAACCTCAACATTTGAGATTCTCTTAAATTCCTCCATAGAAACAGCATTAAAAATGGCATTCATAAGTTTGTTATTGAAACCAACTGCTTGTTTTTGAGAAGTTTGCTACTCACTCACAGGAGTAGTGGACTTCTCCCATCCGTACTCAACGGAATTCCAAACCATTTCATCAATAGATTGCAGGAATGCCTTCATCTTTACTTTCCAATAGGCATAGTTATTCCCATTAAAGTGAGGAGGAACAACAAGAGAGTGCCATGTTCCCTGACAACAGGGGCCAAGGATCAGCTCAGAGATCAGAAGATCTCAAACAAGAGAACTACTTGCTTTGATACCACTTGAACAATTTTAGACCCCTTAAACCGACTAGATTAACCTAGTTAATTAGCCAAGTGATTAACTTAGTCAAATTATGCAAATCTAGGTTATCACAATCAAACAATCATATCAAGAATATAAAGCAGCGAAAAAGTAAATAACACAAGATATGATGACCCAGGAAACCACACAGTAAAAACCTGGGGAGGATTTGACCTAACTATCCTCAAGGTAAACTTGAATCCACTATCTTGAAAGAATCGAAGTTCATACAAAAGGACCTGTAAGCTCCTCGCTTGACCT
Organism: Quercus suber; assembly: GCF_002906115.3. Lineage (NCBI taxonomy): Eukaryota > Viridiplantae > Streptophyta > Magnoliopsida > Fagales > Fagaceae > Quercus > Quercus suber. The sequence goes on along the minus strand of NW_027069558.1, from coordinate 501,381 downwards.
CCTAATGCTACCCACCAGTAGAACTTACTGACACGACCACGTGCAAACTCTGAATCCACGAACTCTTTCTTTCTTGGATTCTCCACAAGATATAAGCACCCACGCTTGTTATTCTTTAAGCTCTAATGGCAGCAACTGAGTTGATCATCAAGATGTTGAAGTAATCTCTACCTTGAAAACCCTAAGTTTATGTGAAGGAAAGCTCCTCAAAGATCTCATAAGAGATTCACACAAACCGCAAAGTATGAGCAATAATACACCCAGAGCCACACTAAAAACGTGGCTAGGGTTTTGTTTTTATACCTAGGGCAAAAAACAGAAAACCCAAATTTTTTAATGAGATAGGGCTGAGTTGGAAATTTTGTAGAAAAACATTTTGGTTGACTTTCGATTGATCGAGTCTAACTTTCGATCAATCGAGCCAGGCCGAAATGCACCAATGCATCTGTAGCCTCTCGATTCCAACTTTACATAAATTAAACAACTTTGATCAAGACTAAAGAAGACTAAACATATTGTTTTGATCATGGTTTGCCAACATTACATATTAGAGTTCTAAATACATCAAATCCTTAGTATTTAGAACCTAACAAAAAGCTATGGTGAACAAATTTGCTACTTGATCTTCGATCTTGCAATATTTGGGTCAAATCTACCATTTTCATGCCATCAAGTATTATTTCATTAAAAATGACGTGAAAAATTATGAGATTTAACTCAAATATTGCTAGATCGAAGATCAAGTAGTAGATGTGTTCACCATAGCTCTTTCAAGATATAAGTTTCAATACTTTAGAGAAATATTGGGTCTCACACAACAAAGCATTAAATGGAAGCAATAAAATTTAATACTTTTTTAATTTCATACTTTCCTATGCATTTGGCCATTTTCCATGTATTGCAAACTTATCCTTTTTAGTCATTTACTTGCATGAAACTGGTTGGGTGCATAATGGACAACTGTAAGGGTTTGAAATAACATGAAAATTATGAGATTTAACTCAAATATTGCATGACTAAAGATCAAGTATTACAAACTTTCATACTTTCCTGTGCATGTGGCCATTTTCTATTTATTACAAACTTATCCTTTTTAGTCATTTACTTGCATGTAACTAGTTGGGTGCATGATGGACAAGTGTAAGGGTTTGAAATGACATGAAAAATTATCAGATTTAACTCTAATATTGCAAGACTAGAGATCATGTAGCAGATATCTTCGCCATAGCTCTTTCAAGAGATAAGTTTTAATACTTTTGAGAAATATTTGGTCTCACACAACAAAGCATTAAATGGAAGCATTAAAAGTTAAGGGAAGAGATTGTGTCCAGTGTCTAGTTCCACTAGACACATTGGAATGTGAACACGTGTCTAGTTTTGGACACGTGTCTGCATCCCAGCATGTCTAGTGGAATTAGACACTAGACACAAGCTATGTCCAAAAGTTAGTACTTTGTAATTTCTTACTTTCTTATGCTGTGGCCATTTTCCATGTATTACAAAATTATCCTTTTTAGTCATTTAACTTGCGTGTAACTGGTTGGGTGCATGATGGGCAAGTGTAAGTGTTTGAAAGGACGTGAAAAATTATGAGATTTAACTCAAATATTGCAAGACTAAAAAGCATGTAGCAGATATCTTTGCCGTAGCTCTTCCAAGAGATAAGTTTAACCACTTTAGAGAAATAATGGGTCTCACATAACAAAGCATTAAATGGCAGTATTAAAAGTTAAGGGAAGAGATTGTGTCCATTGTCCAATTCCACTGGACTCATTGGGATGTAGACACATGTCTAGTTTTGGACATGTGTCTACATCACACAAGTCGTATCCAAAGTTATTACTTTTGTAATTTCCTACTTTTCTATGCATGTGACCATTTTTCATGTATTAAAGACTTTTCCTTTTTAGTGTGCGTTTGACTCCAGTTTAAAAAGCCAAATTATTTTACTATTCAGCTTATTTTTGCTACTATTTATGGGTCTCATTGCACTTTTTGGTACTATTCATGGGTTTACTGTATTATTTCAGTTAACTTTTATCTTTATCTACAGTATTTTCAGCAAAAAGTTTTCAGTTTCAGTAAAATAAGTTGGTCTTAAACAAACCCTTAGTCATTTACTTGCATGTAACTGGTTGGGTGCATGATGGATAAGTGTAAGTGTTTTCATTTATGTTTGAAAAATATAATCATCTGCTTAGAGATATCTAGAATCGATTTGAATGATGCAAAAGAAGAAGAATATTATAGCTCCTTCCTCTTGCCCTAATTATGAAAAATTAATTAACTGACCCCTCAGAAAAGAATTAATCTTTGATAGCAAAATCTTAGAAAAACTCGTTAAAATCATTGTGACACTCTATTCCAAAGCCAATTTAATTTGACATGGGTTTGGCTGATTTAAAGGAATAAAAAGTGCAAAATTCGATCATCAAATGAAATTGTAATAAAATTAGTTGTACTTTTAAACTTCTCATATATATATATATATATATACAACTAGTTGCTAACTCGTGCTATGCACGGAAATCTACCTATTTGTGAGGTAGATTAAAATAATTTTATAAAATCTTAAATTGATTAAGAAACTATACCATTGCATGATCTGCTCTTGTATGACTTCAATTTGTGTTACAATTAGATGAAGAAGCCATTGCTTGAATGTGCAATGGCTTATTCAAAATTTCAGATATTAAAACTTCTGATGAAAGGCCAAAAAATTTAAAGAATCAAATGATAAACTGTTTAGAAATTATTGAAACAAAACAAAATATCTATGACTAAACAATAGAGAAATATAAGAGAAAGATAAATTACATTCAAAAGAATAATCTATGGCTATAACTATTAAACGGAATCAAAAGATTCAGAACCTACAAATTAAAGATAATATGTGTGTGTGTGTGTGACTACACAATAGAGAAATATAAGAGAAAGATGTGTTACCATTAAAAGAATAATTCAAATGTTAAAACTTTTGAAAGACTAAAAAATATTAAAGAATCATAAGATTTACTTTCTATAAATTTTTGAAACAAAACAAAATGTATATGATTACACAATAGAGAAATATAAAAGAAAAAGTGATTACCTTCAAAAGAATAATACATGGTATAGTCATTGAAATTAGCTAAACATGTTAAAATATTGCAAAAACTAACACAAATTCAGATGTTAAAACTTCCAAAATTCCAAAAAATATATATAATTAAAGAATAAGTTATTGAAACAATTCAAAAAATATATGACTATTTAAAAGAGAAATATAAGAAAAAGAAAAAAGTATGTGAACTCATAAAACAATAAGTTTTAAATTTTAAGCGATGAAAAAAAATTATCAATTCTATAATTATTTAAACAATAAAATTGTAATAGAAAGAGAGAAAAAAAGAAGAACCAAATTACAATAATACCTATCACGGTTCACGCGGTCCTTTTTATTTTTATTTTTTTTCAACCCTATTTAATTGGCCAGCTCAATATTTTTAAATAATTCAAATTAAATAAAAACCAAAAAGTCAAAAACAATAAAAGTATTGGAAAAGGAAATACTCTACGTGGCCAAGAAGCACACCACCTTTCCTCTTGTGTACATAGTTTATTCATCGGAAAAGAGGAAGACAAAACTCCTACTCCTAATAAGAACTTTATTTTGATTCTGTGCTGACTCCACCATAAAATAATATTTAATTTTTTTTTTTATAACAAAGTAGATGAGGAGAAAATAACATAAGAAGAGCTCATACCTCTACTCGGCTTTAAAAAAATATATTGGGGTTTGCTTTGCTTTTAATAGTGTTCATGATTAATCTCGCAAATTTGAAGATAAATTATCAATATTTGAGTTTGAGTTTAAGTTAGATTTGTTAGAGAGATAAAGTTTTACTCCTTGTTAAGTTTGGATTAAACAAAAATAATTTTGTTCTAAAAAAATGATAATGATGAGTTTGAGTTTAAGTTGGACTTGTTAGACAGATAAAGTTTCATCCCTTGTTAAGTTTGGGCTAAACAAAAATAATTTTATTTAAATAAAATTATAATTTTATTTAAATATTGTGCTGACGTGGAAAATTGTAGGAGCTTTAGAGGCTTCGGTTATATATATATATATATATACTAGCATTATGCCCATGTAATGCACGGCTTAATCAAAGTTCATATGTAAATATTTTTTATTTAATAATTTACTTAAAATTAGATATTAGAATAGATAATGAAAATAAATGAGTATTTGACTTTTAAGTTAACTAATAAATACAAATTGTGTGAAATTAAGGTATTATAAAATGTGCGTGTATATATATATATATATATATCACCATATATTTAAATAGAAAAACCTTAAATTTAATAATTAAAAACTATCCAAAACAATAATTGAAATCATATTTAAGTGGAAACCTCGATTCAATAATTAAGAACAATCTAAACTACTAAACATTTAAAATAGTGTAATCTAAGATGCATTTTTTTCAGTGTAGTATATGGTTACTGCAATTTAAGATGCATTAGAATTTTTGATTTAGTGTAGTATATGTTGCTACAATTTAAGATGCATTAGACCTTTATTATTTTTATTTTTAGTGTAGTATATAGTTGCTGCAATTGAAGATACATTAGACCATTTTTTTAGTAGAGTAATTAAAAAATAATAAGAATTAGATTACACTACGTCTATGTTGTTGCAATTTAAAATGCATTAGACTTTTTTATGTAAATGTTTTTTTTTAAAAAAATCTAAAAATCTAAAAAAATTTCTGCAATTTGGTGCTGCCACTTGGCGCAACTACGACATTTAAGCCCAATGCATTCTAAAAGCAAACATATTTATTGCACTCTTTTCTTAGATATAATTTTGAAATTGTTTTTTAAAACTAATAAAATTGAATAGTCAACCAGCTTGGTTCTTCAATTTTACTATTTCTTTTTTTTTTTTTCCTCAAAAATTTCTCTTTAATTTATATTCATGGAAGGATATATGTTATTGATTAAAACTCTTAAAACACGTATTGATAATTATAGTGAAATACCATATCAAACCCTAAAAAAACAAAATAGCTATCATAAACTTTATCAAAAAACACATGCAATAAAATCAATGTCTTACAAAGAATAAGAAAATTAAATACAAAAAAAAAGTTAATTTAAGAATCTGGTTTCAAATTATTGGGGGGACATCCTCTAGCCATGTGTACATCGTTTTCATCTTTAGCAAATCTAGTTGGTTTATTTGTTGCCTCAAGAACATTAAAAAAAAAAAAAAAAAATTTAAAGCTATGCAATTTTTCACATAAAGAAAAAGAGATTAAAAGATTAAACTCGCTTAATTACCGAGGAAGATTAAACCAACCAGATATAATAAAGCCCAAATAAAAAGTAACTTAAATGATGCATTGAAAATAAAGTAATATAAATAAAAAATGTAACTTAAATGAAGCATTGAAAAGAACGAAATTTAAATCAATACATAAACTCAAAGTTACAGAGAAGTTGCTATTAAAAAAATAAAAGTTAAGGAGAAGAAATTGAGAGAATTAAGTCTAATATACATGCAATGTTAGTAAAAAGTGTGAAGGAAAAAAACAAAAGATAATAAAAACTAAGTTTTTTTGTATTTATCTAAAAAATTAATAGAGATGTATAGAAAAAAGTTGATAAGAATATTTATAATTTTGTGCTTATCCATGAGGTGTTTTTAAAAAATAAAAAATAAAATTAAATGTTGATAATAGACTAGTTGTTGTATACCTGTACTGTGTTTGTTTTTAAAAATAATTAATGTTGATATGATAAATTAATGTGAATCCAAAATTCAAAATAAATTAATAATAAAAGGATTATTAATTAAAAATTTATTCTGTAACGTAAATCCTAGAGGTGAGTATTTGAAATAGACTTCTTTGATAAAAGGTTGTACCGTTGTACAATTTTGTTGATTTCAATAACCTAGAAAAGGTTTGGATTGCTATATACATCTTTGTAATGTAATTTTTTTCCTTATTTTTTATCGACTTATAAATTATAATAATAAAATGATTAGATAAAGAATTTGGATTATAATCAAATTAAGATTTTTATCAATTTAAAGGATTGTAATATGAAGAATTTGGATTGTAATCAAATTAAAAATTTTATCAACTTAAAAATTCTAGGAGAAGAAGATAAGGACAAAAAATATATTTATTTACTTTTAAAAAAATCTAATAAAATTTCTGTAATTTGGTGAAGCCACATGGCGCAATCACAGTTTCTAAGCCTAACTTTTATCTTTGTAATATATTTTTGTAATGTAAATTTTTTCTTGATTTTTTATCGACTTATAAATTATAATAATAAATGATTAGATAAAGAATTTGGATTACAATCAAATTAAGATTTTTATCAATTTAGAGGATTGTAATATGAAGAATTTTGATTGTAATCAAATTAAAATTTTTTATCAATTTAGAAATTATAGGAGAAGAAGATAAGGACAAAAAATATACTCCCTCCGTCCCAATTTTTTTGTCCTGTTTGAAAAGTCAAACTTTTTAAGGGAACATTATTTATTATTTTGTCTACCTTTTAAAAATGTATAAGTTTCTAAAATTACCCTTAAAAAATTTTATTAAAAAATTGAATTAGTAAATTAATAGGGGTATAATAAGAACATTAGTAAATTAATGACTTTTATTTTTAGAAATAGGACAATATTTTGGAACATCTCAAAATAGAATAGAAGATAAAAAAAATGGGACGGAGGGAGTATATATTTATTTTTTTTAAAATCTAATAAACTTTCTACAATTTGGTAAAGCTACTTGGCACAATCACAATTTCTAAACCCAACTTTTATTATATACTATATGATATAGATCAAGCTAGAGACTAGCATCTAAGAGCATCTCTAGGGGACTAGCTAAACACAAGATGCTCTCTACTTTAGAGAGCAAACCCACAAAATAAGCTACAGTTCATGCTCCAGGGGACTAGCTATATCCTGCTTTTTTTTTTTTTTTGGCTAATGAACAGTAGCTCATCAGGTTTGATGAGCTACTATTCATTCTTCAAATCTTTTTTTCTGTTATAAAAATCAAGGTGTTGAATAAAAAAATGTTGCAAGATGTGTAGTTGTTAAAAAAATAATAAATAATGAATGAAGAAATAATATTTAAATGAGATAGAGAATGAGGTAGAGAGTCTGTTGGAAAGTGTATTTGAAAAAGTGAGTAGGCAAAAGGTAAAATATACTGTTCACTCTCCAAACTGGTAAAAATTTGCCTAGACTGCTGGAGATGCTCTTATAGCAGTCGTTTAATTTCTTTTCCTGCAACATACATCACAGTAAAAGTTAAACAAAACTCGTTATAAAAGCGCAAAAGTCATTCACAAACCAAAACAATCTCATGTTCAAGCATAGCATAAATGAATTTTATTAATTTTCCCATTGCATCTTGCAAAAACAGAGATCAATCCAAGAACTTTTGGTTTCAGGTTACATTGCGTTGACAACTATTTTCAGGTTGGCCCCGCAATGCCCCGCAAAACCACAAGTGAAATAGTTTTGCCCATTCACAAGCGTGATTTTATCGCTTCCAGTTTGATATGTTTTTGAACCTTCTGATACCGTGCATGTATCGTAACCTTGTTTGTCTACAGCAGCCACATTGTGCTCTGTTGGGTTGTAGTTGAACACTGTAACATGGAAACGAGAAAAATAATAAATCTCAATGGAGAATCATAAAACTTTCTGTTAGAGTATTAACATTACACTACCTTAAAGATATGATATGACAAAGTAAAAGAAAAATGATGATTGGAAAAGTATGCAGTTATTTATCAAAAACAATGGTTCATACTTGCTTACCAAGTACATCACCAGTCTTAAATGTCTTTCCATTAGGCCAACCCACAACATTGAAGGTCCAACCTCCAGCATCTCCAACAGTATAGGTTGCTGCCCAAACGTTTTCACAGTGGAGCAAACCCGGCATATATGCCGGGTACATAATATAATTTTCGCAATAGCAGAACTGAGACAACAATTGCATTCTCTATTCCCTGGGCCATCTTAATAATAAAACTTGCCCCACAGAGAGAATATTTCTCAATGGTAAGATAGAGTAAGGATGGAGGACAACTTGACCCTATAGAAATATGCGTTTTATAGAGTTCTGGCCACCAACTTTTTTGTTGTTTTTTTGGACCCGTGGACCCGTCAGTAAATTAAATATGATAATGCTGACAATTAGAATCATATAATGTCAAGGGTGGAGGACACCTTGACTCTATAGAAATGTGTGTTTCGTAGAGTTTTTGAATTTTTGAATTATCTTTATTTTTTAAGGATAAAGTTTAACTATAAAATTGATTGTAACTTAAGACTACAACTTTATTTAAAAAAACTAATATTGCTACATATCTTCAAAATCTAATAGTTGGATTGTATGTTTTTTACTCTTAACACACACATATCAAAATTTGTGCCAATATGATTTACTATATGATCCATAAACTCATATTTTATGCATAATTTTAGACTATAAAAATTGCAAATTTTTAAACAATTGATTGACAACATAACTATTAATCTTAGATCTTCTAAAAAATTTGCAAACATGGAGTACATATATAAGTAGAAAATGTAATTCAATTTTAGATTTGTCAAAATTCACATTTAATAAAAAGATATAGTCTTAGATTACAGTCAAGTTTGGAACCAAACTTTGTCTATTTATTAATTAATTTATATTTTTTAGGGGCCAATTACCAATCACCAAATATGGTAATGAAGGCGTGTTTATGTGGTTGCCTATTATATCATGATATCTTTTTATTTCAAAATGTGTGCTTCAAAGAGTTTTAAAACCAAGAGGGAATTACACTTTAGCCCTTTTAAAGTATATCCCCTTTACACTTACCTTCTAAACTATGAGAATACAAACTTATCTCTTAAACCATACCTCATTTCACAATTACTCTTGTAAACTGATGGTGCAAGAAAACGCCAAGTTGATTACTCGTCTATATGGCCGTCCATAACAACGTACAAAGTGGAGAATGAAGGGCTGATACACTCGTCCTTCCCTTACCGTCCTCTTACATTCGTCCTTCATTCACTCGTCCAATGAAGGACGTACTAGCAGTGAACCTCGTCCGTCCTTAATGATGGACGAGTGAGGTTCACCAAGAGTTACACTCTTCCAACACTCTTCCAAAAGCCAAGAGTCATGTTGAAGAGTCATGTTGTTTGAATTAGAACACAAGTCCCGATGAGGTGACTCCTATGACAGTTATGGAAGTTACTCTTTGAATCCTCCAAACTCTACGACGATAGGAGAAATAACTGTCAAGCTAACACTATATAAAGACCCTTCTACGCAGAGGTATGGACACTTTTTGGATTCTAGAGAAAAATTGGTGAAGTTTTTGAAGTGCTCTCTTTTTTACTTCAATCTACTAACTTTACCATCGGAGGATTCAAGACCGGCTTCCACCGGTCTTCTCTGATTTTCTTTGGTTTTTTAGGACTCATTCTTCAAGATCAACAACATCCGAAGACTTTTCAGTCCACTGATTTCTAAGGACTTATCATAAACTATAAGAATGCACACTTACTTCCCTAAACTATTACCAATGGGATATGGTGCAAATGTTACGCTTGTAATTGTTTAAGGAGGTAAGTGTGCACTCTTATAGTTTAGGAGAGCAAGTATTTTTAGGAGGGTAAAATGTAATTTTCCATTAAGCATTATATATACACACACGCATACAATTTTTTAGGAGCCAATCACCAAATATGGTAACGAAGGCTTGTTTACATGGTTGCCATTTAAATCATGATATATTTTTATTTTATTTTATTTTTATCATTGTTGATAATTAGAAGATAAAGGATTTGAACTCAGATTGTTTTTTTAGAACATAAAGAGGTGCCAACCAATTGAGATACAATGTTTTTGTTTATCATAATATCATTTAGTATGTAATACAACAATAATAATAGTACTAGTAGTAGTAATAATTAAAAAAAAAAATTGAGCGTTACATGTTCGTACACGACACATGTTTTTGTATATCAAGCACAAAAAGTATATTAAAATTGTGAAAGAAGTCTTCAACCCATATGTTACATTGGAATATTTTGGATAATAATAATAATCATAATATATATTATTATGGGTCATACACACCGTATGATATAAGCTTTAATCATGTGGATCACTATAAATTATCAAGAAAATTTGATACGCATAATGCATAAAAAAGTTTGGCAAAAACACTATTTTGGTCCTCACATTTTGGGGTTACAGTTAATTTAGTCCCTACATTTTGGTAACAGTCAAATTGTTCTTGCTATTTTCAATTTGCAGTTAATTTGGTTTCTACTGTTAACTCACTAATGGAAAATGATTACGTGGCAAATGGTGTGCACAATTGGCACATTTGATCCTGATGTGGCATATAATATAAAATAAAATAATTATAAAAAAAAAATTATAAAAAAATTCAATAGATATATTAAAAATACCACGTTAGAATTTAATTTCAATTTTCAATTTTAAAGATTAATAAAAAAAAAAAAAAAAAAAAAACTGACATACACAATTCAGTACATCAACACAAATATAACATTCATAACCCATTAATGATTAAACCCTTGATTATCCCTATCACAATCTCAATCACAAATGAAAACCAAAACTACAGCCAACAACGCACATTTCTTAAATCACCAAACCAAACCCAATTTGTTAATCTTGAACCCAATTGTCACCTTAGTTTACCAGATTGAAGAGAGATAGCTAGAGCTTAAGATTTGGAAAGAATCGAGTTATAGGTTTTTCGATTGACTTCACCGGTGTTGCGTCTGGCTGCTGCCAGCCATGCTTACCACCAACTGAAGTTGCGCCTCACGCCACCATCTTTGTTCCTGCCTTGCACAGTCACCAGCTATCAAATCCGAGTGTCGAACAAAGATTTCATCAGCCACCCAAAAACATTGCAATATACAAGAAAGGCTTACAACTAAATATTTATGCACAATAAACATCTAATTAAGAAATATTAATAACCTATAAATAAAAATTTACCTTATCTATAAATTTTATTAAATCATAAATAATAATTTTGAAATTCCCATTAAATAGTGTTGCCTAAAATTAATAGTAGAATGAAAAATGACTTGATGAGGCTCGTAAAGAACTTGACAAAGTTCATTAAGCCTCTAGTGTTTGTGGTTGGTGGATGTTTTGTATTGTGAATGTTTGTGAACATATAGAGAGATAAAATAATATACAAAACAATCAAAATATATAAAACTAATCTAACACTGCCAAGATCTTTGTACTGGCGAGGCAAATTATAATTATCTCTAGAACAGAAACCATAACATACAGATTGTTACTTAAAACACTTGAAACCTCTTAATTCTCATTCAAGATTTATTTTATAGAATACATCAAAAGATTGAACGGTCAAAATTAAAATATTTTGGTACTTTGCAAAATGATTGTTTTACCCTTTTGTGAAGTTAAATGGGGATTACAAAATGGGGTATCTATAATTTTTTATTTATTTATTTATTTAAAATTAAGAAAGAAAAAAACAAAGCCAAAATTGATGTAAACAAGACTACCATTTCAGTTAGGTTGCAAATCCATATGTATTTCCCCTCATAAAATGATCAATTTTATTTATTTTGATATGTAAACCTTTCACCACCTTAATATTTATTTGTTCCAATCATGCATCTTCACATTTGATAAGCCAAGAATGTACTGAACTCTTATGATAAATTATCCAATTAATTAGCCAAGTTAATTAATTAATTCAATTTGAATGCAATAAGCGTGATAGTACAAACAAATCACCAAATAGCTAAATGTAGCGGATATTAAATTGACATGGTGATTTATTTACGAATGGGGAAAACCTACACAACAAAAATCCTACTAGGTGATTTTAAGGTCACCACTCCCGAGAATTCACTACTATCACAACAAGCGGTTACAAGTAAAAGAATCCTAGTACTTTATACCAACCTACAATTGAATCCTTACCCCAATACCCAATTGGACTTGTTTTGTAGTAACAATTTCTCCTTTTAATGCACGGCTCCCAGTACGTGACTATCCAATTTGATGCATGGATCCCAGTACATGGCTTACTCACCAACTTGGGAAAGATGTTGATTGCAAAGTTCTTTAGTTTATCAACATAATGAAGATTATGAAGCTCCTTGGTTACAAAACCCTACGGTGTCCAAACACAGCAGCTTCTTGAATAGGAAAAGATGAACTAGGGCATATGTCTCCGATTCAAAATATGCTTGTGAAAAACTTTTGCATTAAGTTGCATCAGCTGTGACAACCCTTAAAATAATCCTTATATATGTTTAAGGTTGTGAGAAAAGAAAACCCTAATATCTATTTACGGATTGTAGTGAAATCAGCTTTGAAAAATAGAATTTCATAAACCTCGATAGATACCCTATCTGTCGAGCAGCTGTCGAGCATCGAGCTGAAACAACTTTTTAAGCCTCTGATAGGCCACAAACTGAATGACCCCTTGTGATAAAACCAATTAAATCAAGCAACAGTTCCCACCTTTGATGCACGGCTCCCAAGTACGTGACTAACCAAAGCGCGGATCCCAATACGCGACTTCAGAACACCAACTTAAGAAGAAAGATTGGCTGCAAAGTTCTTCAGTTCATCCTTTATGATGAATAGCAAGAAGATGCTTGGTTAAAAAACCCTACGGTGCAAATACACAGCAACTTCTTGAAGGAAGATGAACTAGGTCAAGAACTTCTTCTTTTGATCACAATTTGCTTGAACAGGGATTGCTCAATGATTTTTCAACTTGTGTCACACTTGACGGCTCTTAAAATAATCCTTTTATATGTTTAGGGTTAGAAGAAAAGAAGGCCCAAAAACATATTCACGGATCCCAAGAAAATCAGATTGGAAATCTGAGTTTTTAAATCTCGACAGATAGCAGGTGTCGAGGTAGTTGTCGAGCAGGTGTCGAGATTTAATGAAATTGCACTTTAGCTTGCTTTTTCTTGGACAGATTTGATGACTTCAACACTTGACCTTGAAACCTTGTTTCTTGAAGTATTAAAAACACCTAGAACTACCCAATTATAAGTAGAGTGCGTTTTGTCAAAGGATTAGCCAATTTACATGAATAAGTAACATATGTTCTTAACAAGTGAAAACATATATGTCCTAACAACCTCAATAGATACTAGCTGTCGAGATTTAAAATCCAGCACTTCTTTACTTGTTTCTTAGACAGACTTGCATAGTTTTAACACTTGATCTTGAAACGTTATTTCTTGAAGCATTAAACACATCATAAATCTACCCAATTACAAGTAAAGTGTGCTTTGTCAACGGATTAGCCAATTCTATATTGACATATGTTCCTAATAATGATTCACAAATGTCTTGACAATCTCCCCCTTTGGCAATCTGTGACAAAACCACAACAAATAAGTGAACATATGAGAGAAGTCATAAATCACTCAACTCATACTCACTTGTTGAATATAATAAAATCTATCCTAACACAAACTCTTGAAAAACTTTGCAAGAAGAGAGTTCATGGCAAGAAGACTTTGACAACCTATATTTCTGAAACACTTTAAACAAAACTCATCAAAGCATCTTAGTGTGAAACAGAAATACAAGATTGCATACAATATATATGAATCATGTGCATAAAGAGAGAAAAGAAACAACACATGTAGAGATAGGTGAAAGAACTGTAATAACAACCTCATCGTATATATAACATCATAAGTACAAGGTTTGCTATCACAATGTAAGAACAATGTGTCTCTAAAAGAAGAAAAGAATAAAATACATAAGTCCTCACTGCATTCCTCAAAAAAATATAGACTCACCTTAACAAAAATCTCCTATGCTAACTCTCCCTTTATGTATATGACTACTCTTATTTCAAGATTACTCCCACTTTTTGTCACGAGTGAAATGAGGGGATGCGGGATACGAGACAGAAAAATGGCGAAGGATCCGCGTGATAGCCGAAGGAAAAATGAGCTTATCACGGGTCGCCGTATCCTTATAGACATCTATGAGGGATAGGATAAAGTGAGAGGGAAAATCAATAGAAAATCCCTCAAGAAGAGATAATAAATATCGTGCACGAGGCTTTGTGATAGAGTTATAGTGAGACAATGGATGGAGAAAGAATGTCATCACCATGTTAAGGAATTTCGGACCTTTTGTAAAGCCCGAGCAAGGGTTGTTTTGATGGTCACCCCAATATGAAGGTGTCTCACAAAATAGAGATTAGAGTTCATCTTTGGACGCAATCCTTAGACGATTGCAGCTAGGGTAATGAGGATGCTCTATCCTAGGAACGTGTAGCATCTCGGATACAATATCCGGAGTAACTACGATGCGTGTATCTCAAACGCTAGTAATAAAATGAGGTACTGAAGTATCGAATTCATGCATATTGAAGTAAAACTCCTGTATGATCACAGAGGGACAAGTGGCCGAGATGCCACACAATGACTCCTAACTCTGACTGTAGATGATAGTGGGAAGGTTAGTATCAAAAAAATCAGATAGAATGACTTGGCATTCCAATTGAATGCCGTGTCATGAAAAGCTCTTCGAGAAGTCTGACTTGGCCTTCTCATCACATAACCTGACATGGGAGGGGATAGGATTAGAGGAAGATGCCTCAGAATGAAAAGGGTTCTGGGATGGAGTAGATTTGCATTTAGGTGCCATAGAGCAGACTATTGCAAGAAGAAGAAGAAGAAGAAGAAGAAGAAGAGAGAGAGACAGAGAGATGCAGAAAAGCTTTAAACAATTTAGTATCAAATGATAGAAACGAAATTCGTACGTATGCATGAAAATGCAAGAACATGTGACATGCAAACTTAAAAAACATTATGGGCTCAGCCCAATCCAAACCTAACAGCACACAACAATTTAACATATATAGCACACATTTATAATGCATGAAAATATAGTTAAAATGCAAATGTTATGTAATGCATGATGATTTAAAATCATTCAAAGAAAAGCATATCCCAAAAATTTTGCAAAAACCTCAACAATTTTGAAAAATCCCAAAAATTTTCAAAAACCCCAAAAGTTAGGTCAAAAGATATGAAATGCATGATAAATGAGTGAGAAAGCATCATACCAGGGAAGAAAAATGATATAGAGGCTGAAGTTCTCTTGGGAATGAGGTTTGGAGTGAGAGAGAGGTGATAAGGAAGGTGAGGAGATGTTTTCTATCAGGAGAAATCGGGGAGAAATGAAGAAAACATCGTATGGACCCTATTTATAGGAACTCTAGTTTCTCGATGGATCGAGAGGTATCAAGATCTATCAAGAATAAAAACGCAAGAAATAACTATTGAGCAACTGTCGAGGATATGTCGAGAGGTGTCCATAGCAAAAGGGGCTTAATGGATTGAGCATCTAGAAAGTTTCTCGATGAATTGAGTAGCTGTTGAGAAGCTATTGAGAATGTAATAAAAAGAAGCTGAAAGGGCCCGATAGATATCCTAGCTATTGAGAGGTGCCTAGCAGCTGTTGAAATTGCTTAAAAACAGTTTTTTCAAGAAGAGAAAAACACAGATATGAATGCAATGAAGCATGCTACACAACCAAAGATCCAAATAACATTTTAAGCTCTCAAAATCATCTTTCAACAAGAAAAATGTCAAACACACACGCACACACACACTAAACAAGTCTATCCAATTTTATATTTCAAAAACAAATTAAGACAATTTAGTGAGCATACATTAACACATGTATTCCTTGTGATGGCCAAATCACATTGTACCTGTGTATCAAAAGTAGCAAAGAATGTGTTGTGTGTGAAAAATATCGCAAAATTGCACAAGTGTATATATGTTATGACGATTTAAGATATGAGAAAATCACTTTAACTCACACACAATCATAATTGTTTGATGGAGACTATTACCTTCGAGGTACATCTTATAATTCCCACATCTCTTAGAAGACACATTTGCAATCATATATAAAGCATTTTGATTCCTTTTGCTTTTTATTTTTCTTTGCATATTTTTCTTTTAAGCAAACCATGCATGGGCATATAAGAGATAGAAAAGAAATACCTAATGATGTTAAGCATTTGACATTTCACTTTTGCTATGCCGAAGCATACAAATGTCATTTAATGATTGGTGGGCAACAATGGTGAGATGGTTATTTATGCATTTCTCTTAGGATTTTCTAGTCATTCTGGTCAAAAGGAGTGATGCGAGTCTTAAGTATAAGAGATTACTTAATCTTACTCATCACAAACACGTGCCACAAAGCTCACTTGCTTAGTTGTGCATAGAGATGCTCATCTAAGTAACAAAAGATATAAAGTTTAGAAAATTTTGTTTCAGTGGCCATCCAAGGTGTACAAGTACCAATGTACACAAACACACACTATTTTTGTATTTTTTTTTCTTTTGATTTTTCAAATTTTATTTTCATTTTTATGAAAAACAAAATAAATCAAAACTGAAAATAAACAAACAAAAATATGTTAAACAAAGTAATGCATAAAACTAGAATGACTCAAAATAAGAAAGTAAAACACACACGTAATGCAAAATAAAAAACAGGAAGGGGAAAGAGAGAGGAAAAGTGACTAAATCACTTGGAGCCTTTTTCCTTCCACACCTTGGAATAACCTTTCTATTTAGCAAACTCTTGATTCGGTGGTGAGGGGGAAGAATTGAAACTGTTCAAATTCGAAAGGAACATGAGGGCTTTGAGAAGATCTCCAAGAGGAGCAAAGGAGGATGGAAACTGATTCTGGTTTCATGATGGGATCATACAATTGCTCTATTAAGTGGCTAACCACTTGTAGCAATTAGGTCAAGTATGTCCAGCTGCTCCATAGTAATGACAGAGATGCTTCTTCTTCTGTTTAAGTTTTTGAGTGTTTCTCTTCTTAGTCTTAGGGTTTTTGATCTCTTTCTTATCCTGCTTAGGGGGTGCTCTTAAAATAGATTTACCCTTGCCTATGTTTTCACTAGCTAACACATTTTGCACGTTATCGTTTTTAGATTCAACATTATTACTAGAAGAGACAAAAATAGTAGTACTAGTAGAAGTAATACTAGAAGAGAAATCATACCCTAAAACGGTTTGATCGGAAGCATATTTCTGAAGACTAAGCATCTTATCAAGCTTTGCACTTGAAGTCCTTTCCAACTGAGCTTTGACTTGGAACAACTCTGCCTCAAGCTTCTTTCTCAGCCAAGAAATTAATCTCGAATCTCAGTGCTCTAATGGTCTAATTGGCTTCATCAAACTTTGTGGAAATTTCTTCTCGTTCAAGCCCCACTTCACTGAACTTCTTGGTGGCCAACCTATAGAACTTCTCATGTTTTTCCGAGACCTTGCATGATTTTGCATAGGCTGTGTGGATGTCATCTTATTCATCCATCTTCTCAAATTTAGACTTCACTAAGTCCTCTTCTTCATCCACATCTTTAACAATCCCTTCAGTAGGATTTATAGTGGCAGTGAAGGCATTTAGGATTCCATTATCCTCATTGTCAAAGTCATCTTTAGGCTTGGTGTCGCTCAAAGTAGCAGCAAGTGCCTTCTTTTTCCAATGGTCTCAAGATATGTAAGACACTCTTGTTTCATGTGTCTGAAGCATTGGCATCCAAAGCATTTTGGTCTTGAGGGAATAGTGTACTGATTGCCATCCCTAGCATCATTTTTTCCTTTATCCTAGTTATTGAACTAAGAGGAGCTAGACTGCTTGCGGTCTTTATCAAATCCTTTAACATTGGCATTCTTCATAAACATTTTGAACTGCCTTGTGAAATAGGATTTCATCTTAGAATCTTCATTGTTTGAACATCTTTGTCACTACTCTTGGCCTTCAATGCCATGCTCTTTCCCTTACTAGATTTCCATATCCTTGTCAAACCCAACTCATAGGTCTGCAGATTTTCAACCAACTCTGTCAAAGGAATTTTGTCAATATCCTTTGATTCCTCAATTGCGGTGATCTTGGCATGAAATCTCTCAAGTAGAGATCTAAGCACCTTTTTAATAATCTTGGATTTGGGAATGGTTTCTCCAATATTAAAGGCTGAGTTCACTATGTCCTTGAGCTTGGCATAGAACTCATCAAATGACTCATCCTCCTCCATCTTAATCTCTTTAAAGCTTGTGGTAAGCGTCTGAAACTTTGAATCATTGACAGCCTTGGTTCCTTTATAGATTGTCTAGAGGATGGTCCATGCTTCCTTTGTAGTTTCAGTAGAGGATATCTTCTTGAACTCCTCATTCATGACCGCACTAAATAAAACATTCAATGCCCTTCTATTGAAGTTAGCCGCCTTGATCTTAGCATCATCCTAATCGGCCAGCGCTTCCTTTGGCTTGGTCTAGCTTATCTTCATAGCTTGCCACACTTTTCCATTTAAGGACTGCAAGAAAACTCTCATGTGTACTTTCCAGTATGCATAGTTAGTGCCATCAAATAAATGAGGTATAATAAGAGACTGCTCTCTATCCATGACAAACAGGGCTCAATGGATCACACAGCAAAGATTACAACCTAATCAAAGTGTGCCTGTTCTGATACCACTTGATAGGCCAAAAATGCATTAACCCCTTATGATGAATTAACCAATTAATTAGCCAAGTTAATTATTTAATTCAATTTGCAAGCAATAATCGTGGTAGTACAAACAAATCACCAAATAACTAAATGCAACGGAACTTAATTGACACGGTGATTTGTTTACGAATGGGGAAAACCTACACGGCAAAAATCTCACTTGGTGATTTTAAGGTCAACACTCCCAAGAATTCACAATTATCACAACAAGTAGTTACAAGTAAAGGAATCCCGGTACCTTATACCAACCTACAGTTGAACCCTTATCCCAATACCCAATTGGACTTGTTCTGTAGTGACAATCTCTCCTTTTAATGCATGGCTCCCAGTATGTGACTAACTAATTTGATGTGCGGATTCCAGCACGCGGCTTACTCACCAACTTGAGAAAGATATTGGCTGTAAAGTTATTCAGTTCATCAACATGATGAAGATCACGAAACTTCTTGGTTACAAAACCCTACAGTGTACAAGCACAATAACTTCTTGAATAGAAAAAGATGAACTAGGGCATATGTCTCCAATTCACAATATGCTTGTGAAAAACTTTTGCATTGAGTTGCATCAACTGTGATGGCCCTTAAAACAATCCTTTACATGTTTAGGGTTGTGAGAAAAGAAAACCCAAACATCTATTCACAGATTGGAGTGAAATCAGCTCTAAAAAACTGAATTTCATAAACCTCGATAGATACCCTATTTGTCGAGCAGCTATCAAGCATCGAGCTGAAACAACGTTTTAAATCTCGATAGATACTAGCTGTCGAGCTTTAAAATCCAGCACTTCTTCACTTGTTTCTTGGACAAACTTGCATGGTTTTAACACTTGATCTTGAAACATTGTTCCTTGAAGCATTAAACACTTCCTAGATCTACCAAATTATAAGTAAAGTGCATTTTGTCAAATGATTAGCCAATTCTATATTGACATATGTTCCTAACAATGATTCACATATGTCTTAAAAACATTTATTTTCAAAAACATATTATATAAGTAGAATCCATCCTCTTGTGTTGTCCAAATGCAGCAGTCCCCACCACAATTGGCTTCAAGCGGACTATCTTCTACATACACATCGAAAGTTGCCTTGAAGTTTGCATACCAAAAATAGCAGTAGAAATTTGCAATCTTCAAAAGAGCGGGACTAAAAGAGAATTCCCACTCTCCTTTTGGTTGAAGAGTTCTAAGGCCAAAATCATCATCCGCAGATTTACATTTATGGCTAAGGCTTTTGTTGTTGAGATGGTTGACAATTCGCACATAACGCTTTGTTGGGGAGGATGTTAACTTAAAAGAAGTACTTTGGCCAAAGGCTAAGAGAAGGATAAACACAAAATAATAGAGTTGAGCTATGATCATTTGGTTCATTTTTCTAGTGCTCAAAAAATATATTTGGTTACACTTGAAATGCATTGCCCTTCTTATTTATAACTAGAGATTGTCAATTGTACATTTACAAAGCACGTTCAAATATTAAATGATTGGTGGGCATAATGAATGCATCTTAACTTTACATTAGGAAAATTATATAGACCTCCCCTTGAGGTTTACTGAAATTATACTAACCTCTCCCATCTTTCAAATTGTACCCAAACCTCTATAGCTTTTCAAAAAGAATTTGTGCACTCATCTACCTATTATGTTAAAACATTAAATCTAATATCAAAAAAATATAAAAAAGTTAAATATTTTGTATATTTTTGCTTTTACCCTTCATTGTCAAAGGGTATGGTTCATGCAATTTCCTCCAAACTACCTTCGGCCTCTGCCCATAGCTTTTATAAACGTACAATTAGAAGGAATATTGTTAACTCAATGAAATATATGAATGCTTCTTGCAATTTTGGTAATAGCTTCTAATTAGACTGAATTCACTAAACAGGGAAAAATAGTGCACCATAAAGTTTTTGATGATATTTCTAAGAATGTGTTATTTTTCATGGGAAATCTTATATTTATTTGTTGGGATATATTGAATTTTGCAATATTGAAACAATTTCAAATTTTCGTTAGTTATTGAATTTTGATTAAAAAAAATTTCCTTTCGTTTTTAAATCCATATGGACAAGAAAATGGGATTTTCATTTGTAAAGGAGGATAAATGCATAAATACCAAAAAAAAAAAAATCTAAATTATATTTAAAATTCTTTCAATTGATTAAATGGGTTTTGCAAGAAATGTGATTGTATTTTATTTTTTAAAAAATGGTTTTTTTTTTTTAAAAAAAAAAAGAAATACAAGGGAGGCCAATTTAATTTTAGTTAACATCAATGGTGGACAGTGCAATTTTTTCAATTTTTTTTTTTGGCATTCTTCAACAAATATTCTTTGTAATATCCAACATTTAATATACTTTCATATTAAATGTCTTAATAACACATTAAATGTGTTTCTAAATTAAAGGGTAAACTATATATTTGGTCCCTAACCTTTACGCTATATGTTAATTTGGTTTCTAACATTTCAAATGTGTCAATTTGGTCCCAAAACTTTTGGTATTGGGTCCCTAACCTTTTGATATTGCTGACATGGTGGCCAAAAAAAAAAAAAAAACTCTAAACGAAATGCCACAAATCAACATTATTGACAGACTTATTTTTAACAGAAGGAAATGAAATAGGTATCTGTGAAGAGGCAGCAAGAACTGATGATGATGGAAGACTTTGTTATAGAAGATAAAGGCCTTTTGATGCTTTACCCAGTCCAATCATGTTCTAATTGGCCAAGTCCTGGATAAAGCAAAAGGAACCAAAGAATACAAGACAAGAAAAGCATGTTTTAGTGAGTTGACTGATTGAGATGAGATTAAAAGTAAAGGAAGGGACACAAAGAACTCCATAAAGAGTGAGTTGATCTGAGAGATGAATTGTGCCTATGTGAGCAACTAAAGCCTTTTCTCCATTTGGTAAGTATACAAAAGTGTTAATGGTGGAAGTGATAGAGGACAAGCATGATACTAAATGGACCATGTGGTCTGAAGCACCAGTGTCAATGATCCATTCATTTGCTTTATGAACATGCCTATCAACTATATGGGCAGAAAAAATGGAATGCAAAAAATTAGGAGACAACCAAAAGGGGTTGCCTGAAAAATTGGCAAGGTAAGGTGTGGAAGAACTAGGACCTGTAGTAGCATTAGCACCATTCAATGGAGACAGAACTGAGGCAGCTTGGTGAGAAGGTTGAGAGGCATTGGACTTAGAAGCAAGGAAGGAAAGTAGCTGCTCACACTGACTCTGAGTGATAGGACATTGAGGTGCATTGAATTGAGGCTGTGGCATGGTCAATTGTGGAGCATAATGCATCTGATCAGGTTGATTAGGAAAGCTTTGCATAGATTGAGAGGCAACATTCCCAAAACCACCATTGTTGCAAAAGAAACTTCCAAACGAGCCACTGCCATTGCTAGAAACCTAATTAGCAGATGCCTTTCCTTTGTGCTTATATCCTGAAGGGTACCCATGCAGTTTGTAATACTTATTTGCTATATAACCAACTATCCCACAGAAAGTACATACGGCCTCTCCTTTTTAGAATTGCCATTCTTTCCACCATGATTACCATGAATCATACCCTGATTCCAACCTTGATGAACCTGATTCCATCCTTAACCTTGAAATCCCTTAGAATTGGAATTATTAGCATATAAAGCTGTTGGTTCAATGACCAAATCAGCTTGACCAACTTGTCTGCGTTTTTCTTCTTGTAAGATCAAAGAATACGCCTTGTTCAAAGCAGGTAATGGCTCAGTGATCAAGATTTGACTAGTAACAGTAGAATAACTGTCATTGAGCCCCATAAGAAATCGAAAAACATGATCTTTTTGCTGAGCACATAGTTGATTTCTTTGGGAACCACAAGTACAAACACAAGTACAAGTAGAAAAGGATTGATAATGCACAAGTTCATCCCACAAGATCTTGAATTTTGTGAAATAGGAACTCATTGATAGAGAACCTTGTGAAAGTTTCAAAATTTCTTTCTGAATTTCAAAGAATCTTGGAACGTTTGGTTGAGAAAATCTATCACGCATGTCAATCGAAAATTCCCTTGCAGTGTGAATATACATGACACTGGTAGCTAGGTCCTTGCTCAAGGAATTCACCATCCATGGAAGAATGGTGGTATTTGCTCTGTGCCATGCGTTGTACAGGGGATGAGAGAGATCAGGTGTAGAAATTGAACCATCAAGAAAATCAAATTTATTTCTACCACTGAGAGATAGAAACACAGCCCCTGACCAACTGAGATAATTCTCTAGACCAATTAACGGTTGGGAGACCAGAACAACATCAGATGGTGGAATGAAATAAGGGCTCGAAGGGTTGGTATTCACATCATCCATTGAAGGAGATTGATTGGATGATCTACAATTCACAGTATCAGAAGTGCTTGGAAGAGTTTCAGAATCTGAAGCAATGTTAGAGACGGAAGCCATTGATGAGCTATTGAAGCTCTGATACCATATTAAGAAAAATTTTAGAAATGCTTTGAAAGAAAAACAATTCTGGAATTGATTGAAATGAATTAACTGAGTTAATTTACACTAAACTTTGTTATATAACACATTCACAAGTAAAGAGGGAATCAAAGCTAATCTAACTAACTTTTAACAAACTACCAACTCTGGTTTTACACTGTAAAGCACTAATCATTTCACGTGTCTACTCTCTCACTGCCACTCACTTAAGTGAAACGCTGTCTTTGCCTTCAACTTTCCTTTCTTCTTTTGTTTATAAACTTTTTCGTTTAGATATCATGCATCTGTGCTTTCTTCTTTCTTCGTTTCTGTGTTGCTTGCTTCATGCCTTCTTTTTCAGTTACAAATTCAACAGCTCTTCTAGCTGCTAGTGCTTCAACCTCCAAAACCATGGAAGGGAGTGGCATTTGTTGAGATTTAGCCACCATGAAAAGTCTCTCTTCATTCCTTATAATCACCCCCACCCATACCGCATTTTTTTCTGCAAAAACAACTCCATCAAAGTTTAGCTTGTACCGCATAGGCTTAGGAGGAGACCACACCAATCCAAGTATGCTTTTTGGCATCAAAGGAGTGTAGTTGTGGGAAAGGAATTCTTGATATCAATCCTGTGAGATTTTTTAAATTTGATCAAGACCTATTTGTCTTTGTTTATTGTTTTTCCATTGAAAGGTGTAATGTCTTTGTTACTATGGATTTCTTCCCTCATATTGACTTGATAATAGAGAAGGAAACACTTGCTTTTCTAATGCAAATGCATTTCACAATAATGTATGATAACTAACGATTTGATGTTTCTCATGTTTCATGCTGGACTATTATTTGAGCACTTATTGTGGTGGGCTATCTTTTGTTCTGACTTATCATTATAGGAGGTATTCTTGTGGCTTCATTCTAGTTCTTGCTAAGTGCAATCTAGACCTTAAGCTAAATGGGTCTATCACAATTCACCTAAAGCCTTTGGGCTACATTCTAGTCCCAACATTGAGTTTTGGGTTTGGCCTCCCAAAATTATTATTGCAAAAAAAAAAAAAAAAAAAAAAAGCCCTCAACAAATGACAACTACCTTTATTTTGAAACCTGAGGCACAAGTTGAAGAGTAAATATGTAACCATCCCCTCCCTCCCCNCTTGGTGATTTTAAGGTCAACACTCCCAAGAATTCACAATTATCACAACAAGTAGTTACAAGTAAAGGAATCCCGGTACCTTATACCAACCTACAGTTGAACCCTTATCCCAATACCCAATTGGACTTGTTCTGTAGTGACAATCTCTCCTTTTAATGCATGGCTCCCAGTATGTGACTAACTAATTTGATGTGCGGATTCCAGCACGCGGCTTACTCACCAACTTGAGAAAGATATTGGCTGTAAAGTTATTCAGTTCATCAACATGATGAAGATCACGAAACTTCTTGGTTACAAAACCCTACAGTGTACAAGCACAATAACTTCTTGAATAGAAAAAGATGAACTAGGGCATATGTCTCCAATTCACAATATGCTTGTGAAAAACTTTTGCATTGAGTTGCATCAACTGTGATGGCCCTTAAAACAATCCTTTACATGTTTAGGGTTGTGAGAAAAGAAAACCCAAACATCTATTCACAGATTGGAGTGAAATCAGCTCTAAAAAACTGAATTTCATAAACCTCGATAGATACCCTATTTGTCGAGCAGCTATCAAGCATCGAGCTGAAACAACGTTTTAAATCTCGATAGATACTAGCTGTCGAGCTTTAAAATCCAGCACTTCTTCACTTGTTTCTTGGACAAACTTGCATGGTTTTAACACTTGATCTTGAAACATTGTTCCTTGAAGCATTAAACACTTCCTAGATCTACCAAATTATAAGTAAAGTGCATTTTGTCAAATGATTAGCCAATTCTATATTGACATATGTTCCTAACAATGATTCACATATGTCTTAAAAACATTTATTTTCAAAAACATATTATATAAGTAGAATCCATCCTCTTGTGTTGTCCAAATGCAGCAGTCCCCACCACAATTGGCTTCAAGCGGACTATCTTCTACATACACATCGAAAGTTGCCTTGAAGTTTGCATACCAAAAATAGCAGTAGAAATTTGCAATCTTCAAAAGAGCGGGACTAAAAGAGAATTCCCACTCTCCTTTTGGTTGAAGAGTTCTAAGGCCAAAATCATCATCCGCAGATTTACATTTATGGCTAAGGCTTTTGTTGTTGAGATGGTTGACAATTCGCACATAACGCTTTGTTGGGGAGGATGTTAACTTAAAAGAAGTACTTTGGCCAAAGGCTAAGAGAAGGATAAACACAAAATAATAGAGTTGAGCTATGATCATTTGGTTCATTTTTCTAGTGCTCAAAAAATATATTTGGTTACACTTGAAATGCATTGCCCTTCTTATTTATAACTAGAGATTGTCAATTGTACATTTACAAAGCACGTTCAAATATTAAATGATTGGTGGGCATAATGAATGCATCTTAACTTTACATTAGGAAAATTATATAGACCTCCCCTTGAGGTTTACTGAAATTATACTAACCTCTCCCATCTTTCAAATTGTACCCAAACCTCTATAGCTTTTCAAAAAGAATTTGTGCACTCATCTACCTATTATGTTAAAACATTAAATCTAATATCAAAAAAATATAAAAAAGTTAAATATTTTGTATATTTTTGCTTTTACCCTTCATTGTCAAAGGGTATGGTTCATGCAATTTCCTCCAAACTACCTTCGGCCTCTGCCCATAGCTTTTATAAACGTACAATTAGAAGGAATATTGTTAACTCAATGAAATATATGAATGCTTCTTGCAATTTTGGTAATAGCTTCTAATTAGACTGAATTCACTAAACAGGGAAAAATAGTGCACCATAAAGTTTTTGATGATATTTCTAAGAATGTGTTATTTTTCATGGGAAATCTTATATTTATTTGTTGGGATATATTGAATTTTGCAATATTGAAACAATTTCAAATTTTCGTTAGTTATTGAATTTTGATTAAAAAAAATTTCCTTTCGTTTTTAAATCCATATGGACAAGAAAATGGGATTTTCATTTGTAAAGGAGGATAAATGCATAAATACCAAAAAAAAAAAAATCTAAATTATATTTAAAATTCTTTCAATTGATTAAATGGGTTTTGCAAGAAATGTGATTGTATTTTATTTTTTAAAAAATGGTTTTTTTTTTTTAAAAAAAAAAAGAAATACAAGGGAGGCCAATTTAATTTTAGTTAACATCAATGGTGGACAGTGCAATTTTTTCAATTTTTTTTTTTGGCATTCTTCAACAAATATTCTTTGTAATATCCAACATTTAATATACTTTCATATTAAATGTCTTAATAACACATTAAATGTGTTTCTAAATTAAAGGGTAAACTATATATTTGGTCCCTAACCTTTACGCTATATGTTAATTTGGTTTCTAACATTTCAAATGTGTCAATTTGGTCCCAAAACTTTTGGTATTGGGTCCCTAACCTTTTGATATTGCTGACATGGTGGCCAAAAAAAAAAAAAAAAGATTTATTATTGCCACTTGTACTAACATGTCAATATTTATATACTGAATTTATTGCCATATATCAATTAAAAAAATTATTGCAATAAATATGCTTGTTTAATATTTGCACTAATTAATTTTTCTTACATTAATAAATACCTAAGTTAAATTGTCATATTTTTTTTATTAAATGTTTGGCATGAAACTTGATTGTTTTATAAAAAATGATTTGTCATAATTAATTTTTTTTTATAATAATAAATATGAGTATTTAATTGTCTAGCAATAAATGTACTTGCTTGTTAAATGTCTTAGTACTAATTAAATATACCCAACAAAAAATTACTCTTGATTCTCAAAAAAAAAAAAATACTCTTAGTCTATGTTATTGTTAGCCCAATGTATTAGTACCATTGTTTGATCTTATTAAAGTAAGAACTAGAGCTCAAACCCCAGCAAAATTTGCCAAATAGCATGTTTTAAGGAAAAAAAAATTAGGAAAGTAGCACATAGACAAAGTTAATTAGTTAAGTAGACTATTTTTGGAACTTGAGTTTGTCAAATTCGAATTTGGATTGGAACTTAAGTTTGACAAACTCAAGTTCTAATCAGTATTGGCTAAGAACTCGAGTTCCAAAAATAGTCTATTTAACTAATTAACATCAGCCGCATGCTATTCACTAATTTTTTTTTTTTTTTCTAAAAAGGTACAATTCAGCAAATTTTGCCCTCAAACCCCTCCTCACTTATTGTAACAATACACACACACACACACACACACACATATTATGATATTTAACCCCTTAAATAATTTTTTTTAGAAGCCCTTAAATCAATTTACATGTTAACATAATACCAAATAAAGAAGTAGATTATTCTAATAATAATAATATAAAGGAGCAGATAAAGTGTTCAACCGAAAAACTTGTAGAGAAGATAAAAAATAATTTAATCATAATTTGTTTAGAAAAAATAAAGTTTAATTTTATCATTATTTGTTAATTTTTCTGTTGCTTTTATTCGGTACAAATTGTGGCCGATGAGTCCCGTTAGTCCAAATTTTAGTGTAGGGAAATTCTAAGCTTTGGTTTTTTGTATAGGTACTATTATACTTGAAGTTATCTCAAAGGTAAGTGTTATAGGGACCAAAACTATTTATTTATTTATTTTTTTTGAGAAGAAATATAGGTGCGGCTTCTGTCTAGTGTCCTCTGACAATAGACCCGCTACGATTATGATACGTGTTCAAAAGTGAACATGTGCCATGATTACAGCGGGTCCAGTGCACTAGAGGCGCTGGACAGAAACCTCGCCCAAAAAATACTACAAACTTTTATTATGAATGACTGTTCAAATCAGCCTGTAAAACGGGTTCAACATCTGGTGGCACTTCTTCCGACTAGACTAACATGTTTGGTGATAAAATATCTCGGTATGCTAGCTGCTATGTGTCCAACTATGCAAGGGAGTTGGTGTCATTCTAAAACGACTTGATTAGGATCTTTGAGCCTCCTTCCAATATGACTCGATCTAATCCCAGTTCTTGTGAAAATTCCAAGGCTCTTATTTAGAAAAATTCTAGAAATTGCTTTGAGAGAAAAACGATTCTGGAATTGATTGAAATGAATTAACTGAGTTAATTTACACTAAGACTATGTTATATACACACATTCACAAAGTAAAGAGGGAATCAAAGCTAATCTAACTAACTTTTAACAAACTAGCCAACTCTGGTTTTATACCTGTATAGCACTAATCATTTTCACGTGTCTACTCTCTCACATGCCACTCACTTAAGTGAAACGCTGTCGTTTGCCTTCAACTTTCCTTTCTTCTACCCCCCTTTTTTTCTTCTTATTAGTCAAACTAAGTGCTATTGTTGTAATCTACTTGGTACCCAAAGCTGTAACTTTACCAATACCAAGTACAGGCATGGTAGTAGTCCCCACTCCCTCACAAAAATCCTCCTTTGTCTTTATCTCCCAACCAAAAGATCTTTCTCTCGGTTGCAACTTATACACATCCCAATTAAGTCCACTTCGCCCAGCTTGATAAAACCAATCTCTCTCTCTCTCTGTCTCTCTCTGTCTCTCCCTCTCTCTCTTCTGGCAGAAAAAGTAGCTCTACCTCTTATAATGTGTTATTGTGGGACTCATCACGACCCACACAACGCCTAATGAATCAATATTCAATCACATCTAGGGTTATCACATCTACCATTGTGACTTTCAATTCAATGATATCGGCTGCTAGAGATGGTCTATTAGGTGAAGCCATGGATATTTAAAATTAAATGGAGAGAGGGATTTAGCCTGATGTATTTAATTAATTACATGCATTGCTGAGTGCAAAACAAATATTTGCACCATTGATGCTCTCATTAAGATGCTTGGTAACCGTAGAAATCAAATATCAGTCAAATAATTTCTTTTGCCGCACCATACAAAAAAGTAAAAGCTAAGCAAAACACCATAAGAAAGTGCAAAAATAAAGCAATCTTATATTCAAGCATGGTAGATATGAAGTTTATTGATTATTCCATTGCATCTTGACAAATCTGTAGAACATTTTGTTTCAGATTACAATGCATTGATAGCTATTTTCATGCCAATTGTGCAATGTCCTGGAAAGCTGCAAATGAAATAGTTTTTTCCCTTCACAAGCTTGTTTCTATCACTTCCAGTTTCAAATGTTTTTTCACCGCTAGATACCGTGCATGTATCCTTGTTGGTTTAAAGAATTCACGTCGTCCTCCCTTGGGCCGTAGTTAAACACTGTAGTATTATGGAAACAAGAAGAATAATAAATCTCAATGGAGAATCGTTGAGTGTTCTAATAGAATATTAACATTACACTACCTTATAGATATTATATGACTAATTTTAATATTTTTACATACTCTACATTAAATCAACCCAAACCCATGTTAGAATGTTTTCCTATCAATTCAGTCTTAGACAAACAAAAATGTCTTCTACTAATTATCGTTTTATAAAAAATGTTGGGAAATTTAGATCCCGGTTGATAGAATTAACAAGTTTTAAACCTAAATTGTTAATTAGATTTATTATGAATAAAACTTGTTTAAACAAACATCAATATTATGTCAAAATCATGCAGCGGAAAAAATAAATAAGACAAGATATGATGACCCAAGAAAACTAATGAAACCAACTAGTTTCACAGTAAAAAACCTAGGGGAAAAATCTTCCCAAAAAGCAATCCACTATAGTAAAGAGAAGTTTCAGATCTAGTACAAAACCTTTGTCTCTAGACTCTACAATCCTCGTAGATGAACTCATAGCAGAAACCTTCTATTGCTTCAAAGCTTTTGAACTCTTCAATATATGAACACCACCCTTTGATGATGCACGAATTCCAGTACGTGACTAACTAATTGTGTGGATCCCAGTACGCGACTTCAATTACCAACTAGAAGAAGATTGTTGTCGGCAAAGTTCTTCACTTCATCAACAATGAATATCAAGAAGCATTTTGTTACAAACCCTTAAGGCGCGAAGACGCAGTAACTTCCTTCAGAGAGAATAAGACATCGGTCACCTTTTTGCATATGTTCTCCTTGTATTCTCTTATGTGACGGTCTCTAAAATAAGCTTTATATAGGTCTAGGGTTGTGAGAAAAGAAACCCTACACATACATGTCAGCATGGGCCAAAAATCTGAATTCCAGTAACATCGATAGATAGCAGATGTCGAGAAGGTGTCAAGTAGGTGTCGAGCATTAAACTCCAATAGATACAGCTATCGAGGAGGTGTCGAGAAGGTGTCGAGGGGACAGAAGATTTCTCGATCGATCGACCAGCTATTGAAAAGCTATCGAGATTGCGATAAGAATCAGCTGAAGAGCTTGACACATAGCTAGGTGTCAAGGAGGTGTTGAGCAGCTATCGAGCTTTAAAATTCAGCACTTTCTCACTTGATACTTGGACAGACCTGCATGGTTTCAATACTTGAACTTGAAATAAGGTTTCTTGAAGTATTAAATACATCCTAGATCTACCCAAATACAAATTAAGTGCATTTTGTCAAAGGATTAGCCAATTACATAAAATATTGACATATGTTCTTAACATGATCCACATATGTTCTAACAATCTCTGCCTTTGGCAATCCATGACAAAACCACAACAAACAAATGAACATATGAGAGAAGTCATAAATCACTCAACTCATATTCACTTGTTGAATACAATAAAATCTATCCTAACGGAAATTCTTAAAAAACATTGCAAGAAGAGAGTTTATGGCAAGTAGACTTTGACAGCCTATATTTTTGAAACACTTTAAACAAAACTCATCAAGACATTTTAGTGTGAAACAGAAATAATAGATTGCATACAAGTATAAGAACCATGTGTATAAAGAAAGAAAAGAAACAACACATGTAGAGGTAGATGAAGAAAACATATATCAACACATAAAGAAGATAAGTACAATGTATGTCAAAATGGTCACAAGACCCATGTACAAGAAGAAGGAGGTAAGCACTCCCCCTAATAAGATGAAACACAACTCCCCCTTATAGAGGCCTGTATTTCTCCCCCTAACTTGTAGAATCTTAAAAAAGAAACCACAAAGTCTCCACAATTTCTCCCCCTTTTTGTCATGATTGACAAATGGTACAAGAAGCTAGAAAGCTTCACCCGAGAAATATAAAGATTATCAAGAATGATCAAGGGGGTACAAAGAAATCCATATAAATGCATGAATGTAATGAAACAAGATGCTATGGATAACAAGATAAAAGAAAAATGCAAAACATGCGAAAAAAAAAAATCTCTCAACAAGAAAAAATGTTAAGCACATAGATCACAAAACACACACACACTAAACAAGTTTAACCAATTTTATATTTCAAAAACAAAGTCAAGACAGTTTAGTGAGCATACATTAACACATGTAAATCCTTGTGATGACCAAATCACATTGTACTTGCACATGTATCAAGAGTAGCAAAGAATATTGTGCGTTGTGTGTGAAAAACATCGCAAGATTGCATAAGTGTCTACATGTTATGACGATTTGAGATATGAAAAAATCACTTTAACTTACACATAATTATAATTGTTTGATGGGGACTATCACCTTCGAGGTACATCCTACAATTCCCACATCTCCTAGGATACATGCTTGCAATCATATTTAAAAGCATTTTTGATCTTTTTGCTTTTTTTTTTTTTTTTTTTTTTTTTTTTTTTTTTTTTTTTCCCTTCTGTTTATCAGACTTTAGGTGATGATCGATTTTCATTTTATCAAACTTTATTAGTCCACTTACATGCACAAGCGCATTGAAAAGTAACAATCATTCTATACTCCATGATCGTCCTAGAAAGTAGATTACAAAAAATATTTGCAAATATTATAACCAAGGGTACTATATCCACACTCTTTCACATCATGTTCAAATCTTTTTGATTTCAAATCATGCATAAAATGTAGACATTTTGATTTTTTTTTTTGCTAGGACATATGTGGATCATGTTAGGAACATATGTCAATATTTTATGTAATTGGCTAATCCTTTGACAAAATGCATTTTACTTGTATTTGGGTAGATCTAGGATGTATTTAATGCTTCAAGAAATCTTGTTTCAAGTTCAAGTGTTGAAACCATGCAAGTCTGTCCAAGAATCAAGTGAGAAAGTGCTAAATTTTAAAACTTGATAGCTGCTCAACACCTCCTCGACACCTGGCTATCTGTCGAGCTCTTCAGCTGATTCTTATCACAATCTTGATAGCTGCTCGACACCTTCTCGACACCTGCTATCTGTCGAGTTTACGGGAATTCAGATTTTCAGATTTCTGATTTTCGACCCACGTTGACATGTATGTATAGGGTTTCATTTCTCACAACCTAAGACCTATATAAAGCTTATTTTAGAGGCCGTCGCATAAGAGAATACAAGAAGAACATATGCAAAAAGGTGACCGATGCCTTATTCTCTCTAAAGGAAGCTACTGCGTCTTTGCGCCTTAGGGTTTTGTAATCAAGTGCTTCTTGATCTTCATTGTTGATAAAGTGAAGAACTTTGTAACCAACAATTCTTCTAATTGATGATTGAAGTTGCATACTAGGATCTGCGCAATTGGTTAGTCACATACTAGGATTCGTGCATCATCAAAAGGTGGCATTCATATATTGAAGAGTTTAGAGGTTTTGAAGCGGTAGAAGGTTTCTGCTGTAAGTTCATCTACGGGGATTGTAGAATCTAGGGACAAAGGTTTTATACTAAATCTGAAACTTCTTTTTACTATAGTGAATTGTTTTTTGGGAAGGTTTCCCCCCATGTTTTTTACTGTGAAACTAGTTGGTTTCATTGTTTTCTTGGGTCAACATATTTTGTCTTATTTATTTTTCTACTGCATGATTTTGACATAATATTGATGTTTGTTTATTTTATCAAGTTTTATTCATAATAAATCTAATTAACAATTTAGGTTTAAAACTTGTTAATTCTATCAACTAGGGTCTAAATTTCGCAACAAGTGGTATCAGAGCGGGTTCACTCTGATTAGATTAATTTCCTGAGTGTGATCCTTGACCCCTGTTGTCATAGATCATGGACAATCTCTTTTGATTCCTCCTTTATTTGATGGAACTAATTATGCATACTGGAAAGTTCATATGAAATTTTTTTGCAGGCTCTATGTGAACAGGTATGGCAAGCTGTTGAAGTTGGCTGGATTAAGCCACAGGAAGCGCCAGTGGATTGGAATGATGCAACAATCATAGTGGCAAATTTCAATAGTAGGGCCTTGAATGATTTGTTTTGTGGAGTGACCAATGAGGAATGCAAGAAAATATTATCCACGGAAGTTGCCAAGGAAGCATGGACCATTCTTGAGACAAAGGTTTTTACTAGATTGTAGAATCTAGGGACAAAGATTTTATACTATATCTGAAACTTCTTTTTACTATAGTAGATTGTTTTTCGGGAAGGTTTCCCCCCATGTTTTTTACTGTAAAACTAGTTGGTTTCATTGGTTTTCTTGAGTCATCATATTTTGTCTTATTTATTTTTCCACTGCATGATTTTGACATAATATTGATGTTTGTTTATTTTAACAAGTTTTATTTATAATAAATTTAATTAACAATTTAGGTTTAAAACTTGTTAATTNGACCCTACTATTGAAATTTGCCACTATGATTGTTACATCATCCCAATCCAGTGGCGCTTCTTGTGGCTTAAAGCAAACTTCAATAGCTTGCCATACCTGTTCACATAGAGCCTGCAAAAAAAATTTCATACGAACTTTTCAGTATGCATAATTAGTTCCATCAAATAAATGAGGAATCAAAAGAGATTGTCCACGATATATGACAACAGGGGTCAAGGATCACACTTAGGAAATTAATCTAATCAGAGTAAACCCACTTTGATACCACTTGTTGGGAAATTTAGACCCTGGTTGATAGAATTAACAAGTTTTAAACCTAAATTGTTAATTAAATTTATTATAAATAAAACTTGTTAAAATAAACAAACATCAATATTATGTCAAAATCATGCAGTGGAAAAATAAATAAGACAAAATATGATGACTCAAGAAAACCAATGAAACCAACTAGTTTTACAGTAAAAAACATGGGGGGAAACCTTCCCGAAAAACAATCTACTATAGTAAAAAGAAGTTTCAGATATAGTATAAAATCTTTGTCCCTAGATTCTACAATCTAGTAAAAACCTTTGTCTCAAGAATGGTCCATGCTTCCTTGGCAACTTCCGTGGATAATATTTTCTTGCATTCCTCATTGGTCACTCCACAAAACAAATCATTCAAGGCCCTACTATTGAAATTTGCCACTATGATTGTTGCATCATTCCAATCCACTGGCGCTTCCTGTGGCTTAATCCAGCCAACTTCAACAGCTTGCCATACCTGTTCACATAGAGCCTGCAAAAAAAATTTCATATGAACTTTCCAGTATGCATAATTAGTTCCATCAAATAAAGGAGGAATCAAAAGAGATTGTCCATGATCTATGACAACAGGGGTCAAGGATCACACTCAGGAAATTAATCTAATCAGAGTGAACCCGCTCTGATACCACTTGTTGCGAAATTTAGACCCTAGTTGATAGAATTAACAAGTTTTAAACCTAAATTGTTAATTAGATTTATTATGAATAAAACTTGATAAAATAAACAAACATCAATATTATGTCAAAATCATGCAGTAGAAAAATAAATAAGACAAAATATGTTGACCCAAGAAAACCAATGAAACCAACTAGTTTCACAGTAAAAAACATGGGGGGAAACCTTCCCAAAAAACAATTCACTATAGTAAAAAGAAGTTTCAGATTTAGTATAAAACCTTTGTCCCTAGATTCTACAATCCCCGTAGATGAACTTACAGCAGAAACCTTCTACCGCTTCAAAACCTCTAAACTCTTCAATATATGAATGCCACCTTTTGATGATGCACGAATCCTAGTATGTGACTAACCAATTGCGCAGATCCTAGTATGCAACTTCAATCATCAATTAGAAGAATTGTTGGTTACAAAGTTCTTCACTTTATCAACAATGAAGATCAAGAAGCACTTGATTACAAAACCCTAAGGCGCAAAGACGCAGTAGCTTCCTTTAGAGAGAATAAGGCATCGGTCACCTTTTTGCATATGTTCTTCTTGTATTCTCTTATGCGACGGCCTCTAAAATAAGCTTTATATAGGTCTTAGGTTGTGAGAAATGAAACCCTATACATACATGTCAACGTGGGTCGAAAATCAGAAATCTGAAAATCTGAATTCCCGTAAACTCGACAGATAGCAGGTGTCGAGAAGGTGTCGAGCAGCTATCAAGATTGTGATAAGAATCAGCTGAAGAGCTCGACAGATAGCCAGGTGTCGAGGAGGTGTTGAGCAGCTATCAAGTTTTAAAATTTAGCACTTTCTCACTTGATTCTTGGACAGACTTGCATGGTTTCAACACTTGAACTTGAAACAAGATTTCTTGAAGCATTAAATACATCCTAGATCTACCCAAATACAAGTAAAATGCATTTTGTCAAAGGATTAGCCAATTACATAAAATATTGACATATGTTCCTAACATGATCCACATATGTCCTAGCAAAAAAAAAAAATCAAAATGTCTACATTTTATGCATGATTTGAAATCAAAAAGATTTGAACATGATGTGAAAGAGTGTGGATATAGTACCCTTGGTTATAATATTTGCAAATATTTTTTGTAATCTACTTTCTAGGACGATCATGGAGTATAGAATGATTGTTACTTTTCAATGCGCTTGTGCATGTAAGTGGACTAATAAAGTTTGATAAAATGAAAATCGATCATCACCTAAAGTCTGATAAACAGAAGGGAAAAAAAACTGGTCAAACATTAAAAAAAAAAAAAAAATGATGATTGGAAAAGTATGCAGTTATTTAACAAAAACAATGGTTCATGCTTACTGAGTACATCACCAGCCCTGAAGGTCTTTCCATCAGGCCAAGTATCAATGTCGAAGTCCCAACTGTTATCATCTCCAACCGTATAGGTTGCTGCCCAAATGTTCTCACAGTGAAGGAGCATACCTAATAATAGCAGAACTGAGACAACAATTGCATTACCTCTTCCCTGGGGTGCCATCTTAATAATAAAATATCCTCGATGAGAGAATAGTACTCAAAGGTAAGATTAAGGATGGAGCATAACTTGACCAATAGAAATGTGCGTTTTAAAGAGTTTTTGCCATAAATGGTTTTGTTGTTCTTAGGGATCAATCACCAAATATGATAATGGGACCAGTTGTGTCCAGTCAAAGTTTTCACTGGACACGTTGGATCTTGGACATGTGTCCACTCTTGGACACGTTTCCAAATCCTGCCGTGTCCAGTGAAAATTTTCACTGGACACAAGCCTTGCCCTATGATAATGAAGGTGACAATTAGAATAACATGGCGATAAGGATGGAACAGTCACCAAATATGATACACATTTATATATGAAATGAAATGAAACAAAACATAACGATGTGTGTATAATCAATCCTACATATAAGGAATGAAATGTATAATCTATCCTAAGACGACATATATAATTTACCTAGAATGACATGTAAAAGGATGAGATGCATAATCTATCCTAGGATGCATGAATGACATGCTAGGAAGCACCTGCATAGATACGGGCTAAGTACAGGTATGGATACGGTAATTTTTGAAAAGTAGGATACAGGTACAATGGAGATACATATATTAATTAATTATTAAATATAATATGATTAAGCATTTATTTTATATAATATTAAATACATATCAATTTCTTATATATATAAAAAAATACATATCAATTTAAGAGAGATAATCAATATTTTATTTCTATATACTATTATTCATTTATTTTTATTTTTTTGTCAAATTAGGAGTAATAATGGATAATAAAAAAAATTCATTACTATTAAAGGATATTTAGAAATTAGAATACATATCGAGGATAAAGATATTCATTCATTTTTAAATGCAATATTATTATTTGAGCATGAATGTTCTCTTTATTTTGTGAAATGGTATTTGATTCTTCTTGTTCTTGTGTCCTAGTTGTGTTTTGCATTTTTTTTAAATAAAAAAAAACAAAAAACAAAAAAACAACTGGGACACCCATGCAAAAGTATTCGAGGATTGTCAAATGTCCGACTTGGGTATGGCATCCCAAATGAAGTATTTGTGTTTCCTAGACGACATGTGAGACCTAAGTGTCGTATATAGATTCTCACCGTATTTTGACTACATTCCCATGGCTTGGGACGTTTTTCACTTGGCAACGTGCGTGTTGTTTATAGAAATAAACAATAGTCATTTAAATATATAAAATGCCTCATCAATTTAGTTTTCATCTTAGGCTCCAAAATGCATCAAGCCACCACTATTTGTACCTTTTGATGCTCTGCATTTCATAAACTCATTTGTCTACAACAACCACATTGTGCACTGCTTGGTTATAGTAGAACATTGTAATATGAAAACAAGAAAAATAATGAATCTCAGTGGAAAATCGTCAAAACATTCTGATATAGTATTAACGATTACACTACCTTATAGATATAATATGATTAATTTTAATATTTTTAACGTACTCTATATGACATCAACTCAAACACACTTAGAGCACTAGCATCAGGTGTGCTAAATGATAAAATTTTGGTATTTGACACACCAAGCACTAAAAAACTTACCACATCAAATGTTCTAAATGCTAAAAAATTTAGTATTGATGAATAGTACAATGCTATGTTTGAAATTGAATGGCAAATTGTTATATGTGCTAAATGTATTTTGATTTTTTTATTTATTTAATTTTTGAACAAAGAAACTCTTCAAACTTCTCATATATTTCTTTTTTGGGTGTGAATTTTGAAAATCTAACCGTTGAATTTCATGTCCCTTATGTTCTTAACATACATATCAAATTTTGTTCAAATTGGATGTTATTTACTATTTGATCACTTAACTTATTTTTTATATACAACTTTAGATCACAAAAACTTGAAATTATAACATTTATTTGATGACATAACAATTGATCTTTGATCTTCTTGAAACTTTATAAGCATTAAGAATGTAATAAGAATATGCAATCTAACGGTTAGATTTTCAAAATTCACATTGAATATAAAGATATATGATGAGTTTATAGGGAAACTTTGTTCTTAATTTTTTCTCTTCCACGCTACAACCCCACGTCTCCCTCTCTCTCCCTCTCGTATTCTTTTATTGAATTTACTCTCCCTCACACATGCCCCCCTCTCTCTCTCTCACACACACACACAGAGATGGGGGCCACATGATAAATAATAGGACAATTTATAGTAAACCCACCTGTGGTTAGAACCAAAGGAGTTTTTAAGTAAATGTGTAGTATATTTTTCCTCTTCTTGTTTAGCTCATGAAAATTGTCTCTAGACTCTTTTGATGCACGTTTTGAGGATATTCTTAATATGAGATTTTGATTTGTGATTGGGGGGGGGTGGGGGGGGGGGGAGGGGAATTTGTTTGGTTCATTCTTTGTATACTTCTTGTGTACTAGGCTTGAGTCCTCTTTTCATACATTATCTATATATTTATTACTTATCTTAAAATAAAAACATCTTTAAGTAGTATATATTTTGTTATCAAATGATATGAGTCTATTAAATTCAGGTATGTTATTTACATATTCTTACATATCTATAATGAAATCATTTCTCGGGTCAGCCTGTCAAGTTCTCTGCTACTATGACCTATTTTATCTTTTATCTGTTACCGTTAGTTTAGTTATTTTTGAAATTCCTTTCCTATTGCATGTCATTTGAAAGACCAATCTATTACCATTATTGGGACAATTCAAGAATGGAAGTCATCAAATACAAAATTTAAAACAAGCTTTTAGGAATTCGTTTTTTCTTTAAAAAAATTTGATTTAATTTCATGGTTTAATTTCAAATTTTTTCAAGGTATAAGTATACTTTAACACACTTATAGTAAAAAGTTTTTAGCGAAAAGCTAGATAAGCTGTTCTTAAACAAACACTAAGTGTCTATTTGGTATAACTTATTTTTTAGCTTTTTGAAAATGACATTATTAAAACAGTTCTACCTAGAAATAAGTGAATTTTAGAAAAGCTGTGCTTTGAAAAAGTGTAATTGGACATTGCCACCTTTATGTTGCATTTGGATGTTGGAGAACTACATTCTTTGTTTTAGTTTCAATTGTTTACTTTTCAAAAAGAATAAGTGCAATTTGAAGCCACATTACCACATGGGCACTAGGGCTTTCTTACACAAAACACTTAGGTTCCGCATTAGTAACATTTAGCCATTAAGGCTTACAATAAACAACAGTTACACAAGGAAACTAAACAACAGTTTGTATGAATATGGTAATATACACATGCATAGCACAAAAATAATTTATTACTTTCGCACAAAGTACAAAGCACACTAAGGCACCCTTTCATAAAAAACTCAGTCAGGTTTTGCCTTTGTAAAATTCAGCCACTAAGAGGCCTACAATACACAGACAATTACAAAGATTACACTGTTTTCCCCCATTAACACCCTTTGTTTTGCCTCTGCATAGCACACTAAGAATTTATAGGATTGAACTCTTAAATTTTATTACTTTGCTCAAAGTACAAGGCTCTTTTATGCACAACACTCACTCAGTCTCTTTTATGCACAACACTCACTCAGGTTTTGTTTAAGTAAAAATCAGCCAGGGCTTACACTACTCACGCGATTACAGAGATTACACCGTTTTCCCAAATAACACTCCTTGTTTCTCCTCTCTCCCTCATGTTGACACCCCCAATAACTTTAAGGGTTATTTAGGAAATAATTGTCAGTGGTAGTTAACAAGTAATAATCCCCTGGGCTTGCAGCACAAATCTGAGACTTGTGTTGGACATAATTGCTTACTATCTTGGAGACACAGTGCACTATCAGCAGATTAACAATATAGCCACGCTTTTTTTAGCCACGTTCTCAAATATGAGGCTATAGCTAACCTTTAGCCACGTTTCTAGGAAATGCAGCTTAAACTACTGACTTATAGCCGCGTTTTAAAAATGTGGCTAAGTGTTTTTAAGTTTTTTTTTAGGGTTTTTAGCCATGTTTTTGTGCATAGGGCCTATGGCCGCGTTCGAGAAGCACGGCTATAGGTCTTGTGAAAAAAAAAAAAAAAAAACCCTAGGAATTTAAAATAGACCCTTAGAGGGTGTTTGGATGTGATGGAATTTATAACTCAGTTTCCGTCACCCTTAAACCAAATATCGTGGGACCCACAGAAAGAACAGTGTATGGCTTGGTTTTTGAGTGTTGTCTCCATCACTCAAAACTAAAAAAATTGAGTTTGGGTGATGGAAACTGGGAACAAAAATTTTGTATTTCCAAAAGTTCAAAACTGATTTTCAATGGCAGTTTGGTAAATAGAGTGACTTCATGGGACTCATGTGCAGTGTATTGTCAAATCATCTTAAGTCCGTTGATATTACCATTGCTTAGCTCCTCATTTCAGTTCATTTCTTCCCCAAAATTTTCAGCAACACTTTCCTTCTTCCCACTTCCCTCTCTCCACCTCCTCTCACATTTTGTCTTCTTCATTTCTAGCGGCATTTGAAAATCTGAACTGAAGCATTGAAATCGCCTGAGATGAAAATTCCATGATTGGAGAAAAAATACCGAGGAGTGTCAAAATCTTCACCGGTGACATTCAACTTTGTCACTGTTAGATGTCCTTAACGAGCCCTTATTTTCGTGATCTTCTCCCAAGTGCAAACTATCTCTCTCCCTCTCCATTTTCCATGTCCATTGTCAGATTTGTTCATTTTAATTTCTGTTTGATGAATTTTTTTTGGTATTCTGCTTTGGATATTAAAATGGGTTTTACCCCGTGGACTGATGTTGATGACCCTTTTATTTTTTACTAGTAATTACTTGCTCCATGTAAAAATTGAAGGAAAATAAACTGAAATCTCAAAATTTATATATCTTTCCTTACATATCCTTTGTTTGATTATGTTGAAATGAAAAATTAACTAAAAAATTTTATGTTTTTCTCTTTTAATTTTCTAAAGTGGACCCTTTTAACTTCTAATGTAAAGGCTTAATGTCTGTTATCACAACTTTGATTAGTTTGATGAGACTTAATGTGGTTCTTTGGTATCTCTTAGGAAATTTGGAATTAAAAAAATTGTATTACTTTTAATGGAATTGAATGGCCAACTCAAAGCATCAGACAAACATTGTTACAATCTTTGAAGGATTGGATGGTTGTGTTTAGAAAATGTTCCTCTTATATTACATATTCAATAAAATTAACTGCTTTATCTAAAGTTTAATTTTTTAATTATCTGGCTTCATGCTAGTACATTTAGATAAGACAATTTACAAGTTAAAGCAATGAAAGCATAGTTGAGCAAAAATTTAGTAGATGAGAAATATGCTTAATCATCTTTATGGGGACTTCTCCTGTTTTAAGCTTCTCATGAGATGCATTTGCATTTTTCTTAATTTTAAATTTTAATTTAAAAAATATTTTGTTGGGTTAAGATATCTTGACCTCGGTTAATTAATTCAGTTGCTCAAGTTGATTAATTAGGTTTAATTTTATGCAAATTGTGAAGCACCAACAAATCATCAAATAAACTTAATGTAGCAAAAAATAAATTGACACGGTGATTTGTTGACAAATGGGGAAAACCTCTCGCAAAGCAAAAACCCACCAGATGATTTTAAGGTTACCACTCCCAAGGATCTATTAATCAACTAGGGATGGCAATTTTTGCCCGACCCGTGGGTACCCGGTCCGGCCCAACCCTAATGGGCTGGGTTTTACCTAGTTCGATTAGGAATAGGGTCGGGTATGGGTTAAAAAAAAAACTCGAAGCGGGTTTGGGTTGGGTCTGGGTTTTATCAAAAAACCCGAGACTCGGCCCGATTAAAAACTCGGTATCTTAAAATTACAAAAATACCCTATATATATATATATTCTAACCCTAAACCTAATCCCTCATTTCATTTCTTCACTCTTTAGCTGCTCTCACATCACTCTCCTCTCCCACTCGGCTGCTCTCACTCCCTCTCACTCTCCTCACATCACTCTGCTCTCCCCAACCTCTAATCTCTGTCACCACCGGCCATCACGTGCACCTCCAATCAGGTTGTTTTCTCTCTTTCTCTCAATCTCAGCTCATACGGTCTCACACTCTCACTCACTCACTTTCAAGCAACGCCGCCCAAGCAGCGCCACCCAAGATCTTAGCCTCTCACTGCCATTCCAATCATTCACCACAGTCGGTCCAAGCTCTCACCCACTCTCAATCTCATCACTGGCCCAAGTTCTCAACGCCGATCTATTCTCTACTTCTCTTAATTTTAGTTTTTTTTTTTTTTTTTTT
This sequence comes from Quercus suber, assembly GCF_002906115.3. Taxonomy (NCBI): domain Eukaryota; kingdom Viridiplantae; phylum Streptophyta; class Magnoliopsida; order Fagales; family Fagaceae; genus Quercus; species Quercus suber. Next base: position 458,835 of record NW_027069558.1, on the reverse strand, counting down.
TTTAATACGAGTCTCTGAGAATATGAGATGTTTGTTTCAATTTTTTTGTTTGCTGTTTTCTACTTAAACTATGGACTTCAACAGATGGGTTGTGCTACTTCTAGTTATTGTAGTTTAAAGACTTGAAATTTTGAGACTTTGTGGTGTGACTGTAATATATTGTGAAAGAAATTGTGTATTTTGTGTTTGTTGTAAATGCAGTGCCTAAACGGAGATGGGAGACAAAAATGAATTTGGAGGTTTTCAATTTTTTCATGTAACTAGAGTCAAGTATATAAATTTTTTCAGTGGGTTTGGAGGTTTTCAATTTTTTAGCTGTGGGTTAGTTTTAAGGTTCGAATTGATTTTGTATGTATTTCCTTTTACTTAAATGTAGGAAAAAATAAATTTGGGCTTGAATTAAAATATGCCTTAGAATATGCAGGCTTGAATGTAGGACAAAAAAAAATTTGGGCTTAATTTTTTTTTTTTTGGTTGGGCCACAAATTGGGCCCAATCCCTAAACGAGCCCTGCGGGGCCCTGCTGGGGAGGGTCCGGGCCCCGGGAAAAAACCCGGTACCCTAAAGGGCCGGGTCCAGGCCACAAGTCTTGCCCCGCGGGTTGGGTCCGGATATGAAAAAACCTGGCCTGAACCCGACCCGTTGCCATTCCTATAATCAACAATCAAGCGGTTACAAGTATAAGGAATCTTACCAACTATCCTGGCTTATCTCGAAATAGCAACCTATAGTTGAATCTTCGCTCCAATACCTAATTCGACTTGATCTTGTAGTAGTCTTCTTTCCCGTGATGCATAAATCTCTAATCTATAACTAACCCTTTGCACGGATTTCAGTATATGACTAACTCTAGCAGCTTGAACAGATATTGTTGGTTGCAAAGTTCTTCACTTTATCAATAATGAAGATCTAGAAGTAGCTTGGTTACAAAACCCTATGGCGAATAAATGTAGTAGCTTTTTACAGAGAAAATAAATCTCTTGGTCTCTGTTTTCGTGTGTGACGACTTTTAAAATAAGCCTTATATATATCTAAGGTTATGAGAAAAGAAACCCTAAACAAATTCATAAGCCTAAGCCGAAATTCAGATCTAGAAAACTGTAAATCGTAGTTCTCAATAAATCGAGCTTTTGTTGAGCTATTTATCAAGCTACACATTAAGTCTTAATAGCAGGCATCTGTCGAAACTTAATGAATGACTTTTCTTCACTTATTTCTTAGACCAATCTTCATAGCTTTCAATACGATCACTTGATATGCTTTGAACAACATATTTCTTGATGTATTAAACCCATTTTAGATCTATCCAATTACAAGTAAAGTACATTTTGTCAAAGGATTAACCAATTACATAAAATATGACCCTAACATATTTGAACAAGCTAGTACAATAACACCAGTAGCACAAAGGCAAAGTATCACACAGTAGGAAACAAAAAGAAAAATAAAAACATGTGATTCCTACATTATTGTCCACCAAATAATCATGAGCTTGAAAGAAAATCATCAAGGTGGGTTTCGATTAATATGAGTTCATTCTATCAAAAGTAATATAGATACAAAAAAGCCACCTTGCTTTAATTCAATAATAGGTATGTAGAGAAGGGCTTTTTAGCCTTTTTACTAAGGAAAATGATGCAGGACAACTGGAACAAAACTAAACAACGGAAAAATAATAGGATATGACCTAGGAGTTAGTACCTAGGCCTTGCTTGGAGTCAGTACCAAGCAGGAAAACTACTAGGAGTCAGCACCTAGGGTAGACCTAGAGTCAGCACCAGACCAAAGAGAGACTACATGACCATTTTTTCATTTATCAAAATATCAACTATCTTCGCAAGGAGTACAATAGGTTTGCTTATAAAGGATTGCTAAATTCTAGTTCTAATTAGCTAGAAAACCCTAATTGCCTTATTACAAAAATAACATTGCTTCCAAATTAAAATACTAATAGCCTAATAAACTATTAGGACCTAAAACATAAAAATACAATTAACTTGCAAATATAAATAATACTAAATAATAAGCTTCATGCGTCTCCTACATCATTCTCCTCTAGTTAGAGAAAACTTGACCTTGAGTTTTAAAGCATTGAAGGAGTAGAATGCTGACAAGTAACACTTACTTTAAGTCTGGAATAACCTTAGGGAGCACATAGAAAAGAAAAATCTTGAATTCCATCACATCAAATTCATTTGGAATAACAAAATTAATATGTGGAATCAGTATAATCTCATCTTGAACCTTATGAAACATAGGAAACAATGTAGTTTTAACCTCTTCAACTTCACCAAGATGTAGATCTTTAAGCACTATGGAGGGTTGATTAGAAGCACCGTCAACTACTTCAACTTTCACATCATGTGCACCCTTAAGCTTGTTGGGTAGTTTTTGAGTGGGTGCCATTATCTTTTCTAGTTGGGCATTAATCCTAGTGATTATTTGCTCCCCCAATTTCCATGAAATAGGTGAAACATTCTAATTTCCCCTTCTTACATTAGCAAAAAGTGAACTGAGAAGATCCAAGGAAATGTCTTCACTTTCATCTATGATCAGATTCATAAATTTTTCTATGGCTGAAAGTACAGCAGGAGGATGGTTGGACCTAATTATCTTCAAGAAACTTTGAAACATCTCAACAACTAATGCATCACACTCAAGATCCAGCATCACCAAGCAGAACTTGACCTTTGCAATGGTATCAAGAATTGAAACCACCTTCTTATAAGAGTGAGTAGACACATGAGACATATTTTCAAATGCTGCCAAAATCAATTGAAATATTTCTTTCATTTACTCATCCTTATATGAGGCATTTGGTGCTATTATCCTTGTAATCTCAAAAATGCAAGATAAAACTGAAACATTCACATCCATTTCAGCATGTCGCAAAAGTTTATTAGTGATTAGTGCCTTCACTAAAGGTAAAAGTGTATCTCACATTGATTTGGATGGTTCTTGCTCCACATATGCTAACAAATTTTCAACTTTATCAAGAACAGTGAGGAGATCATCAATGGAGGAAGGAGGGTTAAAGATTGTATTCCCAGCTTCCTTAATCTCCTTCTCAAATTCTCTATCAAAGGCAGTCATTTTCAGATTAGACTTGGAGTCACAAAACACCAATGGAAAATTACTGCGAAGTTGAAGAACACTTGATGTGCACAAGTTGGCTTCTGGGTTTAATTGGTTAATATGACTACTTATATGTGTTTTAAATTGAGCCAGGGTGGTTTTAATGGGACCTTTTTACCATATTTTTGTTGGTGGCATCCTAAATTCCTAACGCATAGTTCATGGAGCTTCTTCTCTCGTTAATTGTGGCCTGCCACTTTTTTTGTTTTTTCAATCTAGAGTGTTATCACTTATCAGTTTTTATCCAAGTGTAAATATAGAAAGACTTTATTCTTTGGGTTCTATTTTCAAATTTTTGTACTGTTTCTGTGAGAATTCAAGTCAAAGGACTGGAAATGGGAGGTGCATTGATGCTTGGACATGATTTCAATGTGCTGAAACTTTCGAGTTTTTTCTATCATTTACCTGGCTTAGCAATGGTTTTGTGTGTTAGTAATTGAAAATAGTGTTAAAGCTTGTGGGACTGGGAAAATAGTGTTAACAATATCTATAAAAGAATTCCTGTTCAAAGGTAAGTCCTTTTTCCTTCTTAACTGATTTTCTTCCCTTTGTTATTTCAGTGACTCATCAATGTTTCAATTATTTCAAAATCATGATGTCTCAAATATCATCTTCTTTTTTTTGAATCTGTTACCAACTGCTATGGTTTTTGTTCTTGAAATTTTGATTAAAACCCATGTTTGGAAAAGGGCCAAAGAATTGCTGTGGTTTTTTGTGCATGTTGAAAAGGGCCTGATAATTCACTAATTGTCTTTTGTGCATAACCTGGTGTTTTAGTTTAAGAGTACTTAATTGAACATGCAATTAGTATGTTTTGTGCCTAGTTAATTAATAGTTCTTAGAAACTTTCTTTTAATACTTAAACACTTGCTTTTGAAGACAATTTATCATGGTACATGGATTCATGGTACTGATAGAGATATGCTATTCTTGTAGGTTCCTATTACTTGGCTGATTTGGGGTACCCTATTGTTAGGTGACTGCTCTGCTTTTCTGGGTTGTCAGATGGGAGGATATGAAAGGGGGGAAGACAAAATGGATGCGGGTAGCATCATAAATCCACTGTGTAGTGTCAATGGGGTGGGCTCCACCATTTTGGCAAAAAGTGGACTTAAAAGTTGAGATATGTGATTAGGTTTTGTAACCAAACAAAAATTTTAGAGTTTTTGAGTGATAGTGGGGTTTGGGTTGAGTTATGGGTTTTGAGTTTGAGTTATGAGTACTGAGTTATAAAAATTGAGTCATGTCCAAACCAAACGAGCCCTCTCTCTCTCTCTCTCTCTCTCTCTCTCTCTCTCTCTCTCTCTCTCTCTCTCTCTCTCTCTCTCTCTCTCTCTCTCTCTCTCTCTCTCTCTCTCTCTCTCTCTCTCTCTCTCTCTCTCAGTGCCTTGGTGTAAGGCCTCAACACCGTCGCCATGCAAGGACTCACCCTTTGATCTGTGAGCCACTGACCTCCATCTCAGCCTACATCCACAATCATGCTGCCACCAGCCTCCACCTCTCCACCTCTCTACCTCTCTCTCTCTTCATCACTTACTCCACCAAAATCTGAAACCGAAAGTCTCAAAGGAATAGAGGAGGTCCAAGCAGCCCCAACATGCTTCAAACGGAGCTAGTCTTTGAAGGCTTTCCACGATTTCTTATCTCTGTTATTATTGGTATAGATATTGAGTCCCTTGTTCTAATTTTTTATTATTGGTTTTCTTGTTCTGATTTTGTGTTGTGTTAATTAGATAATGGGGAAGTGAAAATGATGCAAAATGAGCCTATTAATGATCTGATACAAACTCCTGTATGCACCGGATAGTTTAGTTTAGTTTTTGGTAACTATGTGAAATTTTATTAGAATAAAGATGCAACCTCATGCTCATATATTTTCTGGATTTATGATCTTTTAATTTGGTAGTCTAGTGTCTTGCTTTATCTTTTATTTTTTTTTAAAGGTTGATAAATAATTTTATACCACTTTCTTTCCATGTCTATATATATGTGATTTGATTCTCATTCTTGCTAGTGTTGGGTTTATAATTTGTAATCTTGCTGCTGATTCATTCAATGTTATCTTTGCTTCCTATAGCAAAGAACCTCATTCTTGTTGGTTTTAATACAAAATAAAAATAAAACTGAAAGAGACAAACACATGGAAAATAGATCTCAAATTTTTATCAAAGAGAGAGAGAGAGAGAGAGAGAGAGCATAGCAATAGCAATACCAATATAAACATAGGATACCTTTCCTTACGTTACATTGTGTGAATGTGATGGATGGATTTTGCTAGGAAAGCAAATTTGGCAGCAAATATTGTTGACATCTTTCGTCAATTTTTGGAGAGGTAGTTTGAACGCAGCTTTAGTAATAATGTAGTGATATTACTTCTTTGTGGTCTCCTATATTATGTTGCTGCTGGATGTTTTATTATTTTTATTTCTTGGTAAAAGCTACTCCATCATCTGGAGAGTTCTAGGATGTTGAAGGAGAAAGTGAAGACAGAAGAAGAGCTAGGTTGGAACGCCACCAGAGAACCCAGGAGCGTGTGGTATGTGTCTTTCACTAGACTAATTTATTCTCTGTTCCCTTGTATACAGGATGGGTTTAACGTACATATTCCACTTGGGCTAAATGGTGGCGATGGTTCATTCAATGTGTTTATTATTAGTGCAATTTCACTGAAGTTGTTATTGTTGTCTACATTTTAGGCTAAAGCACTAGCTGAGAAGAATGAGAGGGACCTTCAAACTTAGAGGGAACAAGCCGAGAGACATGTAAGTACCTGTTGTTTCCTATCAAATGTTTTAATTTTCTCATTTGTTTTTGTTTTGTGCCTCACTACAGCAACCTCCCCCCTCGGCACTTCTTTTTCCAAAAAACAAAAAAAGAAAAGAAAAAGAAAAAGAAAATAATGGTGATGACTACACTCGCTCACCATCCCATCATTTAACGAATGGGTAGGCCTGGTTTATGTGAAATATATAGTTAGATTCAAATGATTTTCATTTTATAAACCTAAAACTGAACCAAATAGGACTGACTAGGCTGGTTTGTGCCTTTTTTTTTTAGTAACATTTTTGCACTGATCAATGTTGCATCTTTATACTAGTTCAATGAAAAATGTCGTTGATCAACGCTGCATCTTTATGATTATTAATTATGAAATTGTCTTATTTTTATTTTTATTATTTTTGGTGCCTCCCAAGTACACCATATGTGGTGTACTTGGTGGTGCTCTCTAGTCTTTTAATAATTTTTTACTTATTAAAAAAAAAAAAAGTTGTATGGATTGTTGTATTTTATTTTCTTTGTTCAGTGTATTTCATATTTTGTACACACGCTGTTGGCTGAATGCTAGATGCAGTTGATGCGGTCTCCTAAGGCCGCAAGTAAAAGAAAGGCCTCCAAATTTTAACCAATATGGTTATTTATAACCAATAAATAAAATTATATTTTTTCTCAAATGAAAACAAACAAAAAAGAGAGAGAAATGTTATGTCTACAATATTTTTTACAACAAATTCTAAGTAGCAAGTTGTTATAACTTGTTATTGATGGCCAAAAAAAAAAAATTATAGTGGTTGGTTCAAATAGAAAACAAGAAGTAACTTTACACCGAGCATTTGTTGTGAAAAATATTGTAAATGTTGCACTTCTCAAAAAGAAAAGGAAAAAAGGAAAAGGAAAAGAAAAGAGCAATTCACATTTTTCATAATAGTTGAGTTAGCAAACTTTTATTAACTCAACTAGGTCCACCATTAATATCACTATTTTTCTTATCACTATCAATCTGTCGCATCAACAAATATGAAAAGTTTTGCCAAATTTTTTGTCTATAAAATTTCTAAAATAAATTATACGCGGTTCATGTTAATTAGTAGTAATTTTGCATCTAAAACAAGATAATCAGTTTTCGCCTTAAACCCCCAAATGCATCAAGCCACTCCTACACACACACGTTGTTTCGTTGCTTTTGCGTGTCTTAGATGCTAGGCTGTACTGAAACTCATGTGAAGTTACTGTAGTCCTTATTAATTGTGCAATCATGATATGCATGGTTTCAGTGGATTGCAGAAACACTGGATGTTGAGATCAAGCATTGGGCTTCAGGGAAAGAGGGGAATTTGCGTGCTTTGCTCTCAACTCTGCAATATGTATGTTTTTGTGATCTATATTCCATTTATCTGACATCAATTAATGCCAAGTGGTATCTTGGGTTGCCTTCTCTTTGTACTTTATATGCGTGTGAGTGCGCGCACACTTTGTTCTTGGCTTTGCAATATGTATGATTTTTGTATTATATATATATATATATTATATATATGTATGTATGTATGTATATTTCATTATTTGATAATATATGTTTTCATTATCTATATTCCTTCATGCGCTCTTTTATGCCTCTCATATGACATCAATTGATTACCTAGAAGTATTTTGGCCTGCTTCCTCTTAATACAGCAAGTGTTTATGTAACACATAGGCGCAACACTGTTTTTTTCCTTCAAAATTCCTTGGCCAAGTTGCCCGCTTGCTCAAATTGCAAATTCTGTCACCCTCAGCTTGCTACCGTTTGAATTGATTAACAAAGTGCTTACTAGCTACTTGTCATTCACCTTCTTATTGTTTTAGTGTTTGATGCAAATGAAAATTTGTGATCTATGTATAAAATGAACTCATCATGTTGAATTTTGGGATTTGATTTGTTGAATGTTCTATATCCCTCTAGCTACCTAAGATGAGTTTAAGACAATAAAACAAATCTCTTTCAAAGCTTATATGCCTTACCTATGGTGATCTGCCCATGGTAGTTAGTTGATAGTCATACGATCAGTGAGAATGATATTAAAATAGATATGGAATTTTGCATGTATGCCTGAAGGGAGATTTAGTCCTAGTGAATGTCCATGCTGTTGGTTTCATTGGAAGTTATAGAGCCTTTTATAGCGAATTTCCCCCCGTTCTTACCATCTCACTCTCTATCGTGTGGTGTAGGCCCTGAATATTGTGATAGCAAGGATTAGCTGAAGACCTCTGATACACCTAAGATTATTATTTCTAATATTCTAATTTGTGGACAATACCATTAATTTTAGTGGGGTCACATCTAGAGAAACTTAGATAACCTGAGTGTTTCCTTCTTTTCTTTGAGTTTCTTTTGGCCTAAACACCTGTTCGGTAAAGAGTTATGGTATTTGATTGTGGTGGTTCAAGGTGTTGGGGAGATTGCTGATACATTTTTTATTATAAATGCCGATACATTATGTTGTAAGGTAAGCACTCTTCAAATGACTTTTTTGGGCTTACCAATAGGCTCTATTTATGAGATGGGCAGGCTAAAAGGAAATCTACTGTCAAAAGTGTATGTTACTTTTACTATGTGAACCGGTTTGCTTACTCGTTTGTGTCTTTTGTTACTATGCCTTAGTCTGTTGCTGGTGGAGTTGATATACCAAAGAGGACTTTCTTTGTGCGGGCCTTGGGGCATGATTTCAAATATCACTTGGTTCGAACGTGTATGTCACTTTTACTACATAAACCAACTTGCTTACTTGTTTGTGTCTTTTGTTACTATGCCATGGACTGTCACTAGTGTAGTTGATATACCAAAGAGGACTTTCTTTGTGGGGGCCTTGCTTGTTCTCTTCTCAAGTTGGAGGTTTAGGAGTTAGGAAGGTTAGTATTATCTATCTAATAAATTTTGGGGAAATGAGAACGGATTTATGAAATAAAAAGTTGATACTTTGTAGGCGTTTGGTGAGATTAAAATTAAGGGGTTGGTGTGCAATCATTGATTTTTAGTGAATTTAGCAAACCTTTGTTTAGGTATGTTAAGACTACTTCCAAATGTTGTAGATTGGTGGTTTATGTGCAAATCCAATAGGTAGTGTGGATTATCTTCTTAATCAGATTCTTTCTCACCCTCTTTATATTCATGAATCAATTTTGATAAGTGATTTGAATTTAAAATCTGAAGTAAAAAACTTTTGTTTCTTTTTATTTTTGATGTGGCTGTTGCATTATCTGAATACAATGTTATAATTGATATCTGTGTTTGTGATGGGCTGATCTATTTTCTGTTTCTCTGTTATTCTTGATATGATTGAGCAATTCGATGGGCCATAACTTTTTTCATTGGTTGACTTGAGGTCTTCTTATATCCTGTTGGTGTAAGTATGAGTTTATTCTCATTTACGTACTAAATCTACGGCTGTTTAATAATTTATGAGACTTTGTTATGACTGGGATATGTTGTTTATATTCCTTAAGAGTATGTTACAGTAATTGATTAAGAACGTTATGACCATTTTCTGGATGTATAATTTCTAATTTACTGCAGTTTGTGAGTTTAGAAGAGTTCTAGGAAGAGTTTAAGGATATCAATCAAGAGAAGCAGATTTCAAAGTTGCATAAAATTTTGGCCCTCCATCTTCTCAAAAGTATAATTCTTAAACCCTTTCAATGTGACAATTAGTTTCACTTGATTTAATTGTTTGGATTCCCAACATAGCTTTGCCATGCATATCAATATTGGTCGTAACTAAAGTTATATTTTATCTTTGTCATATGAATCTCTAACTTTTAACTCAACTCAATTTATCCGAGTCTTAATCCAAATTGATTGAGGACACTATATGAATCTTTATTCCAATTAGTTCTGGTTGGATTTTTAATGAATACTAAAACTCTGCCTTTGTTGTTCTCAATATCTTCCTATGAATAGGTTGTGGTTAGTTTGGCAGTTTCTACCATCATTAATCCAAGTTTATCTTTATTCCATGATGATCTGTTCAATTTCAAGATTTGTATTTCATTTTGAGAGTTTTAAAAAATACAACTTTTAAGAGTTGAAAATTCCATCAGTTTATGTGAATCTGAAAACTAGAACTTCTATTTTTCTAATGCCCCATTTGTTAGGATTAGTGCCCTAAAATCCTATTGTATGATACCATATATGTTATTATGTATGAAATTATGTATGGCTTAATGTTGTGATTAATAAAGTTGCTTTATTAATATCTAAAATAATGTTAATATGAATATTTGGACATTATCATTTAGTTCATGAGATGCATAGTATGTGATTTATGTGAAAGTCACGGAAGATATAAATCACAAGTTCTTTGTAAACTCAGAATTCTAGTTCGTAGTCGGTGATGAAATTAGGCCTTTCATCTGTGAAGATTATAACATATCAACTAAGATGATTTGTCTTGATCATGGAAGTAGAGACTTCTAGCTAATATGTTGATATGTTTTAAGAGTTAAAACATATTGAATTAGACCGCTGTGAGATTTATTATTCTCCTAACGACCATCAAATGAATAATAAATCTCACGACTTTTATTTACATGAACTCTTAATCCTGAGAGAATAATGGACTTGATCATGAAGTGTATGTTGCTTTGATATATCAGAAGTGAGATTTAAAATTACGGTCAAAACCTCAGTATGTCAGGCAGGCACATTTAGTGTTGATGGAACATTTATTCTCAAGATGAAATTCATAGTCTTTTAACAGAGATACAAAATATTCTCTTAAGATAAGTTTAATGTGTTTGTTATTTAGAATGTTAAGCCTAACTACTTTAGTAAATAGTTACTAAAGTATATATTTATGAAATTGGATTTCATAAATATATGATGAATAATTTAAAGGATTAAACCGGGTACTCAATGATTAAGGTGTAGTAATTAACAAAGTGACAGTCTATATTCATGACTTTGTATTATTACGAATATTTTATAAATAGACGACCACTTTGTTAATTACTATACCTTAATCCTCGAGTACCCGATTTAATAAGGCTTAGAATGCAATTATATCGTAGTATAAAATATAATTAATGGTAATTTTGGACTTGTCAATAGTTGATAGAAAAGCCCAAGGCTTGTTGGAGCTAGTGTCTTATTTGTTCCCTTTTGGTCCCACTCCAAGTCACATACTAAAGCTCAATTGGAAAGGTTCAAAAGGCTAGCCCAATTAGATAATCAATTATAAGAAGAGAAACATATAGAATTTTTGCAAAAAACAAGAAATGGTTTGTATGTGAGGGTTAGACACTCTCTAATTCTCTCTTGAACAAATTTAAAAAATTTATATAACTGATTGAGAGACCACACTTCTTGGGCATTAGTGAAATTGGAGTGAAGATTAAAAGTATTCCCAAGTACTTCTAATCTTTGTTTTGAAATTCACCACACCAAGGTATACTCTCTTGTTCTTATATTCTGAAATTTACGTAGTATATGTATTCAATTGCGAATGAAGTAGATCCGTTAATTTTCCGCTGCTTTTGTTTTGTATGTGATACAAACATGTATTATTCCAACACCCTTCATGAATGTAATAATTTTAAAGGGCTTTACATACGTGGAACCAACTATATGTTTCATGTGTTATACATAGTGTCAAGTCAATGATTACTCTCCATGTCTTAGGAGTATATCTTTAGTGGCAGATAATTATCTAACAAGATGAAAGCATGTGCATCCTTAGAAGTAATTGACAACAATGACGAAATACTAGACCCAAAGGACTCATCAGACTAATGGGAACTTGTGATTGAAGCATCTTCTAATCTCTTGGAATGGCCTTGAGAAATCATTCATTGCCCAACACTCTCAGTATGCTATTAAAGATGATGTGTATAATAGTTTATTAGTTTCAGAATTCTTCACTTAAAATACTAAGTTCCTTTAGGTTAATGTGAAAGTGTCTCCATAAACTTCAAGAATGAAGAATTTAGTGATTTGGAAAGGTAATTGAATTTTGTTTTGATATTTGTGTTTTGGTATAATACAGATTTTGTAATAATTGGTTCTTTAAAGTCTATGTGCATGGTTATGAGTTTTTTTACTTATTTATTTTGAAAAAAACCTATAGCCCCGTTTATAGGCTATAGCGAAATATATATATATATATATATAAATCAATCCACATTTGTTAACGTTGCTAATGTACACCCTATAGCTGCGTTTTAAAAATGCGGCTATAGGTCTCTACAACCTATAGTCATGTTTGAAAAAACACGATTATAGATCTGTCTGTTTATTGTTACAATGTATAGGTCATGCTTAAAAACGTGGCTATAGACCAAATGGACCTATAGCCACGTTTGCATTTTTAAAACGCAACTATAGACCAGTTTTTTTTTTGTAGTAAGGATTACGTTCGAGTAATGCTAGGAATACATAAAATTGCATAATTTTGTGTCACAACTCGCCACATGGTGAGTTATGATTGGTAAAAGTGTGTCTTCACATGGTCCACAATCGCACCTTTATTAATCACAACTCACCACGTGCCATTTTATGTGTCTTTAGCATTACTCATTTCTTTGGCATCATACCTTGGAGAAGGATGTATTATAGAAACCTCAAACAAACCTTCATAGCTTTTAAGGTTTAGAAAACTTATAAATAGATGAATAATACCTAATTCTAGCGGAAGTAGAACTTCTTGACCTTTAATAAGATTGGACTCCTTAGGCTTTTACTAGTTAAGCCTAACAAAAGAACTACACTCAAATAAAACCAAATTATGACCCATTGGACTATTTTTTTTGATGACGTGGAATCTCACCATAGGGCCTCTTTGGATTCTTTCTTGATGAGTAAGCTACAGATGCACAACCTCACCCACTAAAACCATGTATCCAATAATTTAATGGAACTCTTAATGGATTTTGAAGTTGAGATGTTTGGGTTTATAACTCATCTCAAGCCTCTAACTACTAGGCTACATCCTCTAATCTTAGTACAGTCCAACCTAAAAACTACAAAATTACAAAATTGCCCATAACATTTAGAATTTAATTTTAAAAAAAAAAGAAAAAAAAGAAAGAAAAAAAAAGAAAGAAGAGGATATTACTAGAACTGTCTAACTTCCAAGAACATAATAAAATTAAATTTCAAATATACTTCAGTACCCTTGGGGTATTAGAATCAGTTCGGGTACACCTTTTTATTTGTCTTTAAATGTTGTTGCCATGGTCCTCCTATTCCTCCCTCATTTTATACCATGACATAGGGTGCCAAGGCCTAGCCTTGATGAACGATTTATGTTCTTTCTCTCTCACGTCTGCTTCTTTTTCTCTTAATATTTTATATTTAATTTAATATAGTATCAACCATATCAAGTCAAATCTCTACCTCGGCCAAAAAAGAAAAAGAAAAAAAGGTCACGTCTCTATCTCATAAGAGCAATTGCATCAATGCTTCTAATGTCTATTTTACAAAAAAGAACCTATTTTTCTATTTTACACTACTTTTACAAAGTACCCACATCAGTTTATCTATTTCAAACATTTATTTTAATAAAATATTCATTCTATTGCATTTTATTTTTTATTTTTAATTTTAGGACTATGGCAAGAAGAAAGAGAAAAGAGAGAAGAAAAGGAAATTAATAAATAATTTATAAAAAACGACAATAATTGTGTATATTTACATGGTTACTATACCTCCTTTGTATATTTGCACAATTATAGACAAGTTGATGTGAGAACTTTTCATGTCATATTATGTAAATTTTATCACTTTTTGTATTTTAGAAGCATTGATGCAACTGCTCTAATCCCTTGAGACCCTATTATTGTCTTTTAAGTTTTAACTTTCAACAATCTTTGCGAGAATTCTCTTACCATTGTTGTAAGACACTCTCATTGTATTGTAGCTTAGCAAAGTCATGTGTATATCCAAAATAAATTGAGAGAGAGAGAGAGAGAGAGAGAGAGAGAGAGAGAGATTTGAATCCATATATATGTGTAATTGTAATTTTTTTAATTGTACCGTGCATATGCACGAGTTATACACTAGTTATGTTTATATAATATATATATATATATATATATATATTTTATGAAGAGTTGTGTTATAATATGAACACCGTGTAGATCATGGTTATTATTATTATTATTATATGCGTTACTATGGTTTTATGGTTACTTTATTTGTCTGATAGTAATTTTTAGGCAAAACTACACTATTAGTTCCTTAAATTTACTCTATGAGCACAATTAGTCCCTTAAATTTTAAGTGAGTGCTATAGTCTATTAAGTTTAAAAAATGAGCATTGTTAGTCATTCTATTAACTGCTGTTAATGTTATTGACTGTATGGCTAACAGAATAATGGTGTGGCTTCTTTAACGGAAATTGGGTGAAGAGAAGCAGTGGCTAGGGAGGAGGGGTGGGCCACCTCTGCTTCTCCAACGCCGATGTCATAAACTAGAGCCATCGAGTCCTCGCATGATAGATTATCAATATGTGTTGGCTGACACGAATATGAAGGCAACTAAGGTTTCTGTCCTCTTTCTATTGTTTTTTTTTTTGGGAGAAGAACAAAATGGACTTAGCTTGATGTAGTCAAAATGTTGGCTTTACAACTGTGAACGTTATTGGACTGCTTTATTTTCATGAAGACTTAATCCATCTAGTTCCAGTTTTAGTAACAGATTCTTGCTTTTCACCCGCACTCTATGGCAGAGGGACAGAGGTTGATGGTGGAGAGATGGTTGTGGTTAATTTGGGATGGAGGTGGGAAAGATAAGAGTGATGATTGAGGAATGAAGAGATTGTTCCATTTGTTTTGCTTATACGGACCTGACTTGGATTTTAATTGATGTGTCTTATTTTGGTTGGTCTATGTATGTAAAAAGATGCCACATCATTTTTTTGTTAGCCACATGTACAATAATATTAGCAGCAGTTAATAAAATGATTAATAACACTCATTCTTTAAACTTGAGAGACCAATAGTACTCACTTGAAATTTAAGGGACCAATTATGCTCACGGGGACTTAAAATGTAGTTTCGCCTATTTTTTATATGTACAATTTTAGTGTTTTAGTGGATACATTATAAGACCGAACCAAATGGAAAACGATAGCATTTTTTTCTTTTTTTTTCTTTTTTTTTTGAGGGAGAAAGTTGTTTACCTAGTATTTTTTATTTTTTTTTTGAGATAATATAAATAGAAGACATAGTGAATAGAGAATGAGGGAGTGGGAATACAAAACTTACAACACTATCACTTACAAAAAGGCCTGACCTTTGTAAGTACTAGCAATGTTTTATACAAAAAAAAAAAAAAAAAAAATTGTAGCTATTTTGGATATTATACTATAAACATATAAATCATTTATGGTCAAAAATAAAAGGCCTGACCTTTGTAAGTACTAGCAATGTTTTATACAAAAAAAAAAAAAAAAAAAATTGTAGCTATTTTGGATATTATACTATAAACATATAAATCATTTATGGTCAAAAAAAATATTAATCTTCTATTCCCATAAAAAAAATATTAATCTTCTATTTTTTCTCTCCCTCTTATCTCCTCTTTATTTATTGTTAAAAATTTTATATTTTAATTAATTTTTCTCCTTATCTAAATGAGAGGTGCCTTTTTTTTTTTTTATAAAGAAAATGAGAGGTGTTACGTCCATAACATTTTCACAATAAATCATATGTGGTAAGTTGTTATAGGTTTTAATTTGAATTCACAATTTAAATGACTTTTTTTGTTCATCTACAATAGCAAATAACAATTTGTTATCCATAATTTATAGTGAAAATGTTGTGGATATATCATTTTTATATCAAAATAGAGTTCATTTCACTTGCAACTTGTTTGATGTATACACAATTGCCACACAAATGGATAACCCAGTACCAGTCGATGAGATTACTAGAAGTTAGAACCAACTTTGCTTAATCATTTTCTTGTAAATATAAATCAATTAGTTAATTAATATGAGGTTGCTCTGTGGACGTACACGCAGGCATTTTGTGTATTTTATTCAAGCAATGTGGGACACCCATGAAAAAGAATGAATGAATAAACTGTAAAGGGCGTAGATATAAAATAAGGATAAGGTTGCTCCGTGGACTCCACGCAAGTGAGAAAATAATGAATATAAGATAAGGACTCTTTTGGTTGTTGGGCTAAATAAAATAAGGACCATTAAGTTGGCATCAGTTGGCAGATCCACCTATGAAAACATAAACTTAACACATGAATTTACACAAAATACGTGCCGTATGTGTGCTCTCCAATGAATGACACACTCTTGATGCGGAAAACACTTATTGCAGTAATGCTACACGTAATACGCACAACATTTTTCATAATCTCTAATCCTTTTTACAAAATTGCAAAACAAAATAAATCATGACCTTAATGTTTTATATTATTATTATTATTATTATTGATGTTTTTCATTCTCTTAGTAGTAGATGTATGAGATAAATAGGTTGTGGTGGTGTGGACCCGGCCACGGTGGTTGGCCCGTGATCAACGACATTGATGGCATTGGTGCCGATGCATATCGGTTATGGTGAGATTTAATTAAATAGGTAAACATGTGTTACATTTTTACTGGTGGAGGGATAGTAGTTCAAAAAGATTTGGATTTTTCATGAGAGTGGATTTATAAGATTGAGAATTTATTTTACTATTCAAAAACCAAAAAATTATTATAAAAAAAATGTACCCTGTCGTTTATTATTATTATTATTATTCTAAATCAATGGTTGGGATGAAAGAATCTGAACCCTAAAATGTCTATCAAAAACATCAAAAAAAATTTCAATTGAGCTATAAAGTTCTTATTAGGATAAGCTAGCCGTTTCCGTCTTGCAGGCTTTACATGTCAATCATGAAAACATGTTTATCTCTTTAGTCAATTAAACGACAGAATTTCTAATTAAGAATATATCCGACTGGCACTTCTGGCGGCCAGGGAAAGAAGAAGATGGGTTCTGGAAATGGTGACAATGTCCCATTGTTTGGCTATGCATTGCCACATGTATATCTACATCCCTACAGTTGGATCAGCCACGTATTTAGTTTGGTAATGTGGAGGTGTCAAATTCGATTTGGATGGGAATATGATCATAAATCGGTAGTCAGTCCAATTTGGTGTCTGACTTAGGATTGATAATACATTAACTATATTTAAAAAAGAAGAAAAAACTTCATGGTTAGTACCAAGCTGCCTTGTACTACAATCTAACAATAATCAATTTCCAATTGATACTCTATATACATGTCAAATGTTTAATTTATTAATACCTCTATATAAAAAATATAGATGTGTAGTAGATTATTATCTCTATGGTTGCACATTGTCAATAATTAAATAGAGAAAAGAGTTGTTTTTACAATTTTTTTTTTTTTTTTTGGTTGGAAAAATACATTTTACCCAGATCATTGATTAGGCAATAAATCTTACCATTTCCCTAAATTTAGTTTCTTCTTGATTAATTATGGTCAAGTTCAAAATGTAATTTTCTTGAAGGTAAATAGTGGGAGAGTGGAAGATGAGATTTGAAGTTCGAGCCACAAATATGAGATACTAAAAAAAAAAATAATAATTCTAGTAGACTATCACTTGAACCCATTCAAGGTGATTTTTTTTTTTTTTTTTTTTTTTTTTAAGTGTAAAGTTAATGTATCCATTTCCATTCTATCACTTGAACCCATTCAAGGTGATTTTTTTTTTTTTTTTTTTTTTTTTTAAGTGTAAAGTTAATGTATCCATTTCCATAGCAATCATATCATACACCACCATGAATTGGTTGTGCACATTCTCTTACTTACACTATCATCATGTATAAACAATGATTGTTGGCACAAAGTTTATAATTTTTATTTTGAACTGAATTCAGAGTTGTCTAAATTAAGAGAACTTTATAATTCAATAATGATAATGCTTATGTTATCAAATAATAATAATAATAATAATAATAATCCTAGCCCAAGGGATGGATGGATTTAGGCCCAAAAAGCCCAATACAATAAATTTATAGAGAGTGGGTTAAAAAACTGGACTTTAATGAGTTAGACAACAAGTAAAGTGGTTCCAGATGACAGGAAAATGAAAATAGACTGGTTTACTCTAAAGAAAATCATCCTCGACATAATCCAACAAGATCAGTTCTTATATATTTCTCTCAAGTTTGATTACAAATTCAGCTCTTAATTGCTACAATGTTTTTCTCTTAATTTCTTGATCCCTTTCTCTCAGGGCCTCCCTCCTATTTTATACTATCTTTTTTCTTTTATCTCTACCCTCCACATGTAAATTAGATTATTGATCCTGATCCTTGTCACATTAGCACTCTCCTGGAGTCTTTAGAGAGTAGCTGTAAGGCTAAAAACAACTGTTCAAGTATCACTTCCTCATTAATGCGGCGAGAGAGTTAACTCCAGAGCATTTAATATAATGATAGTAGCTTTCCCTTAGATATTTCCCGACTCTCATTTGTCCTATACGTTCACAACGCATATCCTTATAAATAGAACTTCCTGAAACGTCACTCTGGATGACAGAACACACTTTCTAATCTCTGCTTCGTTTAGCTGAGGACATACTCCTTCTCGGTCTACCTCCTCTGGCCTTCACAGTCATAGCTTGCTCGTAAAGTTCAAAGTCTTACATCTTCGTTACTATTGATCTATCCTTGGATCACTATACCTTCTCAGACAAGGCCCAACATATATTTTGAGCCCCTCATCCCTACAATAATAATAATAATAATTACAAATAAATAAATTCTAACCGAAGCTATGAAAGACTTGCATTAATGAAGTTGGAGATGCAGAAAACGGGTAAAGTAGTGGCAAACTAGAATGATTTCTCTTTCACGTTTTTGAAGGATTCTCGACTGTTTGGCTTTGGCCAGAGATGCAAACTTGAATGACTTCTCTTTCACGTTTATGAAGAGAAATGAAGCAGCAAATGCTTAATTCAAAATTTTGTTTTTAATCTATTCAGGAAAAATAAATAAATAAACTGCTTTATTAATTTTAATTAAATTCAGTTATAAGATGTACCCATATAATTTCAGGGAATTGCTTCCTATTGTTACTTTTTTTTTTTTTTTTTAAATAGTTATTTTGAACCATTTCCCTTCTAGACTCTCAAAAACTTTGTTATGTTTCGTATTGTTACTTCATTCCGCATTATGTTATTAAATTCTCATTTGTGTTTCAAAAAAAAAAAAAAAAATTCTCATTTGTTAAACTATTAGTTACCTTATTTCCAAAAAAGAAAAAAAGGATAAATTTTCATTATGAATAAAAAAGAAAAATAAAATCAAACAAATCTATACATTATTCTAGAAAAATGTGACTAGTCTTAACCTTAACTTTGTACTAGTACTATCAACCTAGTTTTGTATATAAGTTATGCCAATAAATGAAAAAGACAGCAAATCTTCACTCTTTAACCACTCAAACCCAAATATTTAGGGATAGACTTTTGCTATGTTGAACTGTACTTGTTGCACTTCTTTAAAATAAAAGTATTTGTTATATATATAAAAGAGGATACAAAAGATTACATGCCTATCCAGCACAAGTACATTGGAAATTTGGAACGTCTATCACTGCCATGAACTGAAGAACAAGCCCATGCTTGGCTGCAGCAACTCTTAACTCTATATATTTCAACAATTCTACCCCCTTCCCACCCCCCCCCCTCCCCCCCCCATATTCTCTCTTTTTGTGTGTACAGTGTACCCATAAAAACACAGATATATACGTCTTTCTTTGTCTGCAGTCACAACAATGAGCTGGTGGTGGGCTGGAGCAATAGGTGCTGCAAAGGCAAGTGATTAATTCCAACCCCATAATTGATAAATCTCTTCAATTTTATTTCAATTACCAATCTTTCTTCTCATCAACTCTCTAACAATCTCATTCTCTCATTTGATCAAATCCTACAGAAAAAAACCAACTACAGTGATGCGCCACCACGGTACCAGAGCGTGGCTCTAATCATTGGTGTGACTGGCATAGTTGGCAATAGCCTTGCCGAGATCCTGCCACTCTCTGATACTCCTGGTGGGCTGTGGAAGGTCTATGGTGTGGCTCGCCGCCCCTGCCCTGCCTGGACTTCTAACAACCCTGTTGAGTACATCCAGTGTGACGTATTGGATGCCCAAGAATCCCATGCCAAGCTCTCAAAACTCACGGATGTCACACACGTTTTCTACGTGACATGGGCCAATATGCATGAGGAAGCTGAAAACTGTAAGGTCAATGCTGACATGTTGCGCAATGTTCTCAATGCTATCATCCCAAATGCACCAAATTTGCAACATATTTGCTTGCAAACTGGTAGAAAACACTATATTGGCCCTTTCGATTTGTTTGGGAAAATCAAGTCCCATGAACCTCCGTTTCATGAAGATCTTCTAAGATTGGAAGTACCCAATTTTTACTATTCGCTGGAAGATGTTTTGTTTGAGGAGGTGAAAAAGAAGGAGGGTTTGAATTGGTCAATTCATAGGCCTGGAACGGTATTTGGGTTTTCGCCTTACAGTTTGATGAACATTGTTGGGAGTTTATGCGTTTATGCCGCGATTTGCAAACATGAGGGCACAGTATTGAAGTTTCCGGGGAGTCGTGCAGCGTGGGAAGGGTATTGTGATGCCTCAGATGCAGATTTGGTTGCTGAGCATCAGATATGGGCGGCAGTGGATCCTAACGCGAAGAATGAGGCGTTTAATTGTAGCAATGGGGATGTGTTCAAGTGGAAGCACTTATGGAAGGTTTTAGCAGAACAGTTTGGAGTGCAGTGTGGGGAATTTGATGAGAAGTTTAAATTGAGCTTGCAAGAGATGATGAAGAATAAGGGTCCAGTGTGGGAGGAGATTGTGAGGGAGAAGGGCTTGGTGCCTACAAAATTGGAAGATGTCGGGGCTTGGTGGTTTGCTGATGTGGTTCTTGGGAGTGAGACACTTTTGGATAGCATGAACAAGAGCAAAGAGCATGGATTTGTGGGGTTCAGGAACTCAAAGACATCGTTCCATTATTGGATTTGTAAGATGAGAACTCACAGAGTTGTTCCATAGCGTGACAGTGAATTAGGATTTTGTTGTTTTTGTTGGTTAGCAACTTGATTTTTTTGTTTTTTTTTTTTCCTTCTAGGGTAAATTAGAGGTTAAAAATACACAAAAGCTTTAGCCTTCTTTTTTTTTTTCTTTTTTTTCTTTTTGGAAACAGATTCATTTGTTTTTTACTTTGTTTACTGGTTTACTTCACAAAGTTATTGTAATTTTCAAATCTTGTTGTAAAGATTATTGTTGTTATTGCTGATCTAATGGCACTGTGGTTTAGAGATCATAGTGAAAATCTTATCTGAGATTTGGATTTGGGACTGGTTCATTGGAGGCAACATCTCTGATTACTCAATAATTGGAGTGTCTTCCGAAAATCAAACTGTAATAAAGAGGGCATAGCATTTAGAAATTTATCAACAGAGCATTAGCAACCCAAAGACAGCACGAGGCTTGAAAAAACGGAAGAGGAAAATACAGTTCTAAGCATTCATGATGACAGAGAAGGTATTAAGGAATGTCATTTAAGCGCTTTTGGAATGTTATAATATATAAGTTTTATAGGTTGGATAGTAAATAACATCCAATTAACATAAATTTTGGAGTGCATTTTAAGAATGAATATCCAATATAATTTATAAAATAGTTTGACCTGAATACGACTCTATTTATCACAATATAGTTGCCGATGACCATGTTGGTCTAATGGCACCTTGGGTTGTGGCAGTCTCGGGTTCGAGACCAAGAGTGGGGTATATATTTAGTATTTATATACATTTCTAAACCAAACTCAAAAAATAAAATCTATTATAAATTTACAATATAGCTGATGGGAAATGATCAGAAAATTAATATTGGATTGAAAATCTTGTGAGTTTATTGGTAGCTTGATTTAAGAGGAGAGAATGACATAGACAACAATCAATTAGAAGGGAGAAGTGGATTCAAGTTGTTGCCACAAACTGAATGACATGGTCATGAGCTGGGCCAGAGAAGGGTGCCCTCCATTTTGAGCAACCGCTGAGCATTGTCTGAGTTGGGGTCCCTAAATCTCCATAGCAAATTTCACCACCAAATAGAGGCATAATTGTCATGAGACTCATGACCTTTTAGGCTTCAGATAGAAAGAATATGACTATTGATTTAACAATACAGAGGCATCATTATACTGACCTTTAGGCTTCAGATAGGAAGGATAACTATTCACTCATAAATCAAATCCACCGACCACTCATTATTTATAATGCAACAGAAGAAATAGTGCTTCATGTGCCAATTAACAACCATTAAAAGGGTTGTTTTGAAATAAATCTCACAATTATGCACAGACGACATTGGAATAAAATATAGCAGAAACTGCAATTGTTAAAGACTTTAATAACAGCCTACCTTATACAAAAGTTAAACCATCATACCAACCAACCAACCAACCTAATACAAAACTTGAACTATCATAAGAACCAATACAAGTTATCATTAAAACAAATTGGAAATTGATCACATATGATTATCAGATCTAAGGATCTGTTATTCCAAGTCTACCAAATGATTGACTAAAGATCAATTCATTGAAAAAAAAAAAAAATAATTGTGCCCTTCAATGCATACCACACACATGATAAGGAATTCTTGTTTTCACATATACAATACAATAAGTTTGGCACTAATGTGTAGAAAACGTAAAATGATTAAATGAATGTAAAACATCTATACAAACTCCATATATTTACACATGAATCAAACAGAGGGGCCAACATCATTGTGCATTTGTATCTTTTAAATGTAAGATACATCACCTACATTACTTGCTCCATTACCTGCTTATTGTAAGCCATTTCAGGATGAAGATAAAAGCCTCCTCAAAGTTATGGTTCTGAAAAAGTGCCCCCATAATCATGACAATGAATTCATTGTGCATTTGTAGCATTTATTGTATTATAAGGGTAATTATTGAGTACTCTCGGAGTATTATAAATGTGTACTCTCCGTCTTACACAAATGTGGGTCCCACTAATTAAATTTATGGTTGGACCCACAATTTATGTGAGAGAGGAGAGTACACATTTATAGTAGTCTCAGAGTATTCAATAATTTTCTGTGTTATAATATCCGAAATTAATTATAAATTAAGGAGAACAAATACGGAATCATGATATGTTACTAAATTTTAGATGGTTAGTAGACTACTTGAAGTGAACACTACAAGCAGAAGCAAAACCATTTAACCAGATGTGCTCAAACATTAAACATTATACTGCTCATGCAAGACAAAAAATATTAAACATGTGGTTCAGTTTATTATGAAGATCTAAAATACAAACCATAATCACAGGTTTTTTTCTCTTCTATACTCTAATGGAGAAATATTATCAGGTGCCATAACACCATTCCACTTAGCACTGGGCAACCCTAGCCACAAGGAACAAGCTATAACACAAAATTTCAACAATGAGCAACTGAAAATGAAAGAAGATAATTCCTCAGGATTTTGGTCACATCACACATAATTGTATGGAAATGGAGTCTGAATCCACTAATATATTATATGGTCTTTCTTCAAACAACTCCCCCTGACCCTCCAAAAAAAGGAAAAGAAAAGAAAATTCATCTCAGCCTTATGTTGTTTAGATTTACACCGACAATGCATATAGAACAGTAATAAATAGTCATATGTCAGCCTTATCTTCCTATAGACACAAATTCTGGAAGATGCCCAACAACATATCTTTAGGAAACTCCCTTCTTTATTCTCCTTAAAATTTTGATGTCAGCTCATATCCCCCCCCCCCCCCCTCTCCTCTGCCCCAAAAGTTGTGCTATGAGCTCCTGTTCCTGTTCTCTCTCTCTCTCTCTCTCTCTCTCTCTCTCTCTCTCTCTCTCACACACACACACACACATGCTTAGGCAAATAAAATTTCAGTAGTGCTATCAATTGATGCATTAACTTCAAGTGTGAAAGCAATTGACTTGATAATAACTAGATAATGCACTATCCTCACTCTATGAGCTCCTATTTCCAATGCTCCTAATACATAATTTTTGCAATCTATATTTCATCTGCAATGTGCAAAGTCATAGCCTCATATGTAACCATTAAAAACCTACCACATGATCAAACCAGTTTGACACAGAACACTTAAAAATGGTTTATACATAGAACGAATATTTATCAAGAGAGATTGTGTGAATATAAGCAATTAATCCAAAATATGTATAGACAAAAAATAAAATGTTAGGAACACATTTGATCAACAACAGTATCCTCTTTATTTATAGAAGAAACAACAGATTACACAATTTCACAATACCACATTCCATCAGTGAGCTGTTGCAGTGATAAAATTTCTAAGCAAAAGTAGAGCCAATAACATCTGAACAGTCATCCTAATAGCAAACCTCTATAAATTCCAATATAAGGAAATATATATTCTAATTTCCAATGCCTATGGATGATAAGATTCATATTTTAGAAATGTTCCTCACAAAATGAAAATCACGTGGTACAACTTAATGAACACATTCAACTTGACTTTCTCATGGACTACCTTTTTAATTGCACCTGGCTTCTATATTGTGAGCACATCAACTTGTTCTTTGCTCATGCAAAACTTCAACACCAAATGCAAAGTATTCAATTGAAAGATTTCAGAGTTTTGATAGCAATAGAGCTAACTTCTCATCAGACACCTTAACTTCAATGCAAGCCCCCAAGGATGCAGCTAGTCTTGCAGCTAATTGATGCTTACACTGTAAGAAACAGGTAAAAAAGAAAAAGAATTAAATACAAGAAACTTGTTGCAAAAAGAAAAGGAAAGGTTAAAGGGTTTGACTGCATAATTTAAT
The DNA here is from genome assembly GCF_002906115.3 of Quercus suber. Taxonomy (NCBI): domain Eukaryota; kingdom Viridiplantae; phylum Streptophyta; class Magnoliopsida; order Fagales; family Fagaceae; genus Quercus; species Quercus suber. The sequence continues at coordinate 434,019 of NW_027069558.1, read as the reverse complement.
GGATAAGCAAGAATGATGATCTTACACATAGTTGTTCCCCTCTATTTACAATGTCATAGAAGAATGAATAACATGCACAATAGGATTCAGCAAAGCAGAAATATTCCTCCTTCCTCCGTGATTCTCCGACAACCTATCCAGACCAAATAAGTGGAGAAACAGTCTTAGATTTCATCTTCCTCATTACCTGGTCAAAATTAACAGGTTTCTTCAACCCAACCCATCTTGGCCTCAACTACCAAATTGGCAACTTTTGGCTAATCCAGCTTCTTCAAAATTCTCATTATTTAGCTGATGTCATCTAAATTTCTAAATATTTTCTTTATAATTTCACGCAAATTGATAAATGCATGAAAAAAATATTGAAAATTTTCAAACTTTTGGACTTGAAATTCCCCAGTATCAGCTAGAGTTCCAGATTCACAAAATGAAAAAAAATGTCCAAACAAAATTTAACCTTAAGAAAACTTCATGATGCAGATGCTTGTTCTGATCTGGATCGAACCATCTAGTTGTCAATTTCATAAGCATGTCTATCCATAAGGTAGTGAAACGTGTATGCAAGAAAAGAAATAATCTTCACCTGAAAGATGAACCGCCCGCTAGGCTTGCCAGAAATCCTCTTGACACCTCTTTGATCTACTATCCTAGTGGCTCGCTCAAAGTTCTTACCAAACAAGAAATGCAAGCTGCATTTATAGCCCAAAAATGAAAACCCCAAAATAATTCAACCACATTACAAAACGGTACTAATATTTGCAACACAGTGTTGAAATGGATATAGAAATACTAACATGGAGAGCTGATCATTGGACACTGCCCCATTTCAATTTGTTCCATGTTATCAAATGTCCACACAAGTAATCAAAACTGAATAAAAATTTGGTAAACTTATTTTCAAAAATTCATAATATCAGCTTCTAAGTAGAAAAGAAAAAAAAAAAAGATAAACGACCTGAACAAGTGGACTCAATGTCCTTCCACACTGCCTCAGCTACCAGAATACTTGCACTCATGCTCACTTCATTTTGCCTACAAAAGCATAAATTTCAACACTTAGCACTTCTTAGTCTGCTTTTTGAAAGTGCTTTCTAACAATCATTATCTAAAATAAATACAATCTTTTTTGTTTTTTGAAAGTAAGAAATGTTGTACAAGTTCAACAGGGTTTTAAACTAATCAAAGAACCCAACAGAACCATATACTATACTTGCTTTTAAAAGCTATAACCAATGCAACTTCTGCTTTTGAAAGCAAAGAAAGCGCACAACGAGTTTGGGAATTGGGTGTCTCCAGAAGCACTCGTTTAAGGTAACAGCAACGAAGTACAGACAGCATGAAGTAGTATACTAGGTGTTTGTTTTAATGCCAAAACGAGCATAGTTTTTTTTTTTTTTTTTTATAAGAAAACGAGCATAGTTTTAACGGAACGAAAGGTTAAAAAGAATATAGTAAGAGAGTTAGTTAAACAGACATTGCTTATTTCAACGATTTGTCGCTTTAAATTTAATCAGCAACTAAATGGAAATCTCGCCATTCGCCAAGCGAAAAAAGGAAAAAACTACAGCCAAATTGGAAAGAAAATGAATTTAGAATAATGGGAAAGTGAATGAAAGAGGTTGGGGTTGCAGTTGCTCACCTTATATGGTTATAAAAAACTTTGGTTTCGATGGAGATTTTTGGTTTCCGTTTAATGTGAGCAAAATAACGGCAGCGTAGTATTTATGTAATTATGTCGGGCCTAATTGCCTACATATTTGGGAAAATATTGGACTTGTTTGAAACTGTTAGGGGAATTTTTTATTTATTTTTTTTGAAGATTTTATATATATATATATATATATAAATTGAATACAAACTTGGTACCGGCCTAAAATTATAATTAACCATATATAATTTTTGAGCAAATTACAACTTATCCACTCGTGATTTAATTGCCTACCTGTGATTTAAAAGTTAACACTTTACCCACTTAATGTTCACTCTGTTATGGTTTCGTTACCCATTTTTGTACTTTCATCGTTATAAACACAAAAAAACATAACAAAAATATAAAAATCAAAATCTAAAAGTATATTCTTAAAATGGTGAAGCTTTGGCTTAAAAACATTCTTCTTTTTCATAAGAACATTCTCAAGCCTATCAATCCAAATAAAACTCTTAAGGGGATATTCTGGAATCAATAAAAACTTGACAACACAACAATTGTTAATGCTAAAGCTGTGGTGAAAAATGTTGTTTATCTCGCATTGCTACTTTTTTCTTTTTCTTTTTTTCCTTCATTTTGATTGATAGTCTTGGTTTAGTTGTAATAGATGGTTTAGTGTGGCAAAGATTTAACTTCCTCCCAATAGTTGAACACTAATTCATAATTCACAAGAAGATAAACATAGAAATCCTTTTGAAAGTACGAAAAATGCTGAAGGACTACAATATACAAAGTGGTGTCCCACATGGAGTATATCACACCAGCAACTTAAAAAATAAGTACATTTTTTACTTCTACATCCAAAATTTAAAATTTCATTATTTCATGAAAATTCAAAGTAAAACTAAAATTGTGATGAAATTAGAAATCATTACATCTTCCCCTTCTATCTCATCTTCATCAACTTTTGGTAATACCCAAAATGAACTTCATTCAAGCACAACAGTGGAGTTGGAAATGAACCAGTTGGATTAGATGGCCCAAAGCCTTAATCTCCCCATGGCCTCTCTCTTAGAATATAATAATTTGGTTTTGTGTGGTCCAGAATAAGTTTGTCATATGAAAATATGCCTAAAAATTAGTTTGTAAGAGGCTAACATCTGTGATTTGCACAACATCTATAAGTCAAGACATGCAAAATTCAAACATTCATCGATTAAATGGAGGAAAAATATCCTCTTGAGACTTTTGTTTGGATTGATAGGCTTAAAAATATTCTTATGAAGAGGAAGAATGTTCCTAAGCCAAACCCTCACTATTTTAAGAAGGGAAATGTTAACCAATGCCCTTAGTGTACTGGTTAATAATCCATTTAAAGAAAGTTTTTATGAGAAATGAAAAAAAAAAAAAGTAATTAATATTTTGACAGTTTTTTTTCATTTCTCATAAAAATGGTATCAAAACTTTCATAAAATGGATTATTAACCAGTGTTCTAAGGGCATTCGTTGGCATTTCTCTTTTAAGAAATATACTTTTAGATCTTGATTTTTATGATTTTGCTATGTTTTTTTGTGTTTTTAACTGTTAAAGTACGAAAGTGGGTAACAGAAGCCTAATTGAGTGAACCTTAAGTGGACAAAGTGTCAACTTTTAAGCAACAAGTAGCTAACTTCAATTTTGATCAAACCACAAATAAGCAAGTTGTAATTTTCCTTTAATTTTTTTTGGTAATTAAGAATAATCTATTTTTTTAAAAAGTAAGAAAATGCATAATTTTAAAAATTGGACAGGCTAGTTCAACTAGGAACCAAGTACCAATCCGGTCTGGTAAAAAGTAATAATTCCAATTAAAAACTAGACAAAATCAGTCAAAAACTGGGCACAACTGAAAACTAGGACCAAAATCAGTTCTTTGACTTTTAAAAACATGGGAAAATGAGCCAGACCCATCTCTACCTTTTGCCTTCTGGGCAAAATTTCTAACCAAGTTGATTAGAGATGGTTATGAATTCATCCCAATTACGAAATGTTGTCCAAAAAGCAATGTTACAGGCCAAAAAGTTTAAGTTCCTAGGAATATAACAAAATTTCTAACAGCAGAGGGATCTTAAATAGACATTTACATTTGACATAATAGGAACTAGGAAAACAAATGGAGGGAAAACTGAGGTTGGTAGAGCCTCATTAATTGTGCTCGAATCGCCTTCAAATTGGACAAACAATAGGAAAATGATATATGCCCCTATTATATTTTAACTCACACTTAAGTGATTGTATACAATCATTTAAAGTGAGTCATGTACATTACACATGATGGAGACATGTGATTTTTTTTTTTTTTAATTTTAACCAAATTTTGTCAAATTGTTTTTTGTTAAAAAAAAAAAAAATCTATTTTGATTCAATAGGTTTTTCTCTAATGTTTGGCCTTTCTGGATTCTAAAAATGTCTAAGTTTCTTGGAATTGTTTGAAAAAAAAAAAAAAAAACCCTCAAAATCCCTAGTTGTGTTTCTCCTTGAGGTTTTGAGTGTGACATTGTCATTATATTCCTTGTATAATTGTGTAAGGCTTATGCCTTGGAGTTTGAGTATAACACGAAACATTTGTGTTATTATCTATATAATCTATAAAACTGAAGTTTTGAACTTTTTGTTGACCTCATGAGAGCTTGCCACATAAACTTTAGAGGTCTCACAATTTTTCACATCATCATTAATTTTTTAGTTTATTTTATTATTATATGTAAAAACTCAAAACCTAAACCTACGCAAACCCTACATTAGCAATATTTAAAAAAAAAAAAAAAAAAACTCTCTTTCACCACTCAGTCCCTACATCAAGTATTTTAAAATTTAAAATTATATGAAAAACATGAGTTTATGGATTAGATAATAAATAATATCAAATTAACATGGAATTTATGACATGAGATTTAATTTACACTAGGGTAATTTTTTGCAACATTACACAACTCAATAATTTTTTATTTTGACAAATTCATTATAGAATTACATTCTCTCCTTAAACCCACGAAATTTCAATACTATCAAATATTAATAATTATATACTATATCATGTGTAAAATTTTAAATTTTAAATTTCAAGTTTTTTTTTTTTTTGGTATTTTAAATGGTAAATTGCAAAGTACATCTCTAAAGTTTAAAGTTGCTTAGATTTTACACCCTGAAATTTGAAAATTTGAATTTTACACCTTGAAAAATTGAATTATATTCACTTTTATACTTTGGATTTAGATAGTTCTAATATGGCATTTGGTATGAGGTAATGTTTTAGAATTCTCTGGAATGTTTAAAAATTCTCATGTTTGGTTGCAAATCACGCTAGGGAATTAGATGCCAAGGGAATCTAGATTCTTCCTTTAAGCTCCTCTTAGTAGGAATGTGGATTCCCTTTAAAACAAGTGGGTATCCAGATTCCCAAGTTTAAAGGAGATTATATTTTTTATAAATTGATAATTTTAACCCTTTTTCCTTATTATTTAAGCAATTAAGATAAAATATAAAACAAATTATCAGTATCTTTTCCCTTATCTTTATCTTTTCCCTTGTCAAGTTGTTTTGTTATGAATTAAGCTCTTTTAAAAATTATTATTAAGAATAAAGCATTTGAGAATTTAAATAGTTATTTTTGTATTGTACTTGTCATTTTGAAATGTTAGACTACAATTTTAATGAATTTTTCATGTGTACTAATAGTTTATATTTTGTTTTTCATTATTTATTTAGAGGATTTTTTTTTAAAAGGACTTGGTAGTTCACATTCAAATCTAAGGATAGAATGGAAAAAATAAATAATTTATTTAAGATTCTTGAGAATAAACCAAATATTATCATCTCACATTCCTAGGAATCTTAAGAGATTCCCAATGAAACCAAATATAGGAATAGTTAACTTGAATAAAAATTCAAAGTTTATGGTGCAAAGTATAATAAGGAATATAGTTTAGGATGGTAAAGTGTAATTTATCTCTTATTTTTAAAGTATTAAGAAGAGGGGGTCATTAGGTATTTTCACATTGTGTAAAGTGTAACAAGAGTCATAGTTAGGGTGTAAAATGTAACATGAGGTATAGTTTATGGTAGTAAAGTGTAATTTTCCCTAAAAGACAAGAACGATAGAACAAGATCTAATTTCTTTAACTTTTATTTCTCTACTTGGTTGTTTTTATAATTTTTTTTTGTTTATATTTTTAATATATATAAAATTGAAAATGATAAGGTGGGTAATTGTTTCATAATGGAGCCAACCTCAGATAACTATAAGCAGGTAAATTATAATTTTTATATTTAGAAAAAAAAATAAAAGAGGAAAAAATAAACATTATATGAAGCATTCTCGTGCATAATATATATATATATATATAAAGTTTGTTGCAAAAATTTGTCCTCATTCAATTGTGAAAAAAAAAAAAATGTCATTTCGCTTAAGTTTTTGTATGGAATGTCATTATCCAAACCTTAAGGAATGTTTTTTTATTATTTATCTAAATTAAAAAGAAAGGAAAGCTGTTACTTATTAACAATAAAAGTTTAACGTGTGGTATTATGAGTTGACAAGAGAATGATCAAAAAAAAAAAATTATAAATGAAACTATGAAAGTAAAAAATAATAATAATAATAATTATATTTTACCTGCTTATAGTTATCTGAGGTTGGCTCCATTATGAAACAATTACCCACCTTATCATTTTCAATTTTATATATATTAAAAATATAAACAAAAAAAAATTATAAAAACAACCAAGTAGAGAAATAAAAGTTAAAGAAATTAGATCTTGTTCTATCGTTCTTGTCTTTTAGGGAAAATTACACTTTACTACCATAAACTATACCTCATGTTACATTTTACACCCTAACTATGACTCTTGTTACACTTTGCACAATGTGAAAATACCTAATGACCCCCTCTTCTTAATACTTTAAAAATAAGAGATAAATTACACTTTACCATCCTAAACTATATTCCTTATTATACTTTGCACCATAAACTTTGAATTTTTATTCAAGTTAACTATTCCTATATTTGGTTTCATTGGGAATCTCTTAAGATTCCTAGGAATGTGAGATGATAATATTTGGTTTATTCTCAAGAATCTTAAATAAATTATTTATTTTTTCCATTCTATCCTTAGATTTGAATGTGAACTACCAAGTCCTTTTAAAAAAAAATCCTCTAAATAAATAATGAAAAACAAAATATAAACTATTAGTACACATGAAAAATTCATTAAAATTGTAGTCTAACATTTCAAAATGACAAGTACAATACAAAAATAACTATTTAAATTCTCAAATGCTTTATTCTTAATAATAATTTTTAAAAGAGCTTAATTCATAACAAAACAACTTGACAAGGGAAAAGATAAAGATAAGGGAAAAGATACTGATAATTTGTTTTATATTTTATCTTAATTGCTTAAATAATAAGGAAAAAGGGTTAAAATTATCAATTTATAAAAAATATAATCTCCTTTAAACTTGGGAATCTGGATACCCACTTGTTTTAAAGGGAATCCACATTCCTACTAAGAGGAGCTTAAAGGAAGAATCTAGATTCCCTTGGCATCTAATTCCCTAGCGTGATTTGCAACCAAACATGAGAATTTTTAAACATTCCAGAGAATTCTAAAACATTACCTCATACCAAATGCCATATTAGAACTATCTAAATCCAAAATATAAAAGTGAATATAATTCAATTTTTCAAGGTGTAAAATTCAAATTTTCAAATTTCAGGNTTGGATTGCCAGAGCATAATGCCAACTCGCTCTTTCAGAAATGCAAGTTGCAGCAAAATTTAATAGCAAGAAATGGGTTAAAATCCCCTTATAACACATGTAATGATAGACAAGGTTTAGATCCCTATACACATAATAGAGATTAGAGAAGTTGGAACTTTAGGGACCAGTTTGATAAAAAGCTATGCATTGGATAGAAGACCTTTTATTTTATTTATTTATTTTGATCCATTAGAGATCACTCTTACCCATGGACTAAGGAAAAAGAAGATATACAGTACGTATGTTGCTTCCTCGTATGAGTCATTCCACTTGGCTGTTGCAAACTAAGCAAAGTTTGAATTCAAGATTTAGGAGAGCCAATCAAACTATTAGACTGTCAGAAAGTACATTGTAATATAAATGAAACTTGGGACAAATTAATTCAATATCAGAAATTCTGATTAAACCCACATGAAATGTAGTGGAAAGATTAAACAAAGTCTCTAATACTGAAGTAGAAAGTTTCTTAATCATTCATAGCATTGCTTTTCAAATTTTTAATAATTTTTTTAGTAATCCACTTGTGTTTATATATGTATTACATATATAATAGGCAACAACTTAGTAGCTTATATAAATATAATTTCATTGTTAGTGTGTATATATATAACCTATTGTCTATTGTACAAGGAGATGCTCTTAATAGTCTTTCAAGTTGTGAATCATCTAAGGAAAAGCCTGTGTTCAGATATAGGTCAGGTTATAGATATAACATATGAGATCGAGTCAAAATGGCAAGCTATTTTCAATTCTCCTTTAATTTAGTGGGTGAATAGAGTATCAGAAAGTAAGTTGCGCACGATTTAACCAAATGGGCTGCCAAATCTCTGTTTGAAGGTAAACTGTTCGGTGGTACGTACCCTTCCAAATAAGGATGATAACTTAAAACCTACTCTCTGCGTACCTGTCCTGACTACTGCCCCGAATGAGATGAGAATACCCACTCCACCTAGCAAATGGGGATGAAAATGAGGTTTAATTCTTTCTCTGTGTATATATATAACCTATTGTCTATTGTACAAGGAGATGCTCTTAATAGTCTTTCAAGTTGTGAATCATCTAAGGAAAAGCCTGTGTTCAGATATAGGTCAGGTTATAGATATAACATATGAGATCGAGTCAAAATGGCAAGCTATTTTCAATTCTCCTTTAATTTAGTGGGTGAATAGAGTATCAGAAAGTAAGTTGCGCACGATTTAACCAAATGGGCTGCCAAATCTCTGTTTGAAGGTAAACTGTTCGGTGGTACGTACCCTTCCAAATAAGGATGATAACTTAAAACCTACTCTCTGCGTACCTGTCCTGACTACTGCCCCGAATGAGATGAGAATACCCACTCCACCTAGCAAATGGGGATGAAAATGAGGTTTAATTCTTTCTCCTAAAATAGGTTTTAGTAGATTAAAAGTAATTTAGTTGTAATTTAAAAATTGAGGGTTTAAACTAACTCTTGTATTTGTTACATTGAGCTTTTAGAGGTAGTGTGTACTATTGGTAGCCTCCTCTTGCCCCAACCCAATTATATTAAAAAAAAATTAAAGATAGTGTAGTGTGTACACACACACACACACACACACACACACATATATATATATTCTTTAGTTTTCAAACTATGAAATTATTTTATTGGTGTGGGTGTATGTTCCAAACATTTTTATTATTATTTATTTTTTAGCTGTTGGACAATAATGGGTAAACTAGTCGTTGAACTTTTATGGATTATTAGTAACCAATAACTATAGACCATTATTGTCATGAATTGCTATGAATGACCATAAAGACCCCTATTTTTGCTTCTCAAAAAAAAATAAAAAAAAATACTATTTTCTAAAAATTTATTTAATTATTTTGTAACATTAAAATGTTGTGGTATTGTGAGTTGACAAGAGAATGATTAAATAATTTTATTGAAATAAACTAATAAAATAATCTTTAAAAAAAAAAAAAGGAGTAAATTTTTAGGGGCCGGGAGACTTTAAATGTATTAGGGAATGGTTTTGATGGAGTTAAGGGCAAATTCCCGTTCTCAACCCCTTCTTCCTAGTTATGCTCATGTATATGTGTGTATGTATGTATACAACTATGTGATTGGAAGCTTTTAACTTCCATTTTTTGTTTTATTATCTTACCTACCAATTAAGTTAAAAAGAAACTTTTTTAAAAATAAGTTAGGTTTTATATTTTTGTTTTACCTTTAGCAAATATTTGTGTATGAATGTATAATGTGAATTTTGCTTTCTATTTGGTTGGAAGTTTTTAGCTTCAAGCCTTTTGCTTTTAATCTCACCTTTTACCAAATAAGCAACAAAGTTCCCATAAAAAAAAAGCAACAAAGTAGTTTTTATTAATATTTGTTTTTCCATAATTTTTTTTTTGAAAAATCAATTTATACTAGACAGTAAACAATAGAGATAGTTTTGAAAAAAGAAGAAGAAGAAGAAAATGAAGAAGAAGAAGAAGAAGTGGACAACAAAGAGTCTCATATCCAATTATAGAAGTCGTAGTCGATAACTCCATGGGCTAGTCTCAAAGGTGCTTCTTGGTCCTATCACAGTCAACTTCTGCTGTTCTACACACAATCGGGCCATCATTTCTGTTGTAAGTCCAATCAGGCCCATTATTGGGACAAGCAGGTTTCAAATAATGTTTAATTGCAGACCCGTGGGATGGAAAGAATAAAAAGAAAGGGAATGATTTGAGCAGTTCTTTTTTTTTCTTTTTTCCTTTTTTTAATATAAAAATGAAAAGACTAAATTACTTATAAAAATAAATAGTAAAAACTTTAAATTACAAATTCCACCCTCTAATTTTGTCTAAAATTCAATTCAGTCTTCCAACTTCACTTTTGTTCAATTTAGTTCTTTCGTTAATCTTTGTTAAAAGTGTGTCTTTAACTTTTAACTTTGTTTTAAAAAAAAAAGTGTTACTTCCACAATATTTTCATAACACTTTCATAATAAATTAAAACACATTTATAAGAAATCTTCCCTAGATTGGACAAAGGACGGTTGTGATATGCTTTTTATTTTGGTTATTAGCTTAACTCATGTCTTTGTCTTATTTTAAACTTTTTAAGCTCTCTTAAAGAGTAACTACAACAGTACAACCATTTTTACATTTATGTTGTTAAAAACACCATGTCTGCTCAAAGAATTTTTGTCTCCAGTTTTAAAGGTTTTCCAACCACAAAAGCAAAACTTAAAAATATATATTTTTAGTTCTATGAGAAAGTTATGGGGGGGAAAGAGACTTAATAAATACACAACAAATTAAATTTTTTTTTCCTACTACTAAAAATCTTGCTCATCATCTGGTGTAAATTTTTTTTGACAAAACTACTTTTGTGTCTTTAGACTTTCTCTTTAAGAAGGAGGGTGTGTTTAGTAAAAGACTAAAAGATAGTGTTAGAAATACTGAATGCAATTGTTTTGTATTTCTAACATGGTATCAAAGTCACCTTCTTATGACCATGATTTTCTGTCCTTGCGGTATATTTCAGAGCAATCTTTGTCTTCCTCGGTTTTTTTTTTTTTTTTTTTTTTTTCGCTGCTTTCATCTTCTTTGGCTTCCTACTGCTGTCGTCAAAATTTTCCGGTATAGTCATGTCACCGTTAGAAGTCGCATCAACAATACAAGACCATTGCCTACCGTAACAGAGACAAACTCCATTCAAGGGATCTTCTCAACCTTATCAAATCTCAAGATTTCATTAAGCTTCCATCTTGAGTTTGAGAAGGGGTGTTAGAGATATATTAGCCCATTAGTATAGGCCCAAGCCTAATTCTACTTTGTGTGCAAGCAAAGTCTCCTACTTGTACTAGAAGTCTTTTAGTCTAGGGTTTAATCTACTATATATACACATGTTATGGTTCATTATAATACAGGATTTGTAATACATTCTAATATATTATTGATGTAGCCCTTTAGGTTTTCCTCCGTAGATGTAGGCCGTTAGGTTGAACCACGTAACCTTCGTGCGTTATTGTATTCTATATTTTATGCTTTTACTTCCGCATCCATACAAGCATATTCAACATGATGTATCAATGCTAATATTTAACAGATAGAAAATGAAAAATAATTAAAAGTAAAGACTCCAAATACTTGGTCCAAAGAAAGTCTAAAGATATGACTAGGGGTGTTCATCAAATTGATCAAATTGCACAACCGCACATAAACCAATCAAAATTACCTATAAAATGGAGAAATCGAACTGCATCGCAAGTGAAAGTGAACTGTACTATGTCACACGGTGTGGTGTGGTGTGGTGTGCGGTTTTATGATAAAGAAAACTACACAAAACCACACCACACCCATATATATAGATTATATGAATAAGTGGTCAACCCACTGAGCCCATCATTAATGCATTCTAATTTCAAATTAAAAATTGCTTCATTTTGGTTAAATATAAAATCAAAAGTCCAAAATCTCATTCACTTCTTCATCTCACTCTCATTCACAATAAATTTTAAGTGGCAAGTTGTTATTAGTTTTAATTTGAACTTACTGCTGAAATTACTTTTTTGCCTACTAGTAATAGTCAATAACAACTTGCCATTTAAGATTTATTACAAAAGAATTGTGAAAATATTGTGAAAATGTTATGCACATATCATTTCTCCTTTGTTCAATATAAAACTACGTTATTTTGAGGGTTCTTAGCATTTCAATTTTGATGGAGACAAACTGGAGGACTAAATTGAACAAAGTTGAAACTTAGAGACTAAGTGTGCATTCGGATAGCGTCCCGCGGTAGGCGTTTACGTTTTTTTTAGATCTTGCACACTGTTCACGGGACCCACAAGTACGAAAAATGCAAAAAAAGCAATAAATCTGGGTCCCACTAGCATTGTTCATAGTTTAAAAATTATATTGTTACAGTGTTTTTACTTTTTAGCAATAAGTTTTCAGCAATAAACAGTATCCAAACAGATCCTGAATTAAACAAAAATGAATTTAAAAGAGTCGCATTGAATTTTAGGCAAAGTTAAAAGGTGCTATTTGTAATATTGCCAAATAAAAATCTTAGTCATTCTTTAGAAGTTAGAACCATTTCTCCCAAGTCGCTCTATCATTCTTGGTTACGAACAATCTTAGGCCCTGCGCTTGAATAAAATTTCTCACAGTATAGTATAGTTTCTTGCGATGGTAACTCTCTAATTGAGTCAAGCCCACGTGTTAATCTTTATGTTACTGCCCAATAATGACTTATTATCATATACTAGCATAGCATGTATAGCAGGTTTAGAGTTTGGACTTGAGTTCTGACCCAATAAAAAATTAGGTTGGGGCCGATATACTAGCATAGCATGTTCTGAGCTGAAATAAAAAATAAGTTGGGGCCAATGCAAGTTCGGCCCATAGAGGAATAGTACCATAACTTTGAGAGAAAAAGAAAGCTTTATCTATACTCATATCTAGAGTTGAAGGGCTCAAAAAATTAAAAATATGAAAACAATTCTGTATATAAAGACGTCCGGGGTTCAAATCGAACTAAACCCAACTCACGTGTATAGAATTGGCCAAGCTCGAGATAACTAGGTCCTTCCTATTCCACAAAACTACAATATCCCTTGAAGCTCGAGATTATAATCAAGAAAGGTGTATATAAACCCACTATTATTTCAATGAAAGACCAATGTGGGATCAAGCTTTTTGACGACCTTTAATTAATGTTCAAATGAATACTTTTAAAGTCAATTTCATATCACTCTTTGACCATATGGAGCAAATAACTATACGGTGTTATTCTCATCAAGCAAAATTAAAAAAACTATGTGGACTCGCCTCAAAAGACATATGGATCCCCATTTTTTGGGCTCAAAGTTAGCCGAAAGCCCATTAAAAGAATGTTATTTTCAAACAATTATTGTATATATGTTATTTACTATGTTTCATTAGCATGAAACTTAAATATATGTTAGGTTGTGAAGGAGATGACAAGGATCTAGAGATGGGTCTAAGGTTGGGGCTGGCTTAAAATGCGAGCCATCTCTTTGAACCTCCAACTACAAGGACATCGACTTTGCTTCTATCCAATTTTAGGCTCTGTTTGTATTAAATTTATATAACTGTATCATTTATACTACGATGGTCTTTCCATTTTATTATACATATATATATATATATATATATATATGTATGTATTGGAAAATATATTTTTCCATTAACTTTATAAATGTCCCCTCAAAAAAAAAAAATATTGACTTGATTGAAAGTATTCTGGATCCAAGTAACCAAGCGTCCCTTGTACTAGTGTTGTTATTTGAGTGTGATCCAAAGGAACCAGTCTTGATGCTCCAAAATCAGCTACCTTAGTTGTGTAGTTATTGTCTACGAGTATGTTAGTACTCTTGATATCTCTGTGAATGACTGGAGTGGAAGCAGCAGAATGCAAATAAGAAATTGGCCCGGCAGTTTCTGTTGCTATTTGCAAACGTAGTTCCCATGAAAGCGTGGAAGCATGACTTGTGTTGTGCATATGGTCATAGAGGGTACCGTCGGTTATAAATTCATATACTAAAATTTTAGGAGGTTCGATTGTTTTACTGATGTGCCACACATCAAAATGATCAAATTAATATGCATAAATCATGTAATATATATATATATATATATATTAAAATCATGTAATATATATATATATATATATTAAAAGCCAAAATTCAGAGGAAATCTAAATATATAGAATCCTAAACTAGTATCCAATTTTATGCTATGTATTTAATTTCTTCTTAAATTCCAATTAAAACCCCCAATTTGTATTCAATCTTGAGTCTTGTGTCTTTAATTTCTTCTTGATTTTGGTGCTAAATGAGTTATTCGACATAAAATACAAGGAACGATTTTTTTTTTTTTTAATAAAAAATTTGAATGCATAAATTTACACTATTATGAGAACCGACGGGTCATTAGAAACATGTCAATTTGGGCAATAATAAAGGATATGGATAGAATAGAATAATATTTTTTTTTTTAAAATGTATGTTGTCTAATTGTTGAAGATCTATAACCGAACCTAAAATTTTAGGAGGCTCGATTGTTTTACTTATGTGCCACACATCAAAATGATCAAAGTAATATGCATATATCATGTAATATATATATATATATATTAAAAGCCAAAATTCAGAGAAAAATTTAAATATATAGAATCCTAAAGTAGTATCCAATTTTATGCTATGTGTATTTAATTTCTTCTTAAATTCCAATTAAAACCCCCCCCATTTTATACAATCTTTAGTCTTGTGTCTTTAATTTCTTCTTGATTTTGGTGCCAAATGAGTTATTCGACATAAAATACGAGGAACGATTTGTTTTTTAATAAAAAATTTGAATGCTTAAATTTACACCATTACACCATTACTTGGCCCCTACACCCCAAAAGCACTTATTATTGTGGAGTGATTATCACACTAAAGATGTGCGGTGACAAGAAATATTGAAACTTAATTACTAGGAACCAATACCTATAACTGCATTCTCAATTAAGTGCCATCATTTTTATATGTTTTATATTTTCCTTTTAATGTCATTTATCTTTGGTTAAAAACTCTATTGTGTTTTGTCTCTTAGTGGAATTTTTGGCATGATTTTAAAATATTATTTATTAAAATTTATTAACTAAATATGTATTATAGATCAATATTTTTATTGAGCTTTGCTATATATTTTGACAAGTGTACATTTTAATTTTGATTTTAAAGAAGTCATTTACTCACCTTTTTTTTTTTTTTTTTTTGAGAAAGAAGTCATTCATTATATAAAATTAAAGCGTGGCCAAATCAGCCTGAACAAAAGGTAAGGTGCGAAACGGAACATCCTCTATCCACACAGTACAATCTGGTGTGATCAAAGCTAGCTTAGCTAAACTATGAGCAATTTTATTGCCATCTCTCCGAATGTGAGAGTATGACAATTCTGAAAACAAACTCGAAAATAAAGAGATATCATTTATCAGAGGTGCAAAAGAAATTAACCCATTATCCTCAAAGCCTTTACAATCAATTCTGAATCACCCTCCACAATAGCACAGTCCACTCCAATCTCGCTGCCAAACTCCACTACTCTGCACGCAACAATTGCCTCCACTTCCACAGGCTGGTAATTTGGGACTGCAATGGAGAGGTAATTGCATTTACTCACCTAAGTAAAATTATATCAGCATCACTATTATTGAATACTTTTGTCCACGAATTACAACCTATAACTATTATTCCTAGTTCCTAATCACATATTATAATGTGATTAGGAACTAGGAATATTGATCAATTTTTCTCGCCTAGCAAAATCTTATCAATCAACGTAAACCTCTCAGGCCTCTTTTGTATGGCAATGCAGTGAGTTTTACCATCGCCTTCATATCCTGGTGGACAAGTACAATCATAACCACCAAGAGAATTGGTGCAAATCCCAGTGCAGGGGTTGGGGTTAATTTTGCACTAATCAATATTTGGAAAAGTGGTTTTAAAAAAAAGGCCCATTAGTAATGACAATAATATCCATTGTAATAAAATTCTAGTATATGATAAGTCTTGTTAATGTAGGACATACATTAATCATCCATTTTAAAAT
Organism: Quercus suber; assembly: GCF_002906115.3. Lineage (NCBI taxonomy): Eukaryota > Viridiplantae > Streptophyta > Magnoliopsida > Fagales > Fagaceae > Quercus > Quercus suber. The sequence continues at coordinate 417,991 of NW_027069558.1, read as the reverse complement.
ACTTTTTATAAGAATTTGTAAAGTTTCCATTCAAGTGGGACTTTTTCTTTTTTCAAGCCATCTTTTCCTGCACTCCTCTTTCACACATCCCACACTTCTACCCTCACCTCACACTACTCCACCGCCATAACCCACCTCAGCCCACACCATGGATGACATTGCTCACAAGTGGGACCGCCTCTCACTAAACCAAAGAGAGAGTCAAATGGTCCCATTAACCCCTGACGTTACTGGTGATGGCAAGGTTCTCGTGGCCAAGTTCTTCACTAAGAGACACATCAATATGGAAGTAGGTTTTCAGACCCTCAAGAGCATGTGGAAAACAAATAACAGCTTTGACGTTCGCGATCTTGGATCCAACAAAGCCATGATTCTCTTTGATGATGAAGATGACCTTGACCGTATTTTAATGCGTGGACCATGGTCATTCGACAAATACTTGTTAGGACTTTACAAATTAGGGAAGAATGAAGCAGTCAAGAATGCAAGTTTTGACAGGGAAAGCATTTGGATACAGATTCATTACCTTCCCATTCAGCATATGGGCAAGGCAAATGCAGAAGCTATTGGGAGTACACTTGGGCTTGTTGAATAGGTTGACACTGGTGTAATGGGTGACTGCCGAGGGAGATGTCTCAGAGTGCGAATCAACATAGATATCAACCAACCTCTTTGTCGGGGGAGGATGGTCGATATTGGAGCATCATCTCCCTCATAGGTTTCTTTCCAATATGAGCGACTGCCAATCTTTTGCCACTGGTGTGGTCTCTTGAATCATGATGAAAAAGACTGCAAACTTTGGATTCGTAGCAAGTGCACTCTACAGAAAGAAGAGCAACAGTATGGCGCATGGTTGAGAGCTAGCATGGAGCGTTTGCAGTCAGCCCGCCTTGGTAGGGCGACTCCGAATGCTACTATGGCATCATCGGATACAGTCACAGCCACCGAGAACGGCGAGCCACTAGCCAATCCTGCCATTATTCCAATCATTATGGGAGATAAAGAGTGCACAAAAACTACGGTAACGGATACTCATAAACACACCCAGACAAGCACAGAAAGTTTGAATAACCCCGAATCTTTCCATTCGCATCCTACAGTGATTGACCAACACTTAAAAGCTAATGATGAGCTGGCTGAAGTAATTCCCATGATAACGGATGACTCATTTAAAGCCCATGCATGGCAAGAGAAACCTCTTGCATGTGACGTCACCTCAGCTAACACAACATTGCTCACGTCATAAGGAGAGACTGAAATAAATAACGGGCCCCACGATGAACCCACTAGAGCCCAACATACCCAAACGGTCCATACACAGAGAACGTGGAAGAGACTTCCTCATGCACCTAACCCTAAAGCGGCAAAAGTATATGTAGCAGGCTCCAAGCGTAAACTTGATCTCACAGACGATGAGGATGACGACGACAAGAAACAGAAGCTTGATAATGACACACGAATCCTGGGCAAGATCTTTGCAGAACAATTGGGATCAGCGGTGGCTGCTGCGCAGCACCGCCGAGTCCAATGAGTACCATCAATTGGAACTGTCGAGGGCTTGGGAACCCTTGAACAGTTCGTGCTCTTCAACAGGCACTTCACACAGAAGCTCCCCAGTTGGTTTTCTTGATGGAGACCAAACTGTCACAGGAAGAGATGCAATACAAGAAACATGAACTTGGCTATACTCAAGGATTAGCAGTGTCCAGCGAAGGCCAAAGTGGAGGCTTAGCTTTATTATGGAAACCGAAAACATTGGTGGCAGTACAAGGGTTCTCTTGCTGGCACATCGATGCCCATATTACATGCAACAAAACCGGTACAAAGTGGCACATGACTGGTTTTTATGGGCATCCAGTCACAAGTAAAAGGGAAGAAACAAGGTCCATCCTAGAATCACTAGGCCGTGCAAATCAACTACCGTGGCTCTATATCGAAGACTACAATGAGATCGTTTCTCAATCTGAAAAATTTGGAGGTCGGTTGCGGCCGGTTAGACAGCTTGATAGATTTCGCCAAGCCATTCACTTCTGTGGGTTTCAAGACTTGGGGTTTGTTGGCTCGCCTTTTACCTGGTCCAAAACCGATAGTGAGGAAGGCCAAATGAGAATAAGACTTGACAGGGCTCTTGCAAACAATGCTTGGAGATTGCTTTTTCATGGTGCTACCGTCCACCACATCCCCATGTCAACATCTGACCATTCCATGCTCTCTTTGTGCCTTAGAGATGATCGTCACAGCCGCCAAAAAGAAAAGAAGCTTTTCCGGTTCGAAGAGATGTGGTTAAGCGACCCACAATGTTTTGAAGTAGTGCAAGATTCATGGTAAGAAGGGCTTTCTAAACCAGATGGCCTCCCTATCACAAATTGTCTTGAAACTTGCCGAGCTAGGTTGCAGACATGGAATAAAACAGAGTATGGCCATGTGGGGCGCAAGATACAGCACTTACACAAAAAATTACAAATGTTGGAGAATCAAGCCCATTGTGTAGAAACAAACAGGGAGATATTTGAAGTCAAAAAGTCGCTAAACACCTGGCTAGATGCTGAAAACACCATGTGGAAGCAAAGATCACGGAACTTTTGGCTTACTGATGGGGACCGCAACACAAGTTTTTTCCATGCTAAAGCCATGAACCGGAAGCAACGAAACACAATCCATGGTATTTGTGACTCAGATGGTAATTGGTAGGAAGATGATCAACGAGTGGAGAATATCATTGTGGGCTATTTCACGGACATTTTCAATACACAAGAGGATACCGACTCAACCACTCTCATTGATGCCATAGAACCCGTGGTCACCACTGACATGAATGATTTCCTTATCCAAGAGTTCAATGTTGAGGAAGTACATAGAGCTTTAAACAAATGCACCCCAAGAAATCCTCAGGACTCGATGGTATGCCTCCTTTCTTTTACCAGCACTTTTGGTCTTTGGTAGGTGATTGTGTTACAAAAACAGTCTTGGACTTTCTCAATCATGGTATCATCCCCCCCAACTTCAATGAAACTCATGTTGTGCTCATCCCAAAGATAAAAAACCCCAAAAAATCACTCAATACCGACCCATTAGCCTGGCTAATGTTATATCCCGCTTAGCCTCAAAAGTCCTAGCAAACCGTCTAAGGCGTTTCCTCCCACAAATAATTAGTGAAAACCAAAGTGCTTTCATGTCTGATCGCCTCATCACAGATAATGTCCTTGTTGCCTATGAGACAATGCATTATATTAACAAAAAACGTAGTGGCAAAGTTAGGGAGATGGCCTTAAAACTAGATTTGAGTAAGGCTTTTGACAGGGTTGAGTGGGGATGCTTGGAAAAAATAATGTATAAAATGGGTTTTCATGAATCTCGGGTGAAGCTTATGATGAGATGTGTTAGTACTGTCACATATTCTATAAAAATTAATGGAAGGCCCCGAGGACACATTATCCCTTCTAGGGGTTTGCGCCAAGGTGACCCACTTTCTCCTTTCTTGTTTCTTTTTTGTGCAGAAGGACTATCAGCACTAATAAGGAAATCAGTGGAGATTGGACTTTTGAGTGGTGTGGCTGCATGCCCAAGGGGACCAAAGATTTCCCACCTTTTCTTTGCAGATGACAGCTTAATCTTTTGTAAAGCCAACATTGAGGAATGCTCCACACTTAAGGAGATATTGGATATCTATGAATGTTCAACGGGGCAGCAACTAAATCGAGAAAAAACATCTCTCTTTTTCAGCCGAAACACCCCTCAAGAGATCCAAGAAGCCATCAAAAACCGTTTTGGAGCTGACATCATTCGACAACATGAGGCATATTTGAGGCTGCCTTCTTTGGTGGGAAGATCAAAGTGCAACACATTTCAAGCTTTAAAAGAAAAATTGAATGATAAGCTATCTGGGCGGAAGGAAAAATTGTTATCTCATGCAGGCAAGGAAATACTCATAAAAGCGGTGGCTCAAGCAATCCTAACATACACCATGAGCGTCTTTAAACTCCCTAATGCTCTATGTGATGAACTAACAAGCATGGTTAGAAGTTTTTGGTGGGGTAAAAACAATGGAAAGAACAATATTCCTTGGTCTAGTTGGGACAAGATTTGTGTACCAAAAACTGAAGGAGGCTTAGGCTTCTGTGACCTAAAAGCTTTCAACCTCGCCCTCTTGGCCAAGCAGGGTTGTCGTTTACAAACCAACACTTCCTCTCTTGTCTACCGAGTCTTCAAAGCTCGGTACTTTCCGGAAAGGGATTTTATTAGTGCTGAAATGGGATCTAAGCCTTCATATGCTTGGAGAAGTATCATGGCTGCTCAAAAGGTTGTTCAACATGGATACATATGGCAAGTTGGCAATGGGAATTCAATCAAGATTTGGGCTGATAAGTGGCTGCCCACTTGCTCCACCTTTAGAGTCACTACTCACCCACATGCCTTGCATCCCGAGTCACATGTCAGTTCACTCATAGACCATGATACAGGGAACTAGAGAATAGGCCTTATCAAGGAAATCTTCCTCCCACATGATGCACAAGCCATCTTAAGCATACCATTAAGCATTCGAAGGCCACCGGATTCATGGTCTGGGCGTTCACACCCAAAGGATGATTCACGGTGAACTCTGCCTACAAGGTCGCTCTTTCACTGTCACAAGCTACTACCAGCTCACTGGGTTCTACATTAAATAACCAGCAAATTTCGGTGTTTTGGAAAACCATATGGCGCCTCAAAGTTCCAAGCAAGATTCGTTCTTTTGCTTAGAGAGCCTGCAAGAACCTCCTCCCAACAAAGTTCAACCTACACTCAAGGAGAGTCCTAGACGACCCAACCTGTGAACTCTGCAGCAATGGAGTAGAGACAATAGGACACGCTCTTTGGGCATGTGACAAAGCCCAGGACATTTGGAGAGCATCAGGCATACCTGTTCATGGCCACAGTTTGAGGTTCAACAGCTTCCTTGACCTCCTTTGGCATCTCATTTTCAACCAACACGTTGGGGACGATTTGGTGGGGTTGACTATTACTTTAGCATGGAGTCTATGGCTGAACCGCAACAAAGCTCGCATAGGAGGCTCACGGCAAACCAGCGCAGTCATTCTACAGTTAGCAACAAACCTGCTTGATGAATATAGGCTTGCAAACCACCGGATTATGATACCAAATGTTGCCACACATACAACCTGGACTCCATCACACAGTCCCTGGTATAAGGTAAATGTTGACAGTGCCATTTTCCAACATTTCGATGCAGTGGGAATAGGTGTTGTCGCCCGGGATCATACAGGACAATGTATGGCTGCAATGAGTAAGAAACTGTGGGTACCACTGGGTCCATTGGAAGCTGAGGCAAAGGCCATGGAAGAGGGGATCGATTTTGCTTGGAACGTCAGGCTATGCGATGTTGTCTTCGAGACTGACTCTGAGATACTCTACAGGTCACTCATGGCAGCTACCATACAGAATATTGTCAACTCATGCATCATGCGACTTCAAGACTTCAGGGCCGTACAGCTTACACACGTCCGACAAAATGGAAACAAGCCAGCCCATCTATTGTCACAACATGCCAAAGGTTTAGAAACTTTTGTAACATGGATTGAGAATATCCCTTCACCTATCAAGTCTGCTTTGACTCAAGATGTACTGTTTTAAGCAAATTAATAAAAGTTGTAGTATTTCTCATCAAAAAAAAAAAAAAGGGTATATTAAAGCATTTGAGAATTTAAATAGTTATTTTTGTATTGTACTTGTCATTTTGAAATGTTAGGCTACAATTTTAATGAATTTTTCATGTGTAATAATAGTTTATATTTTGTTTTTCATTATTTATTTAGAGGATTTTTTTTTTTTTAAAGGACTTGGTAGTTCACATTCAAATCTAAGGATAAAATAGAAAAAATAAATAATTTATTTAAGATTCTTGAGAATAAACCAAATATTATCATCTCACATTCCTAGGAATTTTAAGAGATTCTCAATGAAACCAAATATAAGAATAGTTACATTCCTAGGCATTCAGATTGCAAGTAATCACATTTTCAAGAATTTGGATGTCAAGAGTAATGTGAATCCGTACCAAACGCCACATTAAGAGTTTGGATCCAATTTTAACATGTTTAGATACCAACATATTTAGCATGAAAGTAATTTGCTGCTTAAAGGAATTTTGTTTTCATCATTTTTTAGGGAAAAAAAACATAGAATATGTATAGAGATATTTTAATATTTGAAATACACGACCCCCTAAATTATCTTTTAATCTTCTCTTATAATGGTACATATCCCAAACTTGTTCTAACTGTTTTCAACTAATTAAAATTTTGTTATGTCTCTACCAAAATTTAAAAATCTAGTTTCTGGTTTGCCCTTTTTCATTGGGAGTAGGAGACTAAGATGGGGATAGTTCAATTTTTCAAGTTGTGATGACCAATGCCGAAATCTACCACACATCTTTTATGTCACGATGCCACTCTCCTATTAGGTCATTCTAAGAGCGTGTTTCTTTCTAACTGCTCTCCATCTGATCCCCCAAAATTTTTTTAATCTTTTTATAGATAAACTTTTAATATAAATCTTAATTCTCATTCACATTTAATTTCATTCAAAATAATTTAATTACTTCAACATGGTTATGATTTATTAAATTTTATCTTGTTAAATCTAACTAATATATTTACCCTTTGTGTTTTACTTCTTTTATACCCACTAGAACATCCGTGATATTAATCTTAGCGCATTTATTAAGTTTGATAAACAATTTTTATTATACATCTATTAATTTATAAAGTAATTTATTTGCAACTTAGGCTGTATGTGTTTATAATTTTTTCTGTATAATTAAATATAAAATAATATATAATATATAAAAAGAAAAAAAAAAAGTTAATCAAGGTAAATTTTCAAGTAGAATCAAGTCACTACTGATGTGATTTATATAACGAAAAAGTGGTTTTCAAATCATAAAAAGTATTTACTTAAGCATCTATAAAGGAAAGCAACACTAAAAAGTGTAAGTGGAAGGGGGGCATGAACGGTCAGTTTGATTTTTAAGAGCATATGAAAAGAAACAATGAGGCCTAATAACTGTAGAGATAGTTCAAGTGTCTGAATCTGCCTCACCTTTTAGAGTTTATCTTCCTTTCTTTGTTCCTCACTATATATATATATATATATATTATGTATGTATGTATATGTTTCAGAATTATATATACTTCTTTAGAAGTGAAATTGGGTTCAAATAGATTCCTTTTGAGTTTAACAATATGTACTTTTACAAAGTGGAGGAAAGTGATTTTTTATTTAGCTCAATTGGGTTTCCTCTATTTACAGGAATCTAAAGATTTCATGTAAATGCTAATGGCACGTTGCATTATAGTTCAGTAAAGAATCAAAAAAAATAAGAAAAGTACTCTATATATTAAATATTAGATCAAACTCTCATTGGAAACAATTGGCCTATATTTGACAGTGGTAGCAGAATCTCGAATTTACNCTTTTTTTTTTTTTTTTTTTGCTTTTAAATAATCTCCAACAAAACGATAAATTGCTTGCAATTGGCAATGGTGCCCAAATTATTTGTCACATATATGATATCTCTTCGGGAAATTCTTAAAGGAAAACAACAACAGCAAGAGAAGCAGCAGTAAAAACGACAATAATATAGGCCAATTCCCCTTAGCTACACTTATTAGCCTGCTGCAATATCCACTAAGCAAACAAAACCAATCAAATCAACTATCACATGCTGTAGCTTAGGTATCTCATCAGTGAGAAGCCAAACTCGTAAATTTTTCTCAAACATCAATAGGTATCACCTTCCTTTTGTTTTATTAGATTGCCAATCTCACTCATTTCTCATTATAAAAAAAAAACATTAACCACGTACGTAGCTGGCACTCATGACCTTCTTATTTATCAATGGATTTCGAAGTCTTAATTAAATTTCCCTAGCTGATCCAATCTTGTCAGGAGATTCACATCAATTAAAGACTATTTATGAGTGACCACAATTCACAGTTATTTCATGTCCTTTTATGATGAACATTTTTTTTTCAAAAAAAAAAAAGAAAAAAGAAGAAGAAATCTTTAGCAATTAATTATCTTCTAAAAGAAATGCTTATAAAGTTCATGGCCGGGTCTGATAAACGAGCTCATGCTTGCCTTTATTGTGAAACACAATGGTCATCATTGTAGCATCAATATGTACCCCTAATTGATGCTACAGAAATGTCTAATGGAGCTTAAGCTAATGTACTACTGTACTAGGGATGTATACATAGCAGCAGCATCTATATCTTTCTTTTTCTTTTTCTTTTTTCCTGCCCAACTTCTCATTGGAAAAATCGGGCATTGTCGCTAAACTATCAAACCTCAACGCGGTAATTAATAATCATATTTAAATAACAAGAATTCCGTAAGCACAGCAACCAAAACTTAGAAGCAGCCTGACAATCTACAATCAATGTACTGAGCTAATAGTTCTAGCTAGTCCAAGTTGAGTTCTTAACCTAACTAGTTGTCCTTTATCTTTTGAGTTTTTAAGTATCTTAAATTTTTAACCATGGAGTCCGGACAATATTTATTAGCTCTAGTTAATTGGTGTACATGAATGATGAACCATTTATGCTTCCAAAAATCTAGCTTTAAAAAAAAAAAAAAAAAAAAAAAAAAGGATTTTTGGGCGCAATTGGTCTAGGTTATTGATGAAAGTGACTTAATATGTATCTTTCTCTAGAGGGCAAGTTTTCAAGAATAGAATAAGATTCTCTTTCATTTTACTTTTCAAAATTAAGATTTTATTTTTTGGATTTGATTGTGCATAGAATGTACGTCGTTTAAAAATTAAAATACATCATTAAAAGAATATGAAGTGCGCATGGTCTTAAACAGTTACGCACTTAATGCTTGATTAAAACTTTTTTATTTTTTTTCTTATTGCCCTTGAAACAAGGGCATCTACCTAACATTATACAGCATGGGGAAAAAGTAGTTCTGCCTGTCCAAGCTAGTTGGTGGTAGGTTTATTCGAAGTTAAGCATATATATATATGTCAGAATGATGGAATCATCAATATGGGATATGAATATTTCAGGTGGCTTAGCCAGGAGCAATAATAACTAATAAGCAGGTGCTAGCTACAGCAAGAATGCCACCATAACAAAGCCATATGTAGACCCTAATTGGATTAAAAAAAAAACTAAGCTATAATATATAGGCTTGATATTAAGAAATTTTAATTGTTGAAGTACAATATTAAATGCACATTTAAACCATATTGCTAATTCTAGACTTTCTGGTTCAGTATATATATAATGGATACAAACTACTTAACTACCAATTTTTTAAATATAATATTAAATGCACATTTAAACTATAGTACTATAGTCAGTTCAGCATATAATAGACAGATAAACTACCAGTCTAATGACGGGATCTCAGATGCTCAGTTATATATACAGGTGCCTACCAACAACTGTAGCTTTAGCTCATGTACCCAACTCATTTGGATTTGCTTCCTTCACATTGACTTTTTGGGGGTAAGAATACCGTTGTCGACTTTTTGGTCTAATAAACATTCTCTTTGGGCGTATTAGATCCCAGAGCACTAATGAAGCTAGATCTGATTGCTTAATTAGTGCTACAAGTCAGTGGATTCTTGAACAAAGAACATCTAGCTATTAGTTTTAATCAAATTTATGTTTGGTAAAGGAACAATTCTTTTGGCTGTAGACCTATAGTACTCAAGCAACCTAGCAGATATAAGGTTACTCACAGCTTGCTGGTTGTGCTGTGGGAATTCATGTAGTTACAAAATGTAGCATAAGTTATTAATTACATTTATTTTCATAATAATATGTGTGTGTTCTCTCTTCTTTGTTATTTATTATATGACTTACATAGTAATTTTTTCATTGATGATATTTACAAAGTAAATTACAAAAGTTTCCTTTTATTCTTTCGGCACAAACTGTATCAACTAATAAGAATTAACAATGCAATCCAAGTTATATAAATAGAATCTGGTGCAATGTTACTCATTCAAAAAATTCTTTGATGATATCTGGCTTAGTAATATATCTTGGAATGGCATGGTCCGTAAAACCCCAGAAGGGAGGGCCTTATAGTAGCTTTCTTATTGTTCACCATTGTTCCAAGTTAATTGTGTGCCTTGATATAACAATCAGCAGACATGAAATATTGGACCGAATCAACAAGCAATCCTTGCAAGTTACATGTACGAATCCGGTTCCACAAGACAATGATGGGAATTTATTGGTTGCAAGAAAAACCCACTATATTGCAGAATCCATTATTGTATTTCATGTCATATTGCATAGTTTAGATGCGACTTGGAAATTTCTTCGCATTAATTATAGCTAGCTCAATATCAGAGATTTTTGCTTCTGACATTTGTATTAATTTTTCTGGAGTTGTATCCATTTAATCATAATGAATAAATCTGACTACTTAAGTTGAAGTTTCTGTGGTCCTGTTGGAGTTATAGTATGTCCAAAGGGTGTGAAAGATAGGATCGAAAATTGGATCCGGACTGATAACATGTCCAAACCAAGAGGAAAAATATGCATACATACGTGGGTAGAGTTTTTTTTAGACTTAAAAAACAGGTTAACTCGTATCCAACCTAGTAAAATGGAAGTCTGGGTTATGTCAATGCATAGGGTGTCACAATAGTTGACCCTTTTTTGTATTTTAAAGGAAATTTTTACTAGTATTTTTTTTTTTTTGGGCTTTCTAACTTAGTTTAAATGTGTTTCATACTTTTACTTCTCGTTCTTTTATTTTTACTTCTTTGCTTTTTTCCTAACCAATACTTTTTTCATGAAGTCAAGGCTTGAAATTTTTAGGTTATTTATTAGTAAACTTTGGATTCTGTAAACTTACAAATTTATATAGTATTTAGCTTTTATTTTTTTAGTGTTTTAGTTTATCTATTCTCTTAGTTCTATTAAAAAGAATGCAAACACTATATTATTAAGTGTATTTTTTTTTATTTTCTTCAAGTCATATCGTGCTGATGACCTAAACTGTTTTCCAGGTTAAGCAACATAAAAACATATTGTCCATCTCAAATCCGATCCTAACAAAATAGGGAAACACTTCATTTAGCTAGAAATTATTCTTCCACATGTAAATGAAGAACTTGGTTTCTAGTAATTATCACTATTTTATAGCAACATAAAGCCATATTATATACCAAGTCTAACCGAAGAAAAAGAGAAAGAATTCCTACAAATTGTTGCATTTGGAAACGTAAGGAAGAGAAGAGAGATGAGGTTGGAAGGAAGGATGCTTTTATTCTTGTTGATATATAGTCTTTTATTTGTTCCATATTCTATTATTTCTATATTCTCCTTGATAAAACAATAATGTCATTATCATGACAAAACAATACCACGTAGTATTACAGCGTATATATATTATAGACTATAAAATCAATCAACATCTTTGGTTAGGCTTATTCCACGTCTTGTTCCATCCTTTATTAATCAGTAATGAACATGATTAGACACAAGAGCCATGTGTCCTATCACTGTAGGTTTAAGATCAAAGAGAGAGAAAGGTCCTATAGAGTAAAGACAGCACATAGGTACGTATGAGGTTTGAATTTATTCATAAAATGATAAAACATCTTTGTCTCACAGTTTAGGCATAGGACAACATTGTGTGTTCGGTGCTCCTTTGCTGTGCTAGTGCAGTGTATCATTGACTCATTTTTATGCAGAATTCTGTGGGTGCAAGTAAGTTGGTATTGGAAAAGCAAAATTTTGATTATATATCTTGCTCACTAGGGCACTAAGTGTAACTGATATACATAAAATAAGGTAACAAATAGAGCCAAAAAGATTAAAAACTAAAAAGAAGAAGAGAAGATATTAATGTATAGAGACTAAAAGACAACACCAATCCACCAAAATTAAGGGAAAACGCCCCTAGATCGTTTGCATGTTGCCTTTTTATTGTATTTTAACAAAGAAAAGTTCAAGAATATTCCTGTATTCTCTTGTTGCAGTTAGAAATGCATCCACGGGTGATAAAGATTCCATTCTTGGTGATAAAGAGAAACTGAAAATGTAAATAATGATGGGCTTTTTGAATTTATAATGATGGAGAAGTTTGGAGAATTAAGCAAGGAAAATTTGGAAGTGCAAGAAGAAAATATATATGTATGATTTATAAAAAACACAAATTCATAAAAACTTTCATATATATATTCCTCTGGTTCATGAATAGTATTGATGCTTGAGAGAGAGAGAGAGAGATAGAGAGAAGGTGGTTTTATTCGAATTCTTAATGGTTATTCTTTATTTATTTGGTTAACACTTTAATATTAATGTTTATACTATAGTTGAGAAAGCATCACTATCATGACAAGCAGCAAAAATGTTGTTACAATGCATCTTCAGACTAAAATATCGACAAAGCCCTTTCGGTTAGGCTAATTCCACGTCTTGTTCCTATCTCTTACCGATCATTGACGAATTTGATAGCAAATAATCAACATCAATCAATATGGACAGTTTCATATAGGACAGAAAAACTACCTTATCAGGAAACCCACACACAGCTTAAACATATGGAGGGTAATTGCTTGTGGGTTTTAACAAATCAAGAAATACTAAATTTATAATCATAAACACACATATTCTTTCATTTTAGTATATGAGAATACTCAATATTGGTGGAGGGAAGGGGTGCTGCCCCCCTAGCTTTTCAAAATTTCCTCTATTCCTCACATAATTTTCAGAAAAAAAAAATTGTAACTAAAGTTTAACTCACCATGAGCACCAGGCTAAGGAGCGGTTAAGCAACTCAAGTGAACTGCACTACCTTACTACAACATAGGAATAGAAGAGAGAGTTGTGAAGGCGGCCTCGTTATCCACACCCCCATAGGATTAAAAAAAGAAAAAAATATACAATATTTATATTAATCAATATAAATCACTAATACTTTTTTTCTCATTTTATTATTCTTATGACATACGTATATTCCTCATTAAATCAAAATGTATTCAAGATATATTTTCTAAAAATAGAGATAAGTTTATATAAATAATTGATGCACTATTATTTTTTTTCTTTTATTATTCTTATACCATATACTAGTTCATTAATTCAAAGCATATTCAAGATATATGTTCCTAGAAAGAGATGACTAAATTATTTAATACGAGCCTTTTTTATTTACCAAATAATTTTTTTATATTTCATTTAGAAAATTAGAGATACAGATACTATGTTTTTATTTTTATTTTTTATTTTTAGGAGAGATGACAATTGATTTTTTTTTTTTTTTTGAAACACAATTGAATTTGAATACATGGCATTTAATTCTATGACAATTGCTTACCATCATCTTATCAAAACATCAATATGCTTTTTTTTTTCTTTTTTTTGGATGTAATTAAAAAGATTTGAATTTGATTGTCTCTAATTCAAAAAAAAAAAAAAAAAACCCTTAACATATTTGGCAAAAAATTCTTCTTTATTGTACACTAACCATCTTAAATCAATATATTCATGTAAAGCCAAAAACCATTCTCATGCAGCTTATAATTAAGAATTACAATATATATCAAGTGAGCGGACGTATAACTTATTGCCATATTCTGGTACCAGAATATGCCATTAAGTGGGCTTAGACAGTGGAGGTGGCAATATGTGTAATTGTTGTATATAACATATCTCTCACATGAAAAATTATTTTATGAAATTAAATAATCTCTTAAAACCTATCTCTTACAATATGTGTGAGTCTCACATGTGAAAGTGATGCCACATTGGAAGTAGATCTCATACTTATAAGGTTTACTCACATGTCAGAGGGATTCCATATATAATCGTTAGACAAAATAATAAATCTAGACATAAAAGTCGAATATCCTCAATTTTCACTTAGCAAATTAAAAATGACCTTTTATTATTTTGATGTAATCTATAATCCTTTTTTTTCTCACATTTATTTAAGAATCCTCATTTTATTTATGTTGTTTGTAAATCTTGAAAATTCACTTTAAACAAATGACTAGGTGGATTACAGTTTTAACTTCAATGCATAACTTGATTTTTGCCCCCAATTTATTATGATGATAGGTATTGCCTTAATTGTAACAAGAGTTTAGTAACTCAGTGGCATTGTCTACTATCTTTTATAAGAAGAACTGTGATTTGAATCCTCATTTCCTTATATTGTTGTAATTATTGAATTATAAAAAATAAAAACTATATAAAAAAAAAAGGATATTCCTTAATTCTAAATACTAAATAGTCTTTTAAAAATCTTAATTGTTTTGTTACAAAATAATATGTTAGATTGAATGGTGTCAATTGCAACTTGATAAGTAAATAGTGGACTACATCTATATGCATCTATAGTGATTTGGGGTTAGTGGAAATGCATTCACAAACAATAATATAGAACAACCACTAAAGACAACAATATTTAACTTGGTTCGGCTATAACCGCAAGCCTACATTCATGAGCAACAATTAAAATCCGTACTATCAATAATATAGATTACAACCAAACTCACATACTCATACAAACAACATTCATAAACCTCACACACACACACACACACACAAACCAAAACATCTCACAAAGACAAACTCACTCACAAACCTCACACATAAACTCATTCTCAAAGTCTCAAATACACCATGACTCTCTCACGGGAAAATAGACAAATATTCGAATTACTCTCAAAGAAACTCACTCTTTGTTCTTCTAAGAGTCTTCTCCTCTCCTTATATAGGAGGATCCTTGGGCAAAAGTCACCAAAATCTTTGGAACAAATACCTATTTATAAGGCTCCAATACTATTCCTTAATGGATAATGAATACCTAATTATATCTTCAATAAGGAACTTTCCTTCTATACTAAGGAAAATTCATTTTCTTCCACACTAAGGAAACCCAAATAAAAAAAACCAAATCCAAATAAGAATTTGAGACAATTCTAGCAGCATCCTTATAGAAAAAATTGTTAGATCATTTAAGCTTTTTCTTCGAATTTTTTTTGTTTCACTTTTTCCAAAAAAAAAAAAAAAAACTGTATTGCTATAAACAAACTATAATCCAAGTGCTTCTCCATTTCACCTAACATAACACATCCCAAACTCCTTACAATATGTTTTGAAGTTTAGAGGAAAAGGAGAATAGAAGAGAAGATAGGATTGGAGAGAGGGTGGAGTAGATATCTTATCGAATGTTTTAAAAATTAAATTGAAGGAGAGGGAAGCAAAGGCCTCTCTTCTTTATAGGGTGAAAAGGAGAAGAAAAATAATTTATTAAAAATAGAAAAGTATACTCATCTTTAAAACTCCTTGTTCAAATTCCCCCAATTGGGAAAAATTGAAAATAAGGGGTTTGGGTTTTGAGGTAGAGTACCCCTTTAAACCCCTTCAAATCCTTTCCCTGTTATCTCTTTTTTTTTTTTTTTTTAATTCAAATATGAGGGATTGTAAACCTTGACCCCCTTCCTCTTCACATCCCTCTAAAAAGAAAATACTCTTTCAAAGTAATATTTCTTACTCAAATTTTAGTTATTATACATTAATATTAAGGTAACTTGTTTTGGTGCTAAGGATCTACAAATAAATAGATTAAAAGTAAGCAAAATTATTAGCTTATGCATAAAATAACGTTGGACAAGAGATCAAAATTTGGTCTTAAAGAAGAAATTTCAGACTACAATATATTGAATGACAGTTATCTCCTTTAGTTCATACGTGAAAATAATTATTTTCCATTTTTAATCAATTACACACATTTTATGGAAACCAATGCAATATAAAAGAAACTAAATAGTGAGAATTGGTGTTACACTAAATATATAAGTATCAGGTACTATTTGTGTATTCCAATTAGTTAATTGGTAAAAATTTTTGTCGTTGAGTAAGAAATCTAGAGTTCAAACTCTATTTACATCAAAAATCAATTGGTGTTTTAGCCTAATGATAAGAGTAATTATTATGGAGTAGACGTCATAAGTTTAAATATACCATTATTACTTTTTTTTTAATAGATTATACATTAAGGTTTTGAAACCCAAAACCCATAGTTAGCTGTAGACAACACAATCGATATCAAGATTCACATGGCTATCCACAAATAAGGGTGTCATATGTCATGCCCACTAAGCTAACATCTAATCTTTCTAACCCATGACGCAAACCCATATACATTTTAAGTTTATAGCATTGGGAGAAATGGTTTGACAATGAAGGGAGTGATTTTTGGTGAGTGACAAATTTGTTAGCTATCCCCTTGGTTAACGTGTTAGCATGGAACACATAAACCAAGAGATTCGACATCATTCTGTTGCATGCATGTTATTTTCTCTTAATTTGTCTTATCATACAAACTGTCATCCACTACATTAATTAAATGGCCCTACTTATTCTTTACCTTTTCAAGAAAACATCTTTACTTTTGTAGCTAAAATCAAGTATTATTTTCGCTTTATAATTTTTCAACTAAGCTAAGTCTACCACAACCTTCGACTCAACATAAAGACCCCCTCAACCCCTTCATATTTATGGTAAAAAGTTTGTCCAATAGACCAACAAACATCTCTATTTAGATAAAACCAAACCATACCCATTATGAAAGGGGAGTCAAAGAACATCAATTTATCTCACATCATTCCCATTCCTCTTCTCAATCTCATTTACTTAGCTTCTAAAAACATTCCATCAAGAATGCACACATTAGATCTCACTCTCTCCACTTCCAAACAAATTATTCTCTTATTTTATCGTATGTTGTTATGTACAATATTTTACTATCCTAGAGTGTCAGTAGAAGAAGCTTCTATGGAATAAGTTTATGGTTTAGCTAACTTGAATGTTTTACCACAGATTCATCTAACCAAGTTAAATATGGACTAAGAGGCACACCCACTTATTGGTTTCAACATGTTTCTAATAGAGGCTTATGTAGACTAAGATTCTCGCTCCGCTAACTTGAATGTGCTATCGTCGACTAAACTTTTCTGATTTTAACAACTTGAGCACTAATATGTAGAATAAGTGCTCAAAAGCCTTTATGTTGCAAGAGAACACTAGTGAATGACTCATATAACGTTGAGAACTTCTTCATTATGGCTGTCACTATTAAATGTCTCTCACCATGACTGAATGCTTTGGCAGAATATTTCGACATAGTAAACTTTCCTCCCTTGTTGAACTTTATAATGTTTTTTTTTTTTTTTTTAATCACAAAAGCAACCCCCAACAAACTATTTTTGTTGAAAATTATTATTTTCGCTCTCCCCTTTATATTATGACAATATAGGGCCTGTTTGGATCAGGAGAGTCAATTCCGTACCGTACCGGTCGGTACGGCCGGAATATACCGTATCGATCAGCAATTCAGTACGTATAACCCCCCTGTTTCGTACCGGAAAAAATACCGGCTGTAACGGTCATGTACCGGCCAATTTCGGGCAATACCGGCTGGTACGGGGCGTATCAATTGGTACAAAAAAAAAATTTTATTTTTTATTTTTTATATTTTTTCAAGTTTTGTAATTTTTGAATTTTTGTTAGGGCAGAATGGTAACTTATTTGCATTAACTTATTAGTATTATTTATTTTCTTAGTATGCAATGGTAACTTTTAAGCTTTCTATTTTTTATATTGTATTTTTTTTTTCTTTTAATTGATACTAAAGTCTAAAACCATGAATAATTAGTTCTAAATTGAGGAAATGTTTTATGCTAAACTTTTATATTTATTATAATATATATATATATATATATATATATATATATATATATATATATTTTTTTTTTATTTATAAATATAAAAAATAGCGGTAAACTCGAAACGGTACACCGGTATTGACCGGTATCCGAAATATATCGTACCGCTGGCCAAACCGGTACAGCCTCCTGTACGGTATTGACTCCCTTGGTTTGGATAAGCTGTTCACAAAGGTGTGCTTTTAAAACGTGCGTTTTGAAAACGTCATTTTAAAAACCACAGACAAGTGTTTGGTAAAAATGTGAAAATATGTGTTTTTTATTTTTAAAGCTACATTAAGCGTTTGGATAAGCTGTTTTAAAAATAGCTGTTTAGAGTGTAAATTCCAAAAAAAATGACTTAACTATTTTGTTAAGATTATTTCGTCATTTTTCCTTGAATCATTGTTTTTTTAATTACACAATCTAATAAAATATACATGGAGGCAGTGACGACTCAAGAAATTTTTTTCATTGTGTTCCTTAACAAGCAAAAATTACACAATCTAATAAAAAAAAATTTATTCCTCACAGTGGTCAAATTGTGATGATGTCAAAATTAATTAATATGAAAATAAATAAAATAATTAGGTAAATTTTAACAATTTTAACAAAAACAGTATTTAAAGATGTTAAAATATATCTTGATTAAATATTAGAAGATATTTCTCATAATTTACTACAAAGATTAATAAATATCCTCTAATTATTTAAGATATTCTGTTAAATTTATAATTTACTAATATAATTAACCAAACTATTAATATATTAACCAAACTACTAATATACAAGATATTCTATTCATCCGTAGCCTTCAAAAAGTAATGTAAGGACTCAAATTGGATTGACCCTGAGTGACGGGTTTTCAGCCCAATAAGCCCAAACAATAAATTTATAGAGAGTGGGGCGAAAGGTTTAGGTGCTGGCCGTCGATCACCAAGCATGAATTTTCTTGCAACTAAGAAAAGTGCTAAGAGTTTCTCTTTCAAGGAGGGAGATGCTCCTCGGTCTGTGGCCGAGGAGGCCTTATCGTTCTCCCCCCCCTCCCTCACCTTACTAACTTTTCTTTTATAGTTTTCATCTCCCTATCCCCTCTTTCCATCTGTTGATCATCTATTTGCCTTCTTATCTGGCCATCCGTCCCATCAGAGGCCTTATCGGTACTCAAGTGGTTCACTCTGATCAACGTTATCCTGCCAAGGGGTTACCTCCCCATTAATGCGGCCAGGGGGGGTTAGTTGAATGCATTAAATGTGAGAATGACAGCTTACTTTGGGGTTAGTCTCCCTAAAATCCCCCTCGTCAGGCCGAGGATGAGGTGGTCCTCGGTGTGGATTGGGAAAAGAGGCTTCCCCCAATTTAGCCTAACAACACCAACAAAAAATGGCCTATGCTCCTCGGCCTGGGCCTTGGGCCTGTTTCGTGGCGGGCCGAGGCTGTGAGGCTCATAGGCCCCACAATAGCCCCTCAAAACCCTGCTGCACGTTCCCCAGGACGGGGAGGAGGGTTTTGATACTCGCGGGCCC
>NW_027069558.1:329118-394376 GCF_002906115.3 Quercus suber | reverse complement strand
TGTCATTCTCACATTTAATGCATTCAACTAACTCCCCCTGGCCGCATTAATGGGGAGGTAACCCCTTGGCAGGATTAAGTTGATCAGAGTGAACCACTTGAGTACCGATAAGGCCTCTGATGGGACGGATGGCCAGATAAGAAGGCAAATAGATGATCAACAGATGGAAAGAGGGGATAGGGAGATGAAAACTATAAAAGAAAAGTTAGTAAGGTGAGGGACCCCCCCCTCCCTCACCTTACTAACTTTTCTTTTATAGTTTTCATCTCCCTATCCCCTCTTTCCATCTGTTGATCATCTATTTGCCTTCTTATCTGGCCATCCGTCCCATCAGAGGCCTTATCGGTACTCAAGTGGTTCACTCTGATCAACGTTATCCTGCCAAGGGGTTACCTCCCCATTAATGCGGCCAGGGGGGGTTAGTTGAATGCATTAAATGTGAGAATGACAGCTTACTTTGGGGTTAGTCTCTCTAAAATCCTCCTCGTCAGGCCGAGGATGAGGTGGTCCTCGGTGTGGATTGGGAAAAGAGGCTTCCCCCAATTTAGCCTAACAACACCAACAAAAAATGGCCTATGCTCCTCAACCTGGGCCTTGGGCCTGTTTCGTGGCGGGCCGAGGCTGTGAGGCTCATAGGCCCCACAAGTAAAGTTTATTTCATTTAAAAAAAAAAAAAAAAAACTACATAAATTAAAGTTTGAAATTGTAGTAGGTATTCAACCTTTTTTTTTGAGAAAGTAGCAGGTATTCAAGTAGTCTAAAACACGTTTTTCAAAACTAAAATACATGTCAAAGTAACATGAAAACAGGTGTGTGGCTGTAGAATTTTTTTGTTTAAAAAATATAAAAGATCTCATCTCTATCTCATCCCACTCAATAAGAAACACAAACACTTTGATCTCTTCTCAACTTGTCTTTCTCCCGTCCTCTCTGTCTCTGTTTCTTTTCTCTTTTTTTGAGAATCTCACCTCTTAGTCTCTCATACAACAAGTAAATCAGAGCACACATCTCTTCCTCTATAACCTTTCTTCCTAAGCAAACTGATTATCAATGGTAGATCTAACATCTATCTAAGGCTTGAGCATTTGGTGAAGATGAATGAGCCCAGCCACCGGCCATTTTAGTGAAGATTTCTGTGGGAGGAACCGTGAGAACCATGAGAACCGTGAGGTTTGAGCTTTTTTTTTTTTCTTTTTTTTCTTTTTTTTTTTAGGGTGTTCCTAATTTTTTTTTAAGGGTAACCAAGTAAAAATTTTATCATATAGACTGACTGAGAAAATAGAGGAGGAGATATACATGGGGGAAGGGATAAAACTGGTAATTTCCTATCGTATTGGCACTATTTTTTATCGTATTGGCACTATTTTGATTTTCTGAAGAAAAAAATAGCGGTTAGCCCATCTGCGTTTCTGAAAAGGCAAAACTTCAGAGTGTTTTGTTAACGTGAAAAATCTGGATTTTGAAAACGCAAATGTGCTGATTTTTTGGAGCCAAACGATTTGGCAAATCACATTTTGTCTAAAACACGCGTTAAGGTTTTATAAACAGCCTATCCAAACAGGCTCTTTCTCAGTCAGTTTATATGATAAAATTTTTACTTGTTTACCCTTAAAAAAAATTAGGAACACCCTCAACCAAAATTAGGAACACCCTAAAAGAAAAGAAAAGAAAGAAAGCTTAAACCTCACGGTTCTCACGGTTCCTCCCACAGAAATCTTCACTAAAATGGCCGGTGGCTGGGGTCATTCATCTTCACCAAATGCTCAAGCCTTAGATAGATGTTAGATCTACCATTGATAATCAGTTTGCTTAGGAAGAAAGGTTATAGAGGAAGAGATGTGTGCTCTGATCTATTTGTTGTATGAGAGACTAAGAGGTGAGATTCTCAAAAAAAAGAGAAAAGATACAGAGACAAAGAGGACGGGAGAAAGACAAGTTGAGAAGAGATCAAAGTGTTTGTGTTTTTTATTGAGTGGGATGAGATAGAGATGAGATCTTTTATATTTTTTAAACAAAAAAATTCCATAGCCACACACTTGTTTTCATGTTACTTTGACATGTATTTTGGTTTTGAAAAATGTGTTTTAGACTACTTGAATACCTGCTACTTTCTCAAAAAAAAGGTTGAATACCTACTACAATTTCAAACTTTAATTTATGTAGTTTTTTTTTTTTTTAATGAAATAAACTTTACTTTTTGAAGGCTACGGATGAATAGAATATCTTGTATATTAGTAGTTTGGTTAATATATTAATAGTTTGGTTAATTATATTAGTCAATTACAAATTTAACATAATATCTTAAATAATTAGAGGGTATTTATTAATCTTTGTAGTAAATTATGAGAAATATTTTCTAATCTTTAATCAAGATATATTTTAACATCTTTAAATATTGTGTTTTGTTAAGATTGTTAAAATTTACCTAATTATTTTATTTATTTTCATATTAATTAATTATTAAATTAATTATGACATCATCACAGTTTGACCACTGTGAGGAATAATTTTTTTTTATTAGATTGTGTAATTTTTGCTTGTTAAGGAACACAATGAAAAAAATTCCTTGAGTCGCCACTGCCTCCATGTATATTTTATTAGATTGTGTAATTAAAAAAACACTGATTAAAGGAAAAATGACGAAATAACCTTAACAAAATAGTTAAGTCATTTTTTGGAATTTACACTCCAAACAGCTATTTTTAAAACAGTTTATCTAAACGCTTAATGTAGCTTTAAAAATAAAAAACACATATTTTCACATTTTTACCAAACGCTTGTCTGTGGTTTTTAAAATGACGTTTGCAAAACGCACGTTTCAAAAACGCTCATTTTTAAAACACACCTTTGTGAACAGCCTATCCAAACAGGCCCAAAATAGAGGAGGAGATAACATGGGGGAAGGGATAAAACTGGTAATTTCCTATCATATTGGCGCTATTTTTTATCGTATTGGCGCTATTTTGATTTTCTGAAGAAAAAAATAGCGGTTAGCCCATCTGCATTTCTGAAAAGGCAAAACTTCAGAGTGTTTTGTAAACGTGAAAAATCTGGATTTTGAAAACGCAAACGTGCTGATTTTTTGGAGCCAAACGATTTGGCAAACTACGTTTTGTCTAAAACGTGCGTTAAGGTTTTATAAACAGCCTATCCAAACGGGCTCATAATATCTTGCTTACATATTTTATAAGGGAAAAAGATCTTCTTCAAATAATTATTACGCTATTTAATTCCTTAGGGAAAACACAATGGTAATGGCCAAAGGGTCCAATGGCATGAGTTTTGGACTTAACTTCCTTAAAAATTTTGGGTCTAATTATTGATATATTAAAACATGACACATGTACCCACCACAAAAAGGACCGTTAACACTATTCTATTTAAGTTTGGTGTTAAAATAATTGCATTACACCCCCTTCTTTTTTTTTCTTTTTTTCATTTTTGTTTGTTTGAGGTAGGAGAGGGGAGATGGAAACAAAGTTTAGTGTTAATCGGGCTACAAGCACGTTAGCCCTCATTTGTGTTACTTAGTGATGGCAAAAAAGTACCAAAGCTTCATATTTTTTTAAGCAACATTAATATTGTCACTTTCCTTCATGCATAGAAAATTCATATCCACATGCACTATTAATTTAGAATAAGGTAATTCATATCCATATGCATTCTTAATTTATGGGGAAAAAAAAAAAAAAAAACCCTTTTTCATTCAATCACTATTCTCCATGCTTTCATTTCCATTCGACCAACTTCTCCATAAACAAAAAGTTCCAAATTCTTTCCCTATCTCAACCCCAAAATTTAGAAAGTATTAATCTAAACCTACTAGTAATTGATAAATCACTATTCACCATGTTGATTGACAGTGTCCAAACTCCAAACTATAGTGACTTAACAATTAACATCAAATATGGATAATCCAAATATTTTCTTTATCAGACCCCCTATCCCTCCAAAATAGAAAAGAAGAATCCAAAATTTTTTACATATATATATATTTATAAATTTAATGGTTCACAAATAGGAAAAAAAAAATTAAAGAAAAGAGAAAACGGAGCAAAGCTAGTGCTTTTTTTTTTTTTTTTAATAAATTGACTTTAAATAAAGATTTAAACTTTATACATCTCCGTTGAAACTGAGAAAAACACCCATTAAATTAAAACACTGTTGTTGTTCCTAGTTGATAAAAGAGCTAAATACATTAGTTTGCAACAGTACTTATCTTTTAATTTTAAATAAAAATTTAAACCTTACAGGACCCCCGTTAAAACAAGAAAAAACACGAGTTAAGTTACAACGTTGTTATTGTCCATAGTTGATGTACAAGAGCTGAGTTCATTAGTTTTGCAACACGTGCAGAAACGGCCGTTAGCGGTTTCAGTTTTGTTTTGGCCGCAAATCTTAAACGGCGACTCTTACTTACTGGTTGGTGGGACCCACTTCCCTTCTCTTTCCGTTAAAAAAAAAAGGTAAATTATTTTTTTATTTTTATGCACCATTTTTATTATTTAATATTAGCACAATGCTCCCTCTCTCTCTCTCATTCTCTCTCTCTCTAAACACAGCGAATATAACCAGAACTAGAGGGAGAGAGAGAGAATCTGAAAGAGAAAGAGAAAGAGAGAGAGAGAGAGAGAGAGAGAGAGCAATTGGGGTGTTATTTAGAGGGAGGTGGAGCTAGGAGGAGGAGAAAGAAGTAAACGTTTTCTTATCCAATTTGTAAGCTTTTTGCTCTGTCTCTTTTGTGTGTGTGTGTGTGTGTGTGTGTTTCTTTTTTTTTGGGAATTTTTTTTTTTCTGGGTATTTAATCATTTATACAGTCTCAGGTGAAGAGAAGGGAAAAAGAATATATGGGTTTGCTGTAAATGGAAATTTTAAATGGATCTGCTTGTTGTTTTTTTGTTGTCTAAGTTTTATAACTGCATAATCAGATTTGGTAAATTTTTATGTATTGGCATTTTTAGTAAAGTCTGGCATGTGATTGATTGTCAATTTGAGTTTTTGTTTCCCTTTATATTTATATGTTGGAATTCACCTGAGATCTGGCATGGTAATTCTCATTTTTCAGGCATGAATTATTGTTTCACAATGGTATGCTGTATTGTAGATTCAATTTTGATTTTTTTTTTTTTTTTGGTGGTTGTTATACATCAGTATCATGCTTTGATTTCTATGGATTTGTTTCTGATTTTTGTTATGCATTGCATTCACTTTTCTTTTGGTTAATTGGAATTTAGATTGATAGAGAGAGAGATTGCTGAAGGGTTTGTGTGAGTTGTTTATTTTTGTGTGATGTCTGCGTGTTTCATTAATGGATAATCTTTTCATGTAAAAGGGGTATGTGGTTTCTTGATTTACTTCAAAGATAACACAGATTTAGTTGATGGGTTTTTGTGTGTGTGGAGTAAATGAGGAATATGAATTATAATTTCTTGACTGATTGGTGTTGTGTTTGGCTTTGATGGTAAGGGTTTCTTTAGGCTGGTTGGATTGAAAAATTCTGTCAACATGTTGGAGGGTCCGTCCTATCTCGTGACGAGGGACTTGCCGAGCTCGTGTGAACAAGAGAGCAAGTGGATTTACAATACCTTCCGTTTGATTGAGCTGTCATGCAGCAAGCGCCGTTCGGAGGATGGAGAAGAACATCCATTGAGAAAGTCATGCAAGGTATCAGATACTCGTGAGGGAGAGGGAACAAGGAAGGGTTCTTCTGATATTGTTCTTGTCCAAACTGAACAACCAGAAGACCAGGACCACACAGGGGAGCAGGCAGATTCAAGTTCTCTTATCCACCAACTTGGGCGAGACATATCCATTAACTGTCTTCTTAACTGCTCTAGGTCTGATTATGGCTCCATTGCATCACTGAATAACAGCTTTCGGTCTCTTATTCATAGTGGGGAGCTATATAGGGAGAGGCGGAAAATGGGTATCATAGAACATTGGGTTTACTTCTCTTGCAGTCTCCTTGAATGGGATGCATTTGATCCAATTTCCCGTCGGTGGATGCATTTGCCTAGAATGCCTTCAAATGACTGCTTCATGTGTTCGGACAAAGAGTCGTTGGCTGTTGGAACTGAACTTCTTGTTTTTGGAAAGGAAATAACTTCCCATGTTATTTATAGATATAGCATTTTAACGAACACATGGCACTCTGGCATGAACATGAATACACCTAGGTGCTTGTTTGGTTCTGCCAGCCTTGGTGAAATCGCAATTTTAGCTGGCGGTTGTGATCCACGTGGCAATATCTTAAAGGTGGCTGAGCTATATAATTCGGAAAAAGGAACTTGGGAGACTCTTCCAAGCATGAAAAAAGCAAGGAAAATGTGCTCTGGGGTATTTATGGATGGGAAATTTTATATTGTGGGTGGAATTGGGGAGGGCAACTCAAAATTGCTTACATGTGGTGAGGTATATGATCTGAAGACAAGGACATGGACCGAGATACCTAACATGTTCCCTGGACGAAATGGAGGGGCTGGGGCGATTGAGGCACCTGCTGCCACCGAAGCACCTCCTCTTCTTGCTGTTGTAAACAATGTGCTTTATGCAGCTGATTATGCACAAAAGGAGCTGAGGAAATATGACAAAGAGATGAACTCGTGGGTCACAATTGGGCGATTGCCTGAGCAGGCGACCTCGACGAATGGTTGGGGACTAGCATTTAGGGCTTGTGGAGATCGGCTAATTGTTCTGGGTGGACCTAGGGCTTTAGGTGGAGGGGTGATTGAGCTTAATTCTTGGGCCCCTTCTGAAGGCCCACCACAATGGGACCTTCTTGCCAGAAAGCAATCCGGCAGTTTTGTGTATAATTGCGCTGTGATGGGATGTTAAGGTTTCCATTTTAGGTGATGCCATTGATTTGTGTGGAGTCCTTTCTGGATGGAATTTACAGTATTCGCTTTTCAAGGAAATTGGATTCTGAGCCATGGGCTATCTCTGCCCTCCTTTTTTGGGGAAATTTCAGGTTTTAATTTAGAGTCAGATACTTTCTTAGAAGGAGGCCTGCAGGTTTACTTTTCGCCCCCCTCCCCTTCATAATTGCTTTGCAACTTTACTTTTCTTTTTTAAGTTACCATGAGAGCTTTTTAAAGTTTGGCTTCATGTAGAACAGGCACAGGTGAATAATCTGAAGTACTGGTACATGTTTTAGGCTGTGATGACTATTTGCATAAGTTTTATTCAATCGTTGCAGAATTGTGTAATTGCTCATGATTCTTATTTGCTTTACTTTTGTTGAAGAGATTAGATCCCTTCCCCATCCCAATCTCCAAACACCCCCCAACCCCCACCCCCCCTCCCCCCCCCCCCCGCACACACACACACACACAAATCTCCCCCGGCAGGCAGGGGGCAAGCGCTAGAAAAAGAAAAATGGCTTTTTGACGGTGAGATGTTTGTGCGATTGACCTGTAGTGTAGCCTTGTCAATGTGAGTTTTGGAAAAAGGTTTTATGACTTTACTTAGCTTAAAGTTTCACTGAGGTGGATTAAAAAATTAGTAACAGAAATGTACATTAGGGTCTTCCTTTTAACTCACTGTCACACTCCATATGTGCTTTATCATTAGAGGAAAGTCCCTGGTGAAATGAAGCCTATTGTTGGTTCTATTATAATTATTTTTGCAACTTGCTAAATACCTACTGCACGTATCTTTTTAACTTGTTTTCTCTTGTTTGTGCACAATAAATTAATTACCCTTTTCAACCCCACCGGTCTGACATGTTTTTTGATAAGTGATTGGTCAGATATGTTACATAAGTGTTCCCCTGGTCTCTGTCCTGTTTGATGCCTAGCTGACAGCTTAGTCTCTCTCTTCAGCTTCTTTTGAATTAATATGGTCAATTTTAACCGTTCAAGTTACACCCCGATGTATCTCTTTGTTCTTAACACGTAAGTCAAATTCATACCTATTGGATACTATTTCTCATTCAATTTATATTGATCTTTAAATGTAGGGTGGATTTGTTAAAAAATTATATATGTGTGATAAGTTCATCTGGTCAGTATATGCCTGCATATTTGCACTTCATTCCCCACTATACTTAATACTGGTTAGTTTCCTTAAGCAGATCTCGAAGTAGCCCTTTTGTGTGACACATTGTTTCTTTGCCACTGCATTAACTATATATTAGGGTCAAGTGATAATCATGTTTGATTACTGCTATGCCAAATGAGTTAGAGGTACTACTCGATGACATTCAGTGTGGTTGGGAATGGTCACCAGGGTGCTATTAAGATGCATATATTCTAAATAATCATCTTCACATATCTGATGAAATTTATGATGCCGCCATTAATTTGGTAATTTTCAATCTTGTTTCCTTAAAGAACTCCCTAGTAATGGTAATTAGGAGATTTCTGGATATATTATTGTTCTTTATGATTTTGTGACAGCAAGGAATTATGGAGGTTGAATATCAGAAATAGGATATTTTGGATCTGAACAGAAGCAAGAAATTAAGTCTTAGTTTTAGTAACCTTATCTTAGCTACATGATCGAATTAATCAAATGGTTGTAATCTAAATCTACCTTGAATATGAATACTAAGAAACATTGTTGGGGCGTCTGCCTTGGAAAAGAAGAGGGGGGGGGGCGCAAATGAGTTCACGTCTGTGTGGTGGGCTTGGTTTTAATGTATGCCAATTTTCCTAAGACAAAGGGGAAACCTTGTTTTAATGCATGCCAATTTTTCAAAGCGATTTACAGGTTTCTTGATTTGTTGAGAAAATTTTGGTCTTTTTCCCACTGCCATGGAATATACACTTGTTGATAAACATGTGTGTGGTGAGCATAGTTTTTCAGCATATCAGCATATTAGAGAGTTCTTTTAGCAGATATTGGACAGTAGTCTGGTAAGCTAGTTATACTGAACTGAGAATTATCAGTGACCAAGGGTTTATGAAAGAAAGAATGCATGTGATCTCTGTCTTTGCTTATTAGTTAAAATATTCTATAGCTTATATATGATTGTTCTTTAGGTCTGATTGTGTCAGAACCTTCTATAAGTAGGTCACGACTCACTTGTGCACCTCCACTATCCAGACTCAAAGAAAGATTTGTTTCTCTGAATGAGAGTTTCTTTATTAAGAGTGTGTTTGAATATCATTTATTTGCTGAAAATAAAAATTTATTGCTAAAAACACTGTAACAAAATAATTTTTAAAAGTGTGAATAGTGCCGTGGGACCCAAAAATAAATTGGTATACGCATTTTTACGTTTTTGACTGGGTCATGAACAGTACCATGGGACTCAACCAAAAATGCAGACGCTGGATTGCATGCTGGAAACGTGCAATCCAAACGCACACTAAATTAGTCCATTTATGCGGCTCCAGACCCAAAAAGAAGAACCATTTGTCTACAACGATAGATTATATTATAAGACCACCATCACATCACTGCAATTGACTTATAAAATTTTACAAAATTTTGAGGTCGACTATAAATCCTCAAATGACTTATTAGAGCCAGTCACATAAATAGTAGCATTCGAGTATAATTTTTTTTAAAATTATTTTAATATAATATTAATTTTATTCTAATATTTTGCCAAATTATTTTACTATTTCGAATTTAGGTCACATCCCAACTCTCTCCTCGCGAGACACTCCAAAAATCTCTCATAAATTAATAACATGGTTGATTGGATTTAAGACTTTCAGATTTTCGTCGGCCAAACCTCCTCCGAAAATTTACCTCATGGGGTACAAAATTCATATGATCATGACTAATACCTTACTGGAAAAAGCAAACAATAATGAGGAAAAGAAAAGGATTGCTTATGATTTCCTCCAGACACACACACACACCAATTCTGAAATCTGTAGGACACCCCCAAACGGTTTTGTACTGTACTGTTTAACATATTTACTTTCATTTTTATCCGGGGCATGAGGGTCACTTTACATGACCCATGTTGTGAACAAGTTGCAACCATCAAAACACCCTTTTAAACAAGTACAGCCTGGGACTCTCTCAGCTCTGCACAGTTTTTGGGGTCCTCTTTTTCACTCAAAGAAATGAATATAAATCTTTGTTGGAGCCAACAAAAAAAACAAAGTACAATTTGTACTACCAAAAAAAAAAAAAAAAAACCAATGAGAGAAAAATATAGGACTATTATTAATTTATTATCATGGGCTTCTGACTCTGTAGAGTTTAGACTTCCTTCAATTTGCTTCCACCGACCCCACGTGATAACCGTTACGGTGCTTACGTGACTTTTTGGATATATATATATATATATATATGAGATTTATTAACATGTGCCTTAGAGCATACATTAGTAAATCATTATAGAAATTTTTTTATGGAAAAAAGAAAAAGTAATTAACTGTATTAATAGTTTTTTCAATTTTCCATAAAAACTATTTAAAAATGGATGGTTAATGTGTGCCCTAAGGACACACATTAACTGGACCCTATATATATATATATATATATATCCAAATTATTCATGTGTTGCTTTTGAGTTTGTGATTATTATTATTATTATTATTATTTTTTTTTTTTTTTTGCTTATTGCTATGGTACTTGGCTTTGTACTTTTTTTTTTTTTTTTGGTGCTTTTCTTCAATAATTCTATGAGCTATATGTCTATTGTCTATCCAAAATAATGAGAGTAATAAATAACACAGAAGGAAAAAAAAATCCTATGAGCAATGAGTAATGGGTTAATTATATTTTTGCTATATTATTATTACATCCCACCTACCATTACTTTCTTTTTTTCTTTTTTTCTCACTGCCTTTCTCTTTTTTCTTGGAAAGAGAAATATTAGAAGTCTCTTATTAAGTCTTATCCATGAACTTTTTAGCTTTGCATTGTCTAATGATCAAAAGAACTTGCAGCAACAATTTTTGTTATATCATATCACAAATAGCTTTTTTTTTTTTTTTTCCTTTTTCTTTTTTACTTTGGCATAAAATTTCTTGTTTGTGTGAAACTCAAGAATAGAAACTTACAAAAAATTCCTTCTTTTTCCTTTTGCTTTCTAGGGAGAATATACTTTCTTCCTTCATGACGCAATCAATTAATTTGTACATGATTTCCATAATTTAAAGGTTAATTTTCTAGGCTAGTGCAACTTCTTTGGCAATGCTCAAAAAGAAGAGATACAAACAGGTGCTACATTCAAAAAAGCTGCACGTTTGGTATTATTTTTCTAATCCTTTGTGCCATGTACACTACTAAAAAAGATAATGTATAAAAATGATACAACCTCATGATTCAAGTGGTCCATAGTGTAAAGCCTAACTTTTCGTTTATGCACATTAGAGGCATATAATTTAACCCAATCCATAAGCTCCTTAGAGTATATCAAAGATAATTGTTGTCTTCTTCTTCTTCCTTCTCTTTTTTTTCGCATTCTTTTTCTTTCCCTTTTTTTTTTCATCGTATCTAGTGCCTAAATGTGATTCGACCATGGAAGTCCCATACTCATGGTTTGAGGTATCATAACCAGGGGTCCAGGGCCAACATATACGTGATGTGGACACAATTGGTTCATATTAGCTTCAAACTATATATATATATATATATATAGATGGGAAAATAAGAGAGAGAAAGAGAGGGAGGAAAAAAAAAAAAACAGAAGAAGATAACGTCATTAATTAGGTAAGGTAAAGTAGAAAGCAATAAATTTTAACAATGATATAGACAATATTGTTTCTTACCTTTTTCTTAAAAAAATATATAGACTTTTTTTAAAAAAAAATTATATAAACAATCAAATCTCTTAGAAACCTAAGGTTTTTTAAAGAGTAAATATTTTGATCCCCAAATTTTGTTAAAAGTTTGTTTTTTGTCCCTAAACTTTAAAATGTTCTTTTTTCATCTCTAAACTTTGTAAAGAATTTTTTCAATAGTTCCGAGACAAAAATAGAGATGAAAAAATAATTTTTTTTCAATTGTTTAGGGATGAAAAACAAACTTTTGATAAAATTTAAAAACATAAATAAAACATTTTCAATATTTTAAGGATGAAAGATGAATTTTTTAATAGTTTAGGGACAAAAAATGAACTGTTTAAAGTTTATGGATGAAAAATCAAACTTTTGATAAAGTTTAAGGACAAGAATAATATTTTATCATTTTTTTAAAAAAATTGTATAGCTTGAATCTCTCTATCTAAATAACTATTTCTTTTTATGGACCTAATTTACTTTTGAGCTTTGTTTTTCTTTTTAATTGAAGCCCAACTTGAGCCCAACTTTGTTACCTTCAAACTTGGGCTTGTAAATGTCTCAATTTTTTGTCTCATAAATAAGAACTAAAAAATTGCCTCAGCTTGCTACAGCTTCGACCACTCACAGCCAATATACACACTTGCCAGACAAACACACAGTTTTATTTCATTTTTTAATGTTAGTACACTTCTAAATATAAAAAAATTGGGAGCAAACTTAAACTATATCATTATAAAACAGGTTTAATGACCACTTTTTGAATCCATTTTTTACGACGATGAGCAAAAGGATTAAATTGACATCAAATACAAAATTGATGGAATAAAATAGCAAAACTAAAACTTAGGTACGAAGATGACAATTGATCAATTCTAAATCCTTGTTTGGTACAACTTAAATTTTTTCAACTTTCTATAAAATAGGTTATTTGGAAAAGATCTACCTAGAAAAAAGTGAGCTTGAAAAAGTGTAGTTACAAACTAGGATACCAAACAGACATTTGTATAATTTGTATTTTCGGCTTTATATAAAAGCATTCACAACAAAAGTGCTAAAAAATATTATTTTTAGCAACTCAAAATACTACTTTATCTATTTTAAGACATCACTTTTATAATACACTCAACATCAAAGGTTTTATTTTAGTATTGAATACATTAAAATGATATAAACTACACAACAAAATAATATATTTAACACAATGAACAACAACCACAACCATTAACACATTAAAATAATATATATATTTTTAATATAGTTTTGGAGCTACAGTAAAGTGTCAAACACGACACTTTATTGTAGCTTAGTTGTCAAAAAGATTTAGGTTTGCCAACCTTGATAAAGATGGCTTTTTTTTTTTCTTTCTAATCAAAGCCCAAACTTAGCCCAATTTTGTTTCCTTTTTCAATTTGGGCCGGAAAAGGATACCCATATCTAAGTCAAAACCAAGTCTTCGAACTCAAATAATCTGCCTCTCCATTAGGAATGGCAACAGGTCAGGTTCAGGCTGGGTTTTTCCATACCCGGACTCGACCCGCGGGCCAAGACCTGCAGCCTGAACCCGACCCATTTACTTAACGGGTTTTTTTCTCGGGGCCCAAACCCGCACCTGTCGGGCTCCGTGGGCCCCGCGGGCCCCGTCCAACAAGGCCAAATTTGGGCCTAATTCTCGGACCAAATCATGGCCCAATCACAATCAATTTTTTTTAAGGCCCAAATGTCAAAAATAGGCCCAACCACCTTAAAATATGAAGAAAAACAAAAAGAAAAAAAGGAAATATCTTACACCCGCTTCTATAAGATCTTGAGTATAAGTATATGCATTATGCTTAGTGTTAGATTTTTCCTCTTTTTTTTCTTTTTTTTTTTTTTGGTAAAAAAAAGAAAAAAAAGAAGAGGAAATCAGGAAACAAATCAGTTTTCTTTTTTTTCTTTTTTTTTTTTTTTTTTTTTCTTTCCCTTCTTTGTTAATACAGATTTTTCACCATCAAAAAATAAAAAATACAAATCACAGATTCACAATCCCAAACATAAACAAAAACATAAATCAACTTGTTTTTTTGGCTCTTCTCTCTTAATACATATTTTTTACTAAAAAAAAAAAAAACACAAATCACAAACAAAAAACAAAATCAGTACTCAGTAGATCCCTATTTCCATTCTTTCGTCGTCGATGTCGCTGAGCGACATACGCGCCGCGGCGGCGTGTGCAGCTGAGGCTAGGTTGCATAGATCGCTGGGCTTTGAAGGATCTAGTGCGATCGGTTGTGCCTGGAGAGTGAGAGTGAAGCCGTGAGGGTGGCTGAAAGTGGGTCCGTGAGGGGGGCGACGAGAGGAGCGCAAGACGGAGCGTGAGATGGAGCGTGACTGCGTGAGGTGTGAGGCTGTATGCTGTGTGAGGCAGTGAGGGACGAGGGTGAGGACTAAGGAGGTGTGACCGTGTGAGTTGAAATGAGGGAGTGAGGGTGAGGAGGCTGGAGGTGTGAGCTGAAAAATGAGCGAGTTAGGGTTTTACTGTGTTTATAGCTATATATATATATATATATAGGGAGGTTTTTTTAATAATTTCCTTGAATCTGGGTCTTATCCGGGTCGGGTTTCGGGTCGAGTTTTGGGTTTTTTTGATAAAACCCGGACCCAACTCGGACCCGCTTCGGGTTTTTTTTTTTTTTAAACCCATACCCGACCCTATTCTTTATCGGGCCGGGTAAAATCCGCCCCATTAGGGGTCGGCCGGGCCGGGTATCCGCGAGTCGAATCTAAATTGCCATCCCTACTCTCCATAAAGCAAAAGCACTCACTCTCACACATTCTGTTTATGAAATCCCCAAAATACCCTTGCTTTTCGTTCAAATTTTCCACCCCGAACCAACCAAACCGGTAAATGCCTTAATTAGAGTTCAAACCTCAAACCATGGAGTACGGCTTGGTCCAGACTCTGCCACCATCGAAGACCCTCTCTTCCTCAGTGCTCTCATTCCTCAATGACAAGTTTCGCGCCAGGAGCAACCTCGCCAAAGCTCCAGCTCTCGTCTCATAAAGTTGATGAATTACATGAAGGGATCATTGAAAAAATACACATAATTTAAAATTTTTGTTAACAAAATAGATGGTGATCGGAGAGGAACTTTTCAAGCAGTGTTGTGCAACTTTTAAAGCCTGCCTCTTTTTCTGTCTTGAGTATGTTCAAATTACCAGAGAATTTTATCTTTTATAGTAGTAAATGGTGGCTTGGCTTTGAAACATAACTGGGTTGTGTTGAATACGTGGGTGGATTAGTGGGAGAGTAGTTCCAGTTTTGTCTCTGCTTAGATAAATGAAAAAGAATTGTGGATAACTAAATATTCTTTTACCTAAATCTACATGAAATAGTCTCATTAAAAAAAAAAAAAACACATGGGATGAGAGGATAAAGATAAGTTTTTTTTTTTTAATTAAAAAAAAAATAAACTCATGTCATTCTTAAAATCCAAGTTAACATGGTTTTTATTTATTTATTTTTTAAAATGTGGTTATTTTTGTTTGGTGGATAAAATTATTTGTTTTTTTTTTTTTTTTCCCTTAAGAAGGTGAGAAGAAAAATTTTTAAGGTAGGTTTCTATCTTGCAAAAGAGATTTAAAGGAAAGAAAAAAAGAAAAAGAGAAAAAAGTAAGTTAATGTGTTTAATAGGAGTAATTGTAACAAATTTGAATATTAGTGGTGGTTTTAGTGGAGCATGAAGTTATTTTGTGGTGGGTTGTTTGGGAGTTATAGATATATTTTTACCGTATTGTCTTTTTATTTTGTTTCTACTTAAACTTAAACTTAGGGAGTGTATGAGTATTTTTGATCCATGAAAATGAGGATTTCAAACGGGACAAGCCCCTTAAATAATAGTATAGATAAACAATTCAATTCTCTCTCTTTCCTTTTTCACTTCTTTTTTCTCTTCATTTTTCTCTTTTCTCCGGTAAACTCATACACCCAAAACTCTACCAAAACTCAGCCACAAACACCAATTCTTCACCACCAAAATTACCCCTAAAAAAATTGCCACATCCACCCACCATCATCACAGTTAATACCCACCCCAAAATCAAACCCATTTTACCAACAAAAAAAAAAAAAAAAAAAAAAACCTCAACCACCCATGCATGATGCATCTTTTCTTACAAACTTAAATGTTTACTCAAATTACTAACCGTTAATTTTGATGAATTGAATAAATAATTTTGGTGAATTAACTAATTAAACGAATGTTAAATCAAATATCTTAGTTAAAAAAACATAAAATGTTATAAAAAGAAATAAAAATTTTAGGCTAAATTGCAAAATTGGAGCTTCTAAGTTTGGGTAAAAGTTTAAATTTGTTCAATTTAGGCATTTTATCTAATCCCGTTAAAAAAAAAAAAAAATTGCTGCTAAGTATGCAATAAACTAATGAAAAAAAAAATCTGACATAAAAAATCTATAAAATATTTTTATTAATTTTATAGATTTTTTTCATGTGAAAATAATAAATTTTAATGGAAATTTTGTGTGAATTGAATGCATTGAATGAATTTGAAACTTAAAAGACTCAATTTAATGAAAGTAAAGTTAAAGGATTGAAATGAATTTCAGCTAAACATTGAGGATGCAATCTGCATTTAAGCTAAAGTTTTATTATTTTTAAAAATGGAGGTTTACTTTATCTTGGATATAAGGCAATGCATGGTTAGATGAAGTTGTAATATAAGATCAGTTGGGATGGGTATCTAACACCCTCACTCCATAAATCTCTTTTGAACAAAGTTTAAATGACCTAGTGAAAAATTCTCCTCTAGGTAGGAGCTCTCTCTCTCTTGTCTCTGAATGAGTCTACTCCCTCCCTTGGTTCGCACCAAGGGTCTGTCTTTTGCTTTTGTTGGGCACGATGGCAAATGAGGTGATCAATAGACTGGAGAATATGAAACTTACAACGGAAGAGGAAGAAGTTATAGTGGTCTCCGATGAAGAAAGAAAGGATGAAATTGAAAGTTGCAAACAGAGTTTAATCGGAAAATTCCTTACATGCAAACCGTTCAACAAGAGGGCGGCATATAATACGATTAAGAAGGCGTGGGGCTTACACAATGGTGTTCAGATTATTGAAGTTGGTCCAAACCTTTTCCAATTCAAATTTCACACAGAGTTTGATTTGGAGAGGGTGCTCAAAGGGGGTCTGTGGTCTTTTGATAACCAAGCACTATTGTTACATAGGTGGCAAAAAGGTATGACGGCCAAAAATGTGAAATTTGAGACTGTTTCTTTATGGGTCCAAATCTGGGGGGCCCTATTTGACATGGTATCTCCCAAGGTGGCGGCAGAGTTGGGAAAGAGGCTTGGGGCTATCGAGGAAGTTGAAAGGACGCAAAAACAGGAACTGCAGAACCTCTTTATGAGGGTTAAGGTCACGCTACCGATATCGAAACCGATCCAGAGAGGTGGATTTATAGCAGGTTCGGAGGGTGGTCGTACATGGGTGACCTACAGGTATGAGAGGCTTCCGATGTTCTGCCATTACGGCGGCTTGCTGGGACACAATGTTCGTCATTGTGCTGGTTTCTTTGCGGTGTCGAAGAATAGAGGCGAAGTGGATTGTCAGTATGGTGAGTGGCTAAAGTCTATGGGGGCACGTTCTTGGTCTCCACCTAAAGGTGGACATGGCCGATCCACACACAAGGCTGAAGTGGCGGAGAAGGTGCCTTACCGGGATAGGAAACAGCAAACCAAGGCGGCGGCGGCGGAGGGAGACGTTTCAGCAAACAAAAACGGTAATGTTTTGAGCAATAATGAGGGTGGCGAAATTTCAGTAACTGGCTCAGATTCTCAGGGAGTTAATGCATGCATGATTAAGGGGGACGTAACTGTCACGGAGTTAATGGCTTCAACGTGTATGGAAAGTAACTCGATGGGGCCAGGTGAAGCTGAGGTAAGGGAAGTATTAAACTCTAGTGGGGAACACGGGTTGGCCAATTCATTGAATGGGCCTAGTAAGCCATGGCCCAAGTGGAATAGGCTACTTCACATGGATTGTAGGCCTGTTGAAGAAACAAAAGGAGAATTAGCCACGTCTCTAGGGAAAAGAAGTGCGTCAGCCATTCTGGAGGAGGATAATGTAAACAGTATAGGGATGCATGGCTCTAAGCATGGAAAAACACAAAATGATTTAGAAGTTTTTGCAAAGGCTGGGGTGTCGGAACACCCTGGCCAGTCACAATGAGGCTCTTGTGTTGGAACTGCCAAGGGCTTAGGAACCCTTGGACAGTTCGGTGCCTTCAAAAGCTTTTGAAGGATCAAGCACCCACGGTTTGTTTTTTAATGGAGACAAGACTTAATAAAAAAGGTTTTGACAAGCATTGCAGGGAGATAAAGTTTCCTAATAAGTTGATAGTTAAAAAGCATGATTCAAGGGGTGGTTTAGCTCTACTGTGGAAGAAGGATGTGTCATTGGATGTTATTAACTTTACTGAGAATCACATTTTAGCTAAGGTGGTTGAAGAGGATGGTTTTGTTTGGTATCTCACATGCTTTTATGATTGGCCAGAAACTAGTCAAAAAGCTAAGTCATGGGCTCTATTATCACACTTGTCTTCTTTTATGGATGGTCCTTGGTTGTGCATTGGAGACTTCAATGCGATATTGCAATCCGCCGAGAAGCTTAGTCATCGGCCGCCCTCATACAAACAGATGGATGAGTTTAGAGAGGTGTTGGAACAATGCTCCTTATCTGACCTGGGCTTTCTTAGCTACCCCTTCACATAGAATAATAAGCGACCCGGAACCGCCAACACTAAAGAGCGCCTTGACCGAGCCGTTGCTACTGTGGAATGGAAAACTAAGTTTCCAAAGAGCACGGTCACACACTTGTCTTCTCACGCATCAGACCATTTGCCAATTATTCTCCAGACAAAGACCTCCAAGTATCGCCTATCAAGGAGCAATATGGGGTTTAAGTTTGAAGAAGCTTGATTATTATGGGAAGATTGCAAAGCGGTGGTTCAAGAAGGTTGGAATAAAATGGGAGGTATGGGTTCAGCTATGGCCAACTTGAAAGAGAGGATTGAAGCGGGTGGTAGGGAGTCGCATGCCTGGGGTGCTTTAAGAACACATCCTAACACTGAAAGAATAAAGGCACTTCAAAGGAGGATAGAGGCATTGAATATGGATGGGTGCACTGAAGAAAATAAAGCTGAGTTTCTATTGGTCAGTAAGGAGTTGGATGATCTCTTGCTTAAACAAGAGATTTTTTGGGCACAACGGTCTCGAATCTCTTGGCTAAAACATGGAGACAAGAATACAAAATTCTTTCATGCTAAAGCCTCATAACGAAGACAAAGGAATTTTATTCAAGGGATAAAGAATCATGAGGATGTATGGGTGGAGGAAGTGGAAGAGATAGCAGGTGTGGCTACTGGGTACTTTGAAGATATTTTCAAGGCCGGTGAATGTGATAGGTTGGAGGAATGCCTAGCTGCGGTTCATCCTAAGGTGTCTCCTGATATGCGGGATATGTTGTCCAATGAATACAGCCTTGAGGAAATTAAAGCAGCGTTGTTCCAAATGGGACCAACAAAGGCTCCTAGACCCAACGGTATGAACACTCTCTTTTACCAAACATTTTGGCATATTATTGGAGATGATGTGATTACTGCAGTGTTGGATTTCTTGAATAAGGGAATTATAGAACCTGATGTTAATTATACGCAGATAGTTCTTATTCCCAAAATAAAATCACCGGAAAAAATTACTTATTATAGATCCATTAGCCTCTGTAATGTTATTTACAAAATCATTTCAAAGGTCTTGGCAAGCAGATTGAAACAAATCCTTCCCTATTTGATTGCTACCACGCAAAGTGCTTTTGTACCTGGCTGGCTTATCATTGATAACTTTCTTGTTGCATATGAGTGTTTATATGCCATGCATTGTCGCAAAAAAGGTAGAAGAGGTTCCCTTGCTTTGAAACTAGATGTTAGTAAAGCATATGATTGGGTTGAGTGGGCTTTCCTGAAGGATATCATGACTAAACTAGGTTTTCCAGAGGTGTGGATAGAGCAGGTTATGTGTTGTGTATCTACTCCCACGTTTTCTATCCGGATCAATGGAAAATCCTATGGTCACATTATTCCGTCTAGAGGGTTCCGCCAAGGAGACCCGTTATCTCCTTATCTGTTTCTTTTATGTGCAGAGGGTTTCTCATCTCTATTAGCTAGAGCTGAGGTGGAAAACAAGTTGCATGGTTCTATTTGTAGGAGGGCTCCAAGCATATCTCACTTACTTTTTGCCGATGATTCACTTCTCTTTTGCCGAGCCACTCACGACGAGGTTCAAGAAATTACGGATAAATTGCAGCTCTATGGCAGAGCGTCTGGGCAGTTAATAAATTTTGAGAAATCCTCAATATTTTTCAGCAGTAACACAGATGGTAGGCAATGAGATTGAATTAAAACTAAGTTGAATGTTAAGAAGGTGGACCACTTCGAATCCTACCTGGGCTTGTCAACTTTGATTGTACGCTCAAAATATCAAGCCTTCGCCTTCCTTAAGGATAAAGTGTGGAAGAAGCTAAAAGGGTGGAAGGGGATAATGTTATCTAAAGCCAGAAAAGAAGTGTTGATAAAGGTCGTTGCTCAATCTCTACCAACGTACACTATGGGGGTGTTTCAACTCCCTGCAAAGCTGTGTGATGAGCTCAATGCCATGTGCGCAAGATTTTGGTGGGGACAGGTGGGAAATGAGAGGAAAATACATTGGAAGAGCTGGGATTCACTATCTAAATCGAAGAAAGAGGGTGGTTTGGGCTTTAGGGATATTCGCTGCTTCAATCTCGCAATGCTAGCCAAGCAAGGTTGGAGGTTGCTGCAAAAGGACACGTTGCTTTATAAATGTTTCAAAGTGAAGTACTTTCCACGGTGCAATTTCTTAGAGGCAGAGGATGTACCTAACGGTTCCTATGTGTGGAAGAGTATTATGGCGGCTTAACCGATTCTGAAGAAAGGTTGCTGCTGGAGGGTTGGTGATGGGTCTGAAATTCGGGTACTTAAAGACAAATGGATTTCGAACTATCCTACTAATAAGGTGCTGCACCCACTGGTGGAGGAAGAGTGGGAATGGAGGGTGTCGGAGCTAATTGATTGGTCTGCCAAGCTTTGGGATAGGTAATTACTTGAACTGAAGTTTCACCGTGACGATGCAGAGGCAATCTCTCGGATTCCACTCAGTCGCCAGCATACAAATGATGCTCTGTTTTGGTTGAACTCTACAAAGGGGGTATATTCAGTTAAAATAGGGTACCATCTGGCCAGAGAATTAAAGAAAGAGACAGATGTTATGGGAGAGGGCTCTTTGCCATTGGGAAGATGCAGGGTGTGGGGTAAGTTATGGACACTCCATATCCCAAACAAGATCCACATTTTTGCATGGCGTGCTTGCCATGACATTCTGCCAACTCGAGTGAAGCTTGCTCAACAACGCATTACGGAAGACGACACATGCCCTCTATGCAAACGAGTGGCAGAAACTGCTATTCATGCCGTTTGGGAGTGTAGTGTGGCTCAGGATGTGTGGGCAGGTTGTGTGAAACGGTTGCAAAAATCGGTGGGAGGTCAGCTTGATGTGCTGCAACTAGTGGAGGAGTTATTGAGAAAATTAACCACCAAGGAGCTCGAATTGTTTTTCGTCTAGGCCTGGTTGATTTGGAGCTAACGGAACACTATCATCCATGGTGGGAGCCTGCAAGATTCGACTCGGCTGAATAAGAGGGCAATAGAATTTCTAGAGGAGTTTAGGGAAGCCCAACAACATCTGGCGGTTCAAACGTCCATTACTAGAGATGCCCAGTGGAGCCCACCGCCGGAAAATAGCTTTAAGCTAAACTTTGATGCAGCCATTTTTAAGGATTTAAATGCAATGGGAATCGGTGTTGTTATTTGCAATGTGAAGGGCGAAGTGTTGACAGCTTTGGAGGCGAGGGGTCCACCTATGGCGGATCTTGAGGAGGCGGAAGTGCTGGCTTGCTGTAAAGCCTTGGAGTTTGCCGCCGATGCGGGCTTCGCAGAGCTTCTTATTAAGGGTGATAACGTCTCCGTCATGAGGAAAATTTCTAGCTCACAGCCAAATGGTTCACGTCTGGGGAACTTGCATGGGGATATTCATTGTTTATGCACTGGCCTACATGTTGTGTCTGCTGGGTGGGTAAGCCGTACATCCAATGATGTGGCTCATTGTTTAGCCAAGTTTGCTAGAGGGTTGGGTGATAAGATTGTATGGTTGGAGGAGTCCCCTCCCCTTGCTCTAGATGCTCTGTATTTGGGCTCGGTTAATGTTTAATGAGATTCATTCTACTTTCCCCCCAAAAAAAAAAAGTTGTAATATAATTTTCAATTTTGATTTTCGGGTTAAGAGAAATAGAGATTGTTTGGCATGTGTTCATGCAGGAGATTAGGTAGTTAATGTTAACAATATAGCATGTAGGATATTGGGTTACAAAAATTATAATCTCAAGTTGTTAAGAAAAATTAATGATTATTGATGATTCAACATATTTAAAACATTTCCCCCCCAAAAAAACTTCCGTTTCGTACCAGTACCATATCCATGATTCCTAATTTCTATTGATCTATTATTTTGGAGACCTTGTTAGAGGTGGGAAAATAGTGTATAAGCATCTTTATTATTATTATTATTATTATTATAAGAAAATCCAATTATTATCATAAAAGTTTGAGCTTTTATAACGAGTGGAACCTTTTTATAAAGGGGGTGAGGACTTTAATTTTGAGGGCTTTGGTGAAATTTGTGAAATTTGCGTATAGATGGAGGAGAGGGAAATGGGAAGACAGCGAAATGTTACCACTAACATTACCACTTAAACCATCAAAACTACCTTCATCGTGGCTATCATCTTGACCAATGGATCTTCACAAAGGTGATGTTGCTAGGGAAATGTTAACTAGAAATTGGTTGTTAGGTAGGGTTGATGGTGGGAGGAGCCTAATGGGTCGTGGCCTAAGAGCATCTCCAACGGTGTAGCTAAAAGAAAAATAATCTCTATAATAGAGAATGAGACCAAAAAAAATGGCTCCAATGGATTCTCTAAATCCTGAATTTTTCTTGGCTCATGAACAGTAGCTCATCAAGTCTGATGGACTATTGTACATTAGCAATTGGATTTTTTTGATTAAGAAATTATACCAGCTACTATTATATCAATTCTTTCTCTCTCCTTTGGATTTCTTTTTTTCTTTCATTCTCTTTGTTGCTTCTTTTTTTCTCTCAAGCATAATCAGATTATCAAAATACAAACTCAAAAACACAATTTTAAAATTAATCAAATCATAAGAATAAATAAATAAATAAAGAAGAAGAAGAATAAGACAGAAGACAGAAGCCATCTGATCCATCTAGACTGTTTTGGGGACAAAGATGAGTGATGGCTCTAGGTTGGGCCAACTGCTTTAGGACGAAGATGACCCATTTGGATTGCGTTGGGTACAAATGTTCTGGAATTAAGTAAAAAAAAAAAGTGTGAGAGAGTTGGAGAAAAAAAGAAAAAGAATGAGAGTTGCTGGAATGTTCTTGAATGAGGGAGAAAAAGAAAATAAAAGAAGGGGGGAGGGGATAGAGATAGGATAACGGGTAAGGAGGAGAAAAAAAAAGGAAAAAGAAATGAAACATATGGATGAAATGAAATGAGAGAAAGGAGAAATAATATAAAGAATAAAAAATCTTAATTGAGAAATGTTATCACAATATTTTCACAATAAATTTTAAGTAACAGATTGTTATTAGTTAATATTAGTGAGTAAAAAAATAATTTCGCTGGTGGGTTCAAATTAGAATTAGTAAAAACTTTCCACATAAATTTTGTTGTGAAAGTATTGCGAAAAATGTTATAAACATAACACTTCTCATTGAAAAATATAATTATTAGGAATGAATATAAGAATAATAAATAATGTTTAAAAAGAATAAAGAATCAATGAAGAAATAATATTTAAATGAGATGGAGAAAAGGTAGAGAATCTCTTGGAAAGTGTATTTGAAAAAGTAGATAGATAAAAGCTAAATGTCACTGTTCATTGTTCAAATATTACAAAAATTTGGCTAATCTGTTGGAGATGCTCTAAACCCCTATTACCCATCAAGTTGCCACGTTAGAGAGTTTGGAGGCTACATCAACTGTGGGTACCATGATGAGATTGGTGTCCAAGTGTGTATTAGGCTGAACAGATCTAGGAATCTTTCTCGGAGTCCAAGAAGTCCAAGAAATGCCTTTTTGGAGAACGAGAAGGCATAAAATTCAAGGTATTCAAGCAATATAATTATCTTACATCTTGTATATATCCTCTCTCACGTGGGACACCTTACACTGAATGGAGTCTCACCAAAACTTTCAACAATGGTATGGAAGATTATTTTTTTCTTCCTTCTATACCTAATAGTTGTTGTTGGTTTTGTATGTTGTTTATGGTTGTTGCTTAGTGTTAGAATAGACTACATGTAGTTTGTGTTAGCTATAAATATAATGATTTAATGGCACTTTTTATCTAGTATATATTTCATCAAAACACATCCACAAGAAAGGGCCTAAGTTGACCCACAAATCATGTAAGAGCTTGTGTGTGTGTATACACACAACAAAATGGAAAACGTAGTAGGGTAGATAACTTAACTAACCTTTAACGAATCAAGAGAAAGTAAGCCTCAAATCCATAAGGGTTACTCGAATTCACGAAGGTCCCTGAATCCATGCAAGGAGAGATGGTCTGGAATCCATTAGAAAATTTAGAAACAAAAGTTTGAATTTTATTGATTGAATAATTGTTAAAAAAAAAAAAAAAAACGTTTACGGGCTTGGAAGCCTATTTAAGGACCCCATAAAACTTGACAAACAAGAAAATATATTCTAAAATAAGTCCTAATTAATATCTAACCATAATAGGAATCAAATTTGACCTAAAAATCATTAAAAGCACCTAAAAAAGAAAATAAATATCATAAACCTAAAATATCAAAATTAATAAATTATAGAAGTTAAATAGTAGACAACCTGCTATACCAAGTTACTAAAACATCACATTTGACGATTTCATCATCGCATTATGCAGTTTCAACATCATATGTGACAGTTCTTTTGTCACATTTGGTGGCTCTC
Organism: Quercus suber; assembly: GCF_002906115.3. Classification (NCBI taxonomy): domain Eukaryota; kingdom Viridiplantae; phylum Streptophyta; class Magnoliopsida; order Fagales; family Fagaceae; genus Quercus; species Quercus suber. The sequence goes on along the minus strand of NW_027069558.1, from coordinate 369,526 downwards.
TTATATTTTCTCACATTTGACAGTTGTATCCACACATATGCAGTTCCAACTTCGCATTTGATAGTACTTTTGTCATATTTGGTGGTTCCCTTTTTTTTCTTAAATTTGATAATTTCATCTTTATATTGTGCAGTTCTAACATCACATATGACAGTTCTTTTGTCACATTTAGTGGTTCCCTTATTTTTTTCTCACATTTGACAGTTTCATCATCACATTGTGCAATTCCAACATCATATTTGACAGTACTTTTGTCACATTTTGTGGTTCCTTTATTTTTTTTCTCACATTTATCGGTTCTATCTTCACATTGTGTAGTTTCAACAACACATGTGACAGTTCTTTTGTCACATTTAATTGTTCCTTTATTTTTTTTCTCACATTTGACGATTTCATCCTCATATTGTGCATTTCTAACAACACATTTAACAGTACTTTTTTCACATTTGGTTTTTCACTTTTTTTTTCACATTTAACGGTTCCATCCCCACATTGTGCAATTCCAACATCACATGTGACTGTTCTAAAAAATTACCCTAAAATCTAAAAAATGACTAAAATACTCTCTAAACCTAAAAAATAATCAAAATACCCTTACATACTAAAAAATGACCTAAATGACCATGGAACCTAAAAACCAACTTAAATGACCTTGTAACTTAAAAAGTGACAGTATTGCCCTTAGAACCAAAAAAAAAAAAAAAAAAAAACGACTGTAATGCACCTTAAACTTAAAAATGACCGAAATACACATAGAATCTTAAAAATTACCAAAATGACCTTGAAACCTTAAAAATTTTTGAAATACCCTTGAAACCTATAAAATGACCAAAATACCTCATAGAACTTGAAAATGACCAAAATACCCCCGAAACCCTCAACAAATATCGGAATATCCTTAGAACCTAAAAAATGATCAAAATACCCTTAAAACTTAAAAAAATGACCAAATGACCCTAAAACCTACCAAAAAAAAAAAAAAAAGACCGTAATTACCCTAAAACATAAAAAATTATCGAAATAACTAAAAAACCTAAAACAATGACCAAAAATACCCCATAACACTTGAAAATAACTAAAATACCTTCAAAACCCTTTAAAATTACCAGAAGACCCTTAAAACCTAAAAGATAAATGTATGACACTAAAACCTAAAAAATAATTGATATGACCCCATAATCTAAAAAATTACTTAAATACGCTTAGAACCTAAAAAAAGTACCATAATGCCCTTGAAACCTAGAAACTTACCGAAATAGTTTTACATGTGATTGTACTTGTAGGGTCATTTTTTTGTAGCCCAAGCCCAAAAGGTTTGGATTATGAGCCCAATGAACCCAGAACATTGAATTTGTAGAGAGTGGGCGAAAGAGCTAGGCTGATTGTGAACTAAACAATAGTTAACTATGGTGTTAAAGAATGAACTGACATAAAAACACACTTCAAAACTTTTCAAATTGATGTCCGAGGAGGTATATTATTGAATGAAAGATGAATACAATTCTTAGAGCTCCCCTCAACTTCTTTTTTCTCTCCCCTCTTATCAGAGGCTTTTTTCCTTTATATAGCATCCTTCCTCATCATCTTTATCGTCCATTTGTTCTTCATCTAAGTATCCACTTGAGTATATGTCACGTCAGGTCTCCTCTTTAGATCTCTGTGAGTGGTAATAGCTGAGATGACACTGTCCAGGGGTCTTCTCCACATTAATGCGGCCAGAAAAGTAGATGCAGTGCATTTAATGTGGTGGTGGCAGCTTTTCCTTTTAGATATTTCTCTGTTCTTCTCATATCCAGGCATACCCAAAGCTTATCCTTATCGTTGAAGTCGTTAGGAAGATCACTCGAACCCTCCAAATATTTGCTTGACCAAGAATACTTGTATCCGAGGAGAATGACCTCTTCGGACCACTGGTACTCTCTTCAGACTAAGTTTTATTGTGATGTTGACAGATAAAGACCACGTTTCCCCTCGGCTGAGTCTCACAAACACTGTCACGCTCAATTATCTACTATGATCGGAAATTTTTGTAAGTGAAGACAGGCAACTCTGGTCGATTCCTCTTATTCTTGGTTATATGCCTAAACTGACCGATTTTCAATCGGTCGGCAACGCGGTAAGACAGGGAGATTATTGCATCAACCGCATAGACGTTGCTCGGAAAGACTTTTTGGCTCCATTTGATCTTCCCCTCGTGCCACATCCAAATCCTCAGGGTGTATCGTTGCTCGTCTAGCCGGTTCAACAAATTCCCCTCGAACCAGCAGCAGAAGGTGAGGGTGTTGCTTCTTTGACTTCTTCACTCGAAGAGCAAATTGATAAATTTACCTTCGGAGGAGAGGCCTCAGAAGAGGTTCAGGTGATACACGTTTCGGACGTCGAGGAGGAAGTTGACAGGCAATCTAGTGTCTGCCTTCCTGTCTTGATAACAGTTCTTCTAGAAGACTTTTCGGACGAAGAAGAAGACATGGCAAGATTGAAGGATTTGATGAAGAATAGGGGTAAAAAAGCTGGGCCCAAGGAGACTGGTACGTCTCAGCCAGTTGTTAGTTTTCCTCCACCACCTCCTCAAGTTCCTTTGGATCTCGATGCCAAGCCATTGCCAGATCCGAAGAAGAAAAGACCCCTCACTGACAAGGAAGAAAGGGAGGTAGCGCCTCTGAAGGGAGCCAAACAACAGAAGGTGGCCAAGGACCACCGAAGTAAAAGGGCCTCCTCTACAGAGAGCCGTGATAACGCCCTCGTGGCTGATGTGCACTGAGGACCTTGCACCTGGTCCCCAAGGCTAGAGTTGGATGGTGCTCCGATCCCCTGGGAGACTTCTCTCAGAAATTATGATGGGGGGAGGGCAGGTCTTGTTGCTGAGGCTTTGGAGCAACCACTGCTCCTCCCACGAGACATGGATTCCTACATGTGTTTCAGCCAGTACAAACTCTTTCTATCCCTAAAGAGGGATTTAGCCATGGTAAGTAAATTAATTCGCTTCTTCGGCTGATTTTTTTTTTTTTTTTTAATATTGTAATTTTCCTTCTATTACGCAGCTTACCTAGCAGGTTTATGTGGCTGAGGAGTGGAACAAAAAGGTCTATACCGAAACCTAAGCAGAGGCCCATTCTCGGTCTGAGGTAGAAAAGACGTTGGGTAATCTAAAGGAAGACTTTGCTCACCTATCTGAGAAATTAAAAGAGGTGACCAGGGAGAAGAACAGCCTAGATGCTGGTCTCCAAATTGCCATGAAGCAAGCCAAAGACCAATGCCAGTTGCTGAATTTGATTGAGATCAATCTAGAAACAGAAAGAGCGTTGGTGAAGGATCTGCGGATTGAGCTTCAGAAAGCCAAGGAGACTGCCACCTTGGTCGAGAAGAAAACTCAGTTGGCCAAGGAGGCGGTCAAGGCTGAAAGGCAGGCAGCATATAAGCTAGGGGTGGAGGAGACCCAAACCAACCTCACTGAGTAATTTGCCGCAGTCTGCCAAGAGTACTGCGATGTAACTTGGGGAAAAGCGCTAGATGCTGCTGGGGTCTCTGCGGACTCTGACTTGAGGCAACCTAGGAGTATCTATTATGATCCTGATATTCGCGAACTCCCAGGGTCTGACTTCTCTCCCCCCACACAACTCCAAGAGACCTTAGGGCACTCCCTGATCAGCCAAGTCCCTCCTATCAACCCTGAGGCCCCCAAGGAGTTTGGTCAACCTAGTGATTAGAGCAAGCCAGCTGAGGCTCCCCAAGATAAGGGCAAAGGCTTGGGGAAAAGAGAAGTCCCTTCCAGAGTCTAAGGAACAAGCTTCAGAAGTTGCTGCTGCTCAGTCCAGTCAGGCTACTGACCCTTCGGTTCCTCAGGAGAAGGCTTAGACATTTAGGAGTTTTTATTTCATACTTGTATTTTTTTTTTCTATTATTATTATTATTTTTTTTTTATGTAAGGAATTGTGAACTACCTTCTTTTGATTAATGAAATCGTTTTTCTTTTATTCTTAGTGTCTTCGTTGTATACCTTATGATACTTGTTATTATTGTAAATAACTATAACTTGTAACTACAGTAATACATGCAGACTTAACAATGATACCATGCCAGTGATGTAAACACCTTATTCAAATACTAAAAAAAGTAGGTTATACAAAAGGTATTAACAAACATAGAATGCAATGAATAATGTGAAGATATTACAGGTTGTCTTGGATATCCACAAGGAGTACTGCTAAGTACTGATTTCGGATTGTTCCAATATTTAAGACTATGAGGTGAAGTTATTTAGGCATGATTTGTTAAATTTAAACTTTAATAATGACTATAAGACAGTGTTAACTAACTCATATCATTTGGTCCGAGGACTTCAGGCGTAAGTAGATTTAAGTTCAAACACTTAGTCGAAATATGAAGGAGTGTCAGCTAACCCAAATCATCTGGTCTGAGGACTCTAGACCTTATTGGATTTAAGCTTAAACACTTAGGAGAATTGTAAACGAGTGTTGACTAACCTAAATCATCTGGTCCGAAGATTTCAGGCATGATTGGATTTAAGTTTAAACCCTTAGGAGAATTGTAAACAAGTGTTAACTAACCCAAATCATCTGGTCCGAGGACTTTAGACATGATTGGATTTAAGTTTAAACACTTAGGAGAATTGTAAACGAGTGTTAACTAACCCAAATCATCTGGTCTGAGGACTCTAGACCTGATTGGATTTAAGCTTAAACGCTTAAGGAGAATTGTAAACGAGTGTTGACTAACCCAAATCATCTGGTCCGAGGACTTCAGGCATGATTGGATTTAAGTTTAAACACTTAGGAGAATTGTAAACGAGTGTTAACTAACCCAAATCATCTGGTCCGAGGACTTCAGACATGATTGAATTTAAGTTTAAACACTTAGGAGAATTGTAAATGAGTTTTAACTAACCCAAATCATCTGGTCCGAGGATTTCAGGCATGATTGGATTTAAGTTTAAACACTTAGGAGAGGTCCAAAGATTTTACATAATAAATTGGCATAATGATTAAAGTAAAGCCTTGATAAATAATAATACCTTTTAAGGTTGTTTACATTCCAAGGGCATGGTATTACATGACTATCCAAATCTTTCAAGAAATATTCCCCAATGCTAGCTCTTGAAGTAATACGATATGGCCCTTCCCAATTGGGTCCTAAATTTTCTCAAACTGGGTTCTTTGCAGTGCCCACAACTTTCCTAAATACCAAATCGCTAGGTTCTAGAGGCCTTAGCTTTACATTGGTATCATAACCCTGCCTGAGCTTTTGTTGGTAATGTGCTAATCGGACCATTGCATTTTCTCTCATTTCTTCAATCAGATCCAAACTCTTTTCTAGCTGCTCATTGTTGCCGGTCGGACTGAACGAACTAGTTTTCATAGTTGGGAACCCAGTCTTCAGATGTATGACAGCTTCAGCTCCGTAGGTCATTGAGAAAGGGGTCTCTCCAGTAGACCTACGAGGTGTAGTTCTATATGCCTACAGTACGTGTGGCAATTCTTCCACCCATTTGCTCTTTGCATCGTCTAGTCTCTTTTTTAATCTATTAACTATGACCTTGTTAACTACCTCTGCTTGCCCATTCCCCTGGGGATAGGCAGGGGTGGAGTATCTGTTTGTGATTCCTAGTTCATTACAATAATTTCTGAATGCTTTGCTATCGAACTGTAGGCCATTGTCCGAGATGAGAGTATGAGGAATCCCAAATCGAGTGATAATATTCTTCGACACAAATTTCTGCACATCTACGTCTCTGATGTTGGCCAGAAGTTCCGCTTCGACCCATTTGGTGAAATAATCTGTGCTGGCCAGAAGGTATTTCCTGTTTCTTGCGGCTTTAGGGAACAGACCCACGATATCTAAGCCCCATTGAGGGAAAGGCCACAGGCTGGATAGCGGATTAAGGGTTCCCCCTGGCTGATGAATGTTTGGGGCAAACTGTAGACATTGGTTGCACTTCTTAACATATTCATGGGCTTCTTTTTGCATATACGACCACCAACAACCTTGGGTAATGGCTCGGTGAGCCAAGGACCTATCTCTAGTGTGGCTCCCACAAATTCCTTCATGTAGCTCTTCCAATAGTAACTCAGCCGCTTCAGGATGCATACATAATAAGTACGGTCCTGAATAGGAACGTTTGTATAGTTTCTGGTCCTCGGATAGCCAGAACTTGGTCGCCTTCCTCGAACTTTGTCAGCTTTACCCCTCTCTTCGGGCAAAGTATCTTCCTTCAAGAATTTAATTATAGGATCCATCCAGCTGAGTTCGGCCCTGATTTGGTGAACTTGGGCTACCTCTCTTCTTGTTTCTATAGGGCCATGCAGGTCATCGACAAGGATAACTCTTGGCAAATCTTGCGCCGAAGAGGTAGCGAGCGTGGTTAAAGAGTCAGTATGCGCATTACCATTTCTAGAGATATGCAACAAATTAAAAGAGTCGAACTCTGACTGCAGACGCTTAACTCGGCTCAGGTATCCCTGCATTCTTTCATTCTTCGCCTCAAATCACCTTGTACTTGACCAACGACTAATCTCGAGTCCGAGAACACCTCCACTGACTTTCCTTCCATTCTTCGAACCATAGTCATTCCCATCAGTAGAGCTTCATACTCTGTCTCATTATTTGTTGCCGAGAAATCCAGCCTTAGCGACTTTTCAATGATGATTCTTTCAGGGGATATCAGCACTAGCCCCACTCCAGAACCCTTCTGGTTCGCTGCACCATCCACGTATACTTCCCAATGCGAGGGGCTTTGTTGAGAAATTATGCCAACCGATTGTTCATCCATGTCCGAGGTTGGCGTTACTTCCTTTAACTAGGGTTCCGTGAACTCGGCCACCAAATCTGCAAGGACCTGACCCTTGACCGATGTGTGAGGCATGTACTTGATATCAAAAGCCTCTAAGATTATGCCCCATTTAGTAATCCTTCCAGTGTAGTCAGCATTCTGGAGTATAGCCTTGAGTGGGAGCTGGATGAGAACAATGACTATATGGGCTTGGAAATAATGAGGTAGTTTTCGTGTACCAAGCACCACTGTCAAGATAGCTTTCTCTAATGGCAAATAACGAACCTCGGCCTCATGCAGCGACTTACTTACATAATAAACTGGCCTTTGCACACCACGATTTGCTCGTATTAACACCAAGCTCACAGCACAAAGAGCCACAGTAATGTAGGCAAACAAGACTTCATCTGGTTCAAGACTGGACATGATGGGTGGCTGAGCGAGATAGTCCTTAAGTTGCTGAAAGGCCACAACACATTCTTCAGTCAACTCAAATCCCTTCCATTTGTTGATCAATGAGAAGAAAGGTCTACACCTATCTGCTGATCGGGAGATGAATCGATTTAGGGCAGTAGTCATTTCGGTCAATTTCTAAACTTTTTTGGGATTCCGAGGAGCCTGTAGATTGTGGATGGCCTTTATCTGATCGGGTTTAACTTCAATTCTCCTGTGAGTCACCATGTACCCCAAAAACTTGCTTGACCCCACACCAAATGAGCACTTGGAGGCGTTTAGACGTAGCTTGTGTCTTCTTAGAACTTCCAAAATATTTTCAAGATCCTTTATATGTTCAAAAACGATCTTACTTTTTACCACCATGTCATCTATATAAATTTCAATATTTTTGTCCAACTGTGGCTCAAACATCCTCGTTATCATCCTTTGGTAAGTGGATCCTGCATTTTTCAAACCAAAGAGCATCACCTTGTAATGGTAGTTACCAATAGGGGTGACAAATGCAGTCTTCTCCTGATCATCCAGGGCTAATGGTATTTGGTGGTAACCTTGGAAGCCATCCAGGAAACTCATCCGAGGGTAGCTGACAGTGGCATCTACTAACTGATCAATTTTTGGCATAGGGAATGGATTCTTAGGACAAGCCTTATTTAAGTCAGTGAAGTCTACACACATTCGTCATTTCCCATTCTTCTTCTTCACCACTACAGTGTTTGCTAGTCACTCAGGATAAAAAACCTCTTTAATAGCTCTAGCTTGTTTGAGCTTTGTTACTTCTTCTTTCATATATTAGCATGCTCCTTAGATGGGCGCCAAGGAGGCTGCTTCTTAGGTGTGATTAATGAATTGACCTTCAGATGGTGACAAATGAATTCTAGATCTACCCCTGGTGCCTCGTAAGCGTTCCAGGCAAATACATCAAGGTTCCTTTTAAGGAACTCTATTAGCTCCTCCTTCTCCTATAGAGGCATCTGAGATCCGACTTGAAAAAACTTTTCGGGATCATCTCCAATAACAACTTTTATTAAACCTTCATATCTAGTGCCCTCATCTGGGTCTTTGGCGGGCGGTACCTAACTTTTTAACTGCTATAAACCCCTTTCGGCCTTGGCCGAGGACTTCTTTTCGAGCTTGTGCTGGATGGCAGCCACTAAGTACTGTATGGCCGCGGACTGATCTCCCTGGATTTCACAAACTTGCCATTTGGATGGATATTTAACTTTCTGATGCAAAGTAGAGGAAACAACCCCAAGCGTATGAAACCAAGGTCTGACTACAATTGCTGTATAAGGGGAATACACATCTATAACAATGAAATCCACCTCCATCACCTCTGAGCCAGTCTGTACGGGTAATCGTATTTGGCCTTTTGGGGTGACAACTCTTCATTCAAAACTAACCAGGGGAGAATTGTATAGTGTTAAGTCATCAGGTTTTAGGTCCAACCCCTTGTAGAGATCAGGGTACATTACCTCTACCGCGCTACCCTAGTCCACCATTACCCTCTTCACATCATACCCTCTAATTCTAAGGGTGATTACTAAAGCATCATCATGGGGTTGGATAGTTCCAATCTTGTCTTCGTTCGAGAACCCTAGAATCGATTGAGTATCCGATCTAACTCTCTTCGGACTTTGGCCAAAGTCCCCTGCAGGTAATCAGGCTTTCGACATAACCTTGGACGGCCAGGATCCTGTTCTCCCTGGTGCGGCGAAGATGACGTTGATAGTTCCCAATGGAGGCTTTGAAGAGTCATCTCTTTGGGGCTCCGAGTTCATTTGACTTCCTCAGCCACTAGAGTGATGCAAGAGGTGTCTCAATTTACCTTCGCGGATTAGTTGGTCTAAATGATCCCACAAGCTCCTGTAATCCTCTGTGGTATGCCCATGATTTTGGTGGTATTGGCAATAGAGATTATGATTACGCCTCTCAGGGTTCCTCACCATCTTATTTGGCCACTTAAAGAATGGTTCATTCTTAATCTTTTCAAAAATCTGGTGTACTGGCTCTTTGAATACAATGTTAACTACTTGAAGGTTTGTTGATCCTGACTGCCCAACGAAATCTCTCTGTGGTTTGTTGTTATTGTAACGGTCCGACCTGAAATCCTTCCTCTCTTGGTGGATAACCTTATCATTTCCCTTCCCTTGCTGCTGATCTTTTTCAACTCTTTTATATTTTTCGATACAGTCCATAAGCTGACGCATGTTAGTAACTGGCTTACCAGTTAAGGACTTCCTCAAACCATGGTCAGTGGGGAGGCCAAGCTTAAACGTGCTAAGGGTCATTCCATTAAAATTGCCCTCCATATCATTAAACATCTCCCAATACCTATCTGAATACATTTTCAAGGTCTCACTCTCTTGCATGCTCAAGGATAGCAGTGAAGACAAGGGCCTGGCCACTCTTCTGCATGTGACAAAATAGGAACCAAATGCTTGAGTGAGCTCTCTGAAGGAGTTGATGGAGTCTGCTTCTAGGTTGTCAAACCATCTCATTGCAATCGGTCCAAGACTGGAGGGGAAAACTTTGCACATCAGAGCTTCATCTTTGGAATAGACAGCCATCCTTTGATTAAAGTAGCTCACATGTTCCACATGGTCCGTTTTACCATTATAGATGGTGAAGGTCGGCTAGTTAAAACGCTGAGGAAGTCTCGCCTCTTCAATCCTATGCGTGAAGGGTGACCTAGAGATTTGATTCAAAGCCTTGCTCATAGCATTGTTCCCTACGCCTCCACGTGATAGGCTTTGAGGTTGCCTCTTGCGATGATGCTCTTCTTCATAGGAAAAGGATTCACTGATTGGTGTTCGAGATCTCTGCTTGTAAGTGACATCTTGCTCGTCACTTAAATCTTCATCAGAATGCGAAGAAATCTGTTTCCTCTTTGCATGGCGTAACTCCCTTTTTAGCCTTTCAATTTCTAGTTGCATATCTTGGTTCTTCTCTGCATGAGACACGTGACTTTCACCATGTGGCTGGCTTCGATCAGTATGCGTAGTATGCACACTACCTTCACGATCTTGTCTCTGTTCCAAATTGAGAAAATGATCTACGTGTTGGGATGCCCTAGATTCTGCTGGGTGTTGCCCTGGTTCAGCCATTATCAACTATTACTTCCACTTTCGCTCAAGTTCTTCCCACAGACGACGCCAATTGTAGGGTTAGTTTTTGTAGCCCAAGCTCAAAAGGTTTGGATTATGAGCCCAACGAACCCAGAACAATGAATTTGTAGAGAGTGGGTGAAAGAGCTAGGCTGATTGTGAACTAAACAATAGTTAACTATGGTGTTAAAGAATAAACTGACATAAAAACACATTTCAAAACTTTTCAAATTGATGTCCGAGGAGGTATATTATTGAATGAAAGATGAATACAATTCTTAGAGCTCCCCTCAACTTCTTTTTTCTCTCCCCTCTTATCAGAGGTTTTTTCCTTTATATAGCATCCTTGCTCATCATCTTTGTCGTCCACTTGTTCTTCATCTAAGTATCAACTTGAGTATATGTCACGTCAAGTCTCCTCTTTAGATCTCTATGAGTGGTAGTAGCTAAGATGACACTATTCAGGGGTCTTCTCCATATTAATGCTGCTAGAAAAGCAGATGCAGTACATTTAATGTGGTGATGACAGCTTTTCCTTTTAGATATTTCTCCGTTCTTCTCATCTCCAGGCATATCCAAAGCTTATCCTTATCATTAAAGTCGTTAGGAAGATCACTCGAACCCTCCAGATATTTGCTTGACCAAGAATACTTACATCTGAGGAGAATGACCTCTACGGACCACTGGTGCTCTTTTCAGACTGCTCTCCTTCATTTTCAGGTATCTTTCTTTCATATGGACTCCTTCTCAACTGCTTTCATCTCTTCGGACACACAGTAACCTTCAAACCCTTAGGCCCAATACATAAGATTGGGCTTTCACCCCTCACAGTACTTTTGTCACATTTGATGGTACCCTAATTTTCCATAATATTTTTCTCACATTTGACAGTTTCATCGTCATATTGGGTAGTACCAATATTGTATTTGACTGTACTTTTGTCATATTCCATGGGAGCATTATTTTTTTTTTCCACATTTGATAGTTTCATCGTCACATTGGGCAGTTTTAACATCATATTTGATCGAACTTTGGTCACATTCAAAAAAAAATTTTCTCACATTTGACAGTTTCATCGTCACATGAGGCAATACCAATATCACATTTGACCGTACTTTTGTCACATTCGGTGGTACCCTAATTTTTTTCTCATATTTGACAATTCTATCATCACATTACACAGTATCAACGTCACATCTGATTGTACTTTTGTTACATTTGGTGATACTATTATTCTTTTCTCACATTTGATGGTTCTAATGTCACACTAGCCATTCTCAAAAATAAAAAATAAAAAAATAATGTTACATTGGCAGTACCAAATCACATATGATCATACTTTTATTATATTCAATAATTCTATTATTTTTTTAGTCATATTAGGCAGTATTAACATTACACGTGACTGTACTTTTGTCGATTCATAACAATCTTGGTTATAATTAAAATGTTAACAATGAATTTTCCCAAAATAGTTATAAACTTGAAAATTAACAAAAATATATATAATTACTAAAATAACCCAATGCCTCAAATATGACCAAAAAACCTTCATTAACCTATAAAATGACTAAAATGAATTTTTAAACTTTCAAAATTAATAATAAGAAAACATTGAAAATGAACAAAGTAGCGTTAAAAATACCTAAAATGATTATTATACTAAATATTTTGAAAATTACTATAATAGCATCAAAACCACTCAATTTGGTCATGTTAGATATCTTGGATTTTTTAAAGTGATTATAAAGATATTTTGATCATGTTAGAGGTTTTCAATACAACTTGGTGATTTTTGACATCTCTTCAAAACAAGTAATTTTCATTTCAAACCCACAAACGAAAACATAAATATAAAATAAAGAGAAACCCACGTACAAATCACAGAAAACACTATAAAACAAAACCCAAACAAAAAAAATCAAATGAAACCCAGATACCCACAGGAAAACTTGAACAGTTGAGAAATGGAGAGGTTAAAGAGGAAGAGAAGAATTGAGAGAAACAAACTTGAATAGTGTGGCCGCCAGAAAGAGAGAGAAGAAGTAGAAGAAGCTTGTCATGAGTCGAGGAAGAGATAAATAGAGAGGAAGAATCTGAGAACCAGAGGAAGAAGAAGTAGAGAATGCAAGAGAAAAAGTAGAGAAAGGAACAATTTGAAGGTTTTTTAGTTTATATACATTGACCTACTTTACCAGTAACTAGTTTCCATTAAAATTAAATGAATGACCAAGATTGAAACAATGATAAATTAATGGTTAGGATTTGGGAGGGTACCGTACCCCAAAAAACAAATAGGGGGTACTGTAGAATGAACCTTACAAAGTACATGGGATTATAGTCACCCAGATGTTTTGATATCAATGGAAACTATTATAGTGGTTTCAACTCTACTTCTAATAGCATTCTTTTCCACAACTACAAATGGCTGGAAGCCTGGAACTGTTAACCGAACAACAATCAAATCTGATCCTGCAAATAGGGGGAAATAGATTAAAACATTTCGGTCTTGTTTTGCTATTCATTTCCAATATTAGCTCATTAGTTATTACAAGCAACCAAAGATGGTGTTGAATTGGCTTTTGTTTAATGGAATTAAAGGACTAGTAATATTACGTAGTTCTTTGAAAATTAAAGCTCATTGCAATGTCCTTCAGTGCTTTATAAAATACAATATAGTCAGTCATATGGCGCCAGCTTTGACCTTTGATGTTCTCGGAAAAGAAATACAATCAGTCATACAGGGGAAGAGTTGCTGGGCAGGAGAGATGGGAAGGGCTGTACGTAGAGAGAGAAAGACCAGAAAAAAAAAAAGAAAAAAAAAAAGAAAAAGCATTTTATTTTGAATTGTTTGTGAAAAGGGTGTTTTGGACTTTAACTAGTGTGACACCTAAGTGAAAATCATGTGTAAGTCATGTGATATTAATTTCTATCTAATTTAACAGTAAAAGTAATGTGAGGGTGCGAAGTGTGATAGTTTAGAGTTGTTCTAACATTACAAAACCTTCTCAAAGCATAACAATACAATAATTCAAGTAATAAGAAGTACAAAAACAATTCAAACATAGCAACACAACAATTAAAAAGTATAAAAAACATACATATTAAAACATAAAAGTATAAATTTAATAATACGATATAAAAAAAAAATCATAAATTTAAAGTTAAAAGGCTAAAAACATATATGAATGTCTTACTAAAAACTTATAAAAATAATTTTTAAATTATTCAAATAAAAACGGGGTGGGTGTAGGGGAAAATGTTAACCCCATCCCTGCCCCATTTGTTATGGGGGCGGCTAAAACCCGTCCATTAAACTGTTTTCTAGGGTAGAAGCCTTGTCTCTCCAAGTTCCTTGAGCTGTTTCTCTGTCTAGTAGACAACAGATTCAGCTTGGTTCTTTGTGTCAATGACATTTCTCTTCTCCTTGTAATGCTTTGCAAACCTCTCTGCTTCATTAACCATCCTTTGCATCTGCATATTTTGACACATTTAGCTTTGTTTCTTTTCATCTTTTGACCTCATGCTACAAATTGAAATAAAGATCAAACATTTATCCAAACCCTATATATTTTAAAAATACCAATTTAGTATTGGGCAAATTTATAATGCCAAAGCCCTGCTTCTCCCCTGTGCCCTTGTCAATTGCAGTAACCGAAAGAATACCATCCAAATTAATGCAAAACTTCACTTCAATTTGAGGAACCCCACGAGGTGCTGGTGGGATATTTAAAGAAAAGCTGCAAACATATCTATTGTCCCAAGCGAATTCTCTCTCTCTCCTATGAAAACATTAATTTTAACATTAGTCTGCCCATCTACGGCTGTGGAGAACACCTCTAACTTGGAGGTCGGCAGAGTAGTATTTCTTGGGATGATCTTTGTCATTACACCACCTAGTGTTTCAAGACCTAGTGACAATGGTGAAACATCCAACCCACGACACTGAAAATAAATTGTCACAAATGAATCAAACAAACAACAGAGTTATTTACACAATATCAACTAGAATTTAACAATCTAGCCCACACCTAACCAAAGTTTCCCATATCCAACACCCCAAAACTATCATTTAAGTTTTTTTCCCCTTTCATCTCCTTCTCCTACATTTACTAACCAACCAAACATAGCCCAAAACCAATAACTTCAATAATAACCCATTATCAAAAACTAGAAACGAAAGCACAAATACCACATTCACAAACCAAATACTGTCATATTAAACCAATAAAAATTAATTAATTAATAAAGCTCTCGCTTAAACAAAGACAAAAACTTTTAACAAACCCATTAACAAAAACACAAAACCCATCACCCCATTTCTAAATTCTAATTCCCTTTCTCTTAAACACCATTTCAATGTCACAATTTCAAAAAGGTAAAAACTTTCACAAATCCATTACTCAAAACACAAAACCAAAACCCAACCGAGAATAATTTCCTTCCACTCTCAACACAATTTCAACTTTCAATGTCACAAATCACAATTTCCAAAAAAAAAAAAAAATGACAAACCCATTACTAGAAAACACAAAACAAAAACAAAACCCATAATTCCAATTCCTTCATACCAAAGGAGGAATTTGCTGACCATGTGAACCCATCTTCATATTCAACACACGCAGAAGCTTGGCTTCCATCGCCGTATTCGTAGTCCCCAAATTGATCCCATCCACTTTCTTGTTCACTACTCTCAACACCATGCTATTCGCTCTTAGTTTCGGGTAAAACGTTGTCGTTTTGTGTCTAAAGAAAAACGCTTTGGAGGAAACAGAAGCCAAATTGAGCTTCTCGGAATACCTAGCAGGAGGAGGAGGAGGAGGGGTAATTCGAAATTAGGCAGAGGTTGAAGACGCTATTGAAGAAGAATGAGATAAACCCTAACCCTAGAAATTGAGAGAGAGAGAGAGAGAGAGAGAACCATTGTTTTTTTATGGACCCAACTTGTTTTGGGCTTAGTTTTTCTTTTTAATCAAAGCCCAAATCTGGGTCGAAAGCAAGTCTTCGGACTCAAATACTCACTCTGCCCCTCCCTCCATAAAGCAAAAGCACCCTTACACTCGCTTTCTCTCGTACAATCGTATAAAAACTTCCCAAAATACCCTCACTCACCGTTCAAATTTCCCACCCTGAACCCAACTCCGTAAATGCCATATGGATTACGAAGACTCGTTCCAGACGCTTCCTGCATCCAACACGCTCTCTTCCTCGGTGCTCTCATTCCTCAACGACAAGTTTCGCGCCAGGACCGACCTCGCCGGAGCTCCGGCACTCGTCTCGGAGCTCCGCACCCGGTGCTCCGACTTGGATCGGACCCTAACCGACCTCAACCGGAGCCTCGGAGCTAGCCTCGTCGCCTACGCTTCCTTCTCCGATCGATTTGACGCCGTTTTCGACGATCTCAGCGCCAAATTGATTCGACTCCGATCCTCTACTTGCTCTCCTACCTCTTCCTTTTCAGGTTCTACATGCATTTCTCTTATATGTGAAATTTCTGCAATTGAATTTCAAATTTTGATGAATTGAATATTAACTTGGTGAATTAGCTAATTAATCAGTGGTTAAATCAAAAATCTTAGTTTAAAAAGCATAAAATTTAACAAACAAGAAATTAAAAATTTTAGGTTAAAATGCATATTGCACCCTCTAAGTTTGACTAAAAGTTTCAAATTTTATTCAATTTAGGCCTTCTGTCTAATTGCATTAAAAACAATTTCGGTTAAGTATGCAATAAACTAATGAAAAAAAAAAAAAAAATTCTCACTTTTTTTTTTCCATGTGAAAATAATAAATTTTTAATGGCAATCAGAATGCCTGAATTGAATATATTTGAAACTTAAAAAATTCAATTGTATGAAAGTAAAGTTAGAGAACTGAAATGAATTTCAGTAAAAGGTGCAATTTGCATTTTAGCCAAAATTTTATTATTTCTAAAATTTACTTTATCTTGGATATAAGGTGATGAGTGGTTAAGTAAAGTTGTAATATAATTTTCAATTTTGATTTTTGGGTTAAGAGAGATAGAGATTGTTTTACTTATCAAAAAGAGAGAGAGAGATTGTTTGGCATGTGTTCATGCAAGAGATTAGATGATTAATGTTAACAATATAGAATGTAGGATATTAGGCTACAAAAATTATAGTCTCAAAGTTGTTAGGAAAAATTAATCATTATTGATGATTCGACACATTTAAGACATTTTCCCCCCAAATAGTTTAGGGTTTTAATTCTATGAAGCACGGACACTTCATTTGGAGTGCTGTATCCACATTGTACTAGTGTCAAAACCTCTGTGTCGGACCTGTACCATGTCTGTGATTCCTAGCTTCTATTGGTCTAATATTTTGGAGATCTTGTTAGAGTGGGAAAAATAGTGTATTAGCATCTTTTTATTTTATTTTATTTTTTTATTTTTAATAAGAAAACCCAATTATTATCATAAAATTTTGAGCTTTTATAATGAGTGGAACCTTTTTATAAAGGGGGTGAGTACTTTAATTTTGAGGGCTGTGGTGAAATTTGTGAAATTTTGTTGATAATTTTGTTGTGAAATTTGCATATAGATGGAGGAGGAGAGGGAAATGGGAAGGCGGAGAAGATATTGGGGGAGGAGCTGCCAGCATTGGCGAAGGAGGTGGCAAGGGTGGAGACGGTTCGAATCTACGCAGGTTAGTTTCTTTTCTTTTTCTTTTTCTTTTTTTTTTTTTTTTTTTTTTTTTTTTTTTTTTTTTTTTTTTTTTTTTTTTTTTTTTCTTCTTTTGAAAAATTGCTTTGAGATATGAAAGTTGAAGAATGTAGTGTGTGAATGCAGTGGTAAGAAAAGTGTTTTGGTGATTTTGAGTTGTGGAATTATTAAAAAATGAGAATAGTGAGTGGGAATATGTATGTTTGTGTGTGTAACATTTGAAAATGCATTGTAGAAGGTTCATGAAAGTGTAAAATGTGGAATGTTTTTCTTTTTAGATGGTGTGTGTATTCTTGATATTGTAGAGTAAATAGTAGTGGAAAGGATTTCATAGTTTTTCAGTAATCATGGCATGGGGAGAGTCTGAATTGAAGGGTAAGAGTTTGAGGTCTGTAGTGCTAGTAAGCTTTAGCTCTAGTGGCATCTCCTTCCCTTATAAGTTCTAGGTAGAGGGTGAGGTCGTTGTTTCAAGACCCATTAGGTACTTGTGTAGCTTATGAATAATAAAAAGAAAGAGTTTGAGTTCTGTCGTATGTAAGCTGGCCTTTTAGTTTGTTGTGTTACATATAAGTGTGGAAGGACAATGTGGGTTGTGCCTTGGGAGCAATGTATTCTGATTTGGGGAATTGTCATGAGCTAGTGTGCGCTGTTGCTGATGTAATTCAGCTCCGTAGATAAGTGTTCTGTGCACTGTTGTTGATGTATTGTTTCTTCTTTGTAACAATGTTTGCTCATTCATCATAAAGAATTTTTTTTCTTTAACGTGGTGTATATGGAGGGAGTGTAATAGGCAGATGTTTAAGGATGTGGATAGTTCGGAAGACCAGCTGCTTGCTTCTTTTAGTGAGTTCTTTGTTTGACTAGTCTTGGGCTTGGGGATTCACATCTAGTGATTCCCTCCCTCTGTTTTATAGTTCTCTTCTTTCTTGTATTTATTTTTCTTCTCTGTTCTTTCCTCTTTTCTTCTTTGTGCATTTTGCCTTCTATGTGCTTTTTTTGCATAAAGTAGCTTTATCAATGTAGTCATTTCTTATTTATCAAAATAAAAAAATTATTATTAATTTTTTGACTAATTCTGTTGTTTGGAAATGAGGATTTTATTCTTTACATGCTGTATTTGGCAATGTGGAATTGAAATTAAAGCCCTCATCATGGAAATTCAATAAGTGAGTAATCTAGTTCGATTAAACTGCAACCCTATGTTGCCAAACACTGTCTTTGGATCTGTCTGTTTGTGCTTTCTATTGCTTCTGTCATATTTCCTTTGGATTAGTGGGCAGAATGCTATCATATGCTGAGTACGTGATTCATTTTTTACAAAAATTTATTTTGAAAGTATAAGTTTAATTAGAATATAGTATAGAATTCTTGAATTGTCTTCCCTCCCCCCCCAATCTTTTTCTTCCTCTGCTGGGGGCTTGAGCGTGTTTACTCATGCCAAAACCTGAGGCCAGCCACCCAGAATCTCTCACCCATGGCCAAACAACCCAAGCTGGCCACTCAAAATCCACAAACTGCCACTTTACAGCAGCAGCACCACTCTTGTACCCAAATACTCTCCCCAAAGTACACCAAAACAATCCTTGAATGGGCTGCAGACTGCCATAATTGACAGCACCCCCACCACTCTAATGCCCGAAATCCTCTTCCCCAAAGTACACTAGATCGCCTATAAAAAATCCTCAAACATGCTGCCGCAACTGACACAATCAAAGCTCCCTCAATCTAGAGAACCCAGGCAAAGCCCGACAATCGAATTAAAGTCTGTCCACAACCCATAATCCGAAACCCAGTATACAATGCCGCATTTGTGGACACATAACTGTCATACCTCTCACTGCCACTGCCAACCCAAACCCACCACACACAACCAACACCAACACCATGACCCCCCACACATCTCTAAAGAAATCTAGGAAATTATGCCCCTACTGGCCCCTCTGTTGTTGGGTTTGGAGTGAGAATGTATAGATGGGACAAGTTATGGAGCAATTTTGATGCTGACCAACATCAAAGGAACTAATTGTTGTTGTTGTTGTTTCTCTTTGCTAGAGTGATTGTTCAATTGCCAACTTCTGAAATCCTAAGGGATAGGAGAAAGAAAGGAAAAAGAAAAAGAAGATCATGGAGAGAGAAGATAAAGAAAAAATCCAATGAATTTTAGAAAATTTTTTTTATTAAATTTTATTTTAACTTGTATTATTTAGTAAAATAAATCACGTGTGGTGCATATTGTTAGACTTATGGTTAAGTGATTAAATTCATCATTTCTTAACAGCTTAAACTTTTGGGACAATCGGTAATTTAACATGGTATTAGAGCAGGAGATCTTGAGTTCGATCATTGCCTTTACTCTACCTCCCATTTATAATATTAAATTCCCACTTGTTGGGCCCCTACTTATTAAGGTGAAGTTTAGGCCCATAAGTGAGGAAAAAAAAAAAAAAAAAAAGGAGAAAGGGATACTCACATCTGAATTCTGTGTGGAAGAATGCTTCTTTAGGTTTTTGTTCATAACAGAAGATACAGCGTCTTCAATATCACCACCCAAAGTGTCAAGCTTTAGTGCCGTCTCTGAAAGATAAAATAGATTTTTGAGAACAAAGAATTTTTATCACACAAATTAAACATAGTAGGTGTTACAAAAAGATATTATTCACCTTCAAAAAGGAAAACTAGAGTGAAAATGAAAAATAAACACAAACCAAGAAAGACCGGGAAAGCCAATCAAATGGCAGCACAGTGATACACATGCAAAAATGCAAGTAGAAACACAAGCCCACTATGCTATAAAACTGAATTCAGCATTATGGTTCTAGATTAGCAATTCCACATTTGCCTAAAAAATAAAAAGCAGGACACCTCTCGATTTAAAAAAAGGGGGGAAATGCAGGGAGGGGGATAGGGTAAAACACCCACATGATTATAACTTATAACCCTAAGTTAATGGAGTTGGGCATGTTTGACAGGTGAATGTGGAAGAGTCACAAGCATTTAATCCCCATGATTTTGAACAGATGGATACCGCTAAATTGATTAAGTTTCTTAGTCATGCGTGTTGCTTGCATCCATGCAGATCCCGACATTAATACTATGTGATATCCAATGTGAGAATTATGTCCATATGAAAGTATTTCATAGGTAAGGAGAAAACAAAATAGGCTCTGGAAACATTTATAAACTGAAATTTGTCCACCCAACACCAAAATGAGCAAATAAAAATGTAAACTCAAGGATACATTATTTTTACAATGACAGATGTTGAAACACGAACAAGATGAATCCGGAAAACACAATGTATGTTCCTATAGGGAAAAGAAAAGGTAGGCAAAATGCTGTAACAAGGAAACTCAAGATTGCAAGGACCTCACAGTGCTNTTTTTTTTTTTTTTTTTTTGGTATTTTGGTTTGTGGATGCGGCCTGCGACTCTGTGATCTGATTCTTTCTCTCTCTCTGTGATCTGATTTTTTTTTTTTTTTTTTGGTATTTTGGTTTGTGGATGGCGACTCTGTGATCTGATTCTTTCTCTGTCTCTGTGATCTGATTTTTTTTTTTTTTTGGTATTTTGGTTTGTGGATGAGAGAGTTGGATGCTGAAAATATTTTGAAATTTTTTTGATTTGGACCTCGAGTATCTGAGACTCGAGTTCCACGTGGGATGCCACGTGAAACTAGGCCAGGTCAAACTATAAAAATCGAGCATCAAAGACTCGAGGTATGAGCGCATATCTCGATTTTCTGAGACTCGAGGTGCTAAAAAAAAATAGTTGAAAACGTTGACAACTAATTATATTGTTAGGATTTTATGGTTATTTGGCCATTCGTTTTTTTGGGGGGGGTGGGGGGTGGGGGGGGTGTTGACTGTGAACTGATTGTTTTACAAATATAGTTTTCTTAAGTTATTATTATTATTACATTTCTTCAATCTCAATTGTTGTAGGAAATGCGTCTGCTTGCTATCAAAACCCTTAAAATGACAGAAGAAGTTTTAACATCAGTTACAAAGACACGCCCTAAATGGGCACGTCTTGTGTCAGCAGTAGATCACAGAGTAGATCGAGCTCTAGCCGTTTTACGACCCCAGGCAATTGCAGATCATCGGGCCCTTCTTGCATCCCTTGGATGGCCTCCTCCCCTTTCTACCTTGACTTCCTCAAACCCAGATAGAAAATCAGCTGAAGTCCCAAATCCACTTTTCACAATGCAAGGGGACCTCAAACACCAGTACTGTGAAAACTTTCTCGCCTTGTGCAGACTGCAGGAGTTGCAGAGTCAAAGGAAATCCCGGCAACTAGAGGGCTTTAACCGGAAAGTTGCTTTGCGCCAGCCTCTCTGGGCTATTGAAGAGCTTGTAAATCCCATATCACTGGCATCCCAACTCCATTTCTCAAAGTGGGTTGATAAGCCAGAATTCATTTTTGCTCTTGTATATAAGATCACCAAGGACTATGTTGACTCTATGGATGAGTTATTGCAACCACTGGTTGATGAAGCGATGCTAGTAGGGTACAGTTGCAGAGAAGAATGGATTTCAGCAATGGTAACCTCCTTATCAACATACTTGGCAAAAGAGATATTCCCTGTTTATGTTGGTCAACTGGATGAAGAGAGTGCCACTGGTATTCGGTCACAGGCAAGGATTTCATGGCTCCATCTTGTTGACTTGATGATATCTTTTGATAAACGAGTCAGGTCTCTGGTAGAACATTCTGGAATCTTGCTTTCCTTTCAGGAAGATGGGAATCTGCAGAAGATTTCATCTCTCTCTGTCTTTTGTGACCGACCTGACTGGCTAGATTTATGGGCAGAAATAGAACTTAGTGAAGCACTAGATAAGTTGAAGCCTGAGATGGATGATGAGAGAAATTGGAGAATGAAAGTTCAGGGGGCAGTTCTTTCATCTGTTCCTGAGGATTTCAAGTCTCCAGCCGTTTCCAGTGCTTTTCTTCGGCATCTATCATCTAAGATTGATCGTTGTCGATCATTGCCTAGCATATCGTTGAGATCAAGGTTTCTCAGATTAGGTGGTGCACCTATTACCCGAAAATTTTTGGATTGCATACTTCAGAGGTGCCAAGAAGCTGAAGGACTGACCGCCTTAACAGATGATGATGCCATTATTAAAGTTGCAAATTCCATTAATGCTGCTCATTACTTTGAATCTGTGATAAGGGAATGGTGTGAGGATGTCTTCTTTCTGGAAATGGAATTGAATCAAGGTGACCAACTGGGATTATCTGTTAGTGAGTATGGCAGTCGTGAAGAGCCAATTAAAGGATCTGAAGGAGGTATTTTTGATGAGGAGATTGGAAAGTTGGGGGAGTTTAGAGCTCAGTGGGTTGAGAAGATATCTGTTGTTATCTTGAGGGGATTTGATGCTCAATCTCGAGATTATATGAAGAACAGAAGGCAGTGGCAGGAAAAGGGTGAAGAAGGTTGGACAGTTTCCAAGTCTTTAGTTTTAGCTTTAGATTATTTGCAAGGAAAAGTTTTGGTAGTTGAAGAAAGTTTGAACAGGATAGACTTTGTTAGGGTCTGGAGAAGTTTGGCAGCTGGGGTAGATAGGTTGGTTTTCCAGAATATTCTTATGAGCAATGTGAAGTTTTATGATGGTGGTGTTGAGAGGTTTGACAGTGATTTGCAGGTTTTATTTGGGGTGTTTGGGGCTTGGTGTTTGAGGCCAGAAGGATTCTTTCCAAAAGCAAGTGAGGGCTTGAAGTTGTTGAAAATGGGTGAGAAGCAGCTTCAAGATAGTCTGGCAGGAGGTGAGAAATGGATGAAGGATAATGGGATTAGGCATTTGAGTGTAACTGAGACGGAAAAGATATTAAGGAGTAGAGTATTCAAAAGTTAAAGGCTTTAGAAGTAAACTTTTCCCATTTGTGTATTGTTGTCCCAAGAAGACACTGCAACTTGAAGGAACAACCGGGAGGGTAGCTCAGGTTTATTGAAGCAGTGGTTACCATATTGTGTACATGGCTCTGGACTTCCTGAACTGACCAATTCATTTTAACAACAGTAATTTCCAGTTTCCCTCAACCCACTTCTTACAACGGTCAACCACTGCTTACGCCCTAGAACATCTCCTGTTCTTAAATTTCAGCCAGGTATGATGTATCTACTGCCTATGTGGCAGGTGTGCTTAATAAATTGTAAATGTGGTTCAAGGAAAACCACTCCATTCGTTATTAAATTATAATTACTATTTGTTTTAGCAATTGAAATGGATATACAATTTACATCTTTTTGTGGTTTCATGACATTAAAGTGTGAAAATGTCTGGGTATCTATGTGTGAAGTGCCATAGGTCTGCCAATAAGAGGGATGATGAAATCTTTCAAGCTTCTGGCCAAAGAAAAAATTTAAAACAAAATAATGAAGACATCTTTCAAGGTGTATACTTTGCATTTGTTTCTTGATCTGCTTTCTTTTTACTTTTGTGTTTCTTAGGACCATTTTGGGTGAAAAGAGTTGAACAATCTCCAGGCTCCTAAGTCATTGAATGGGTCTCTCAGAAGAGAATAATGGTAGTAATGGTGTTTCCTTCAAATTTTTAACAAAATTCCTGATTCTATGACTCAAAATACATGTGAAATTTGGAACTTTTGAGAAACTACTGTGATTTACTCCTGTAAACATCAAGGGAAATTTTATCTTATATCTTTTGTAGGCCCTACGAATCAAGATATGATAGAGGCTATCATGTTTCCGAAACATGTTTCCTCTCTCTCAAGTGGGGTGGGTGGACCCCACTTGAGAGAGAGGAAACATGTTTCGGAAACACGGTGGACTTTTTCAACAAGATAATTAAAAACTGTCCTGAATCTAGGTTCGATACATAAACTGTCCTCAATCTAGGTGCGATACATTTAAAGCGAATCATGGCTACTCTAGCTAGGTAACTGCTCAAGTTTGGTTGGCACTGGCTGATGATGTAGGGCGTGGGACATGTGAATTATAGTGGGCAAGGACTGGGTTTGTAGAGAAATTTTTTTACAGCTCCAAAGTTTTCTTTTTGGACCAAGTGACAAGATAGATTCCTTAACAAGTCCCATACTTGCAATGAGTTAAACCCAAGATCTCATCAAAATGGAAAACAAATTAGTTGAGTCGATGGTTTGTGAGAAGAATTTTGAAACAGAAGGTAGCTAGTAAGCACATATTTTACTACTATTTAAAGATCCCTTTATTTGATGGCAAGAAATTAGAGGATAAAATCTCTAAAATTAGGAATGTTGACAGGCAATTGGGTTTACTTACCTGCATCCCCTTCAAGGGTTTTTTTTTTAATCATATTTTTTTTTTTGGGAAAAACAAAAAACAAAAAACCTTGCCTTTAATGAGGTGGTATATCCTGTACCCAGCATATATGCCGGGTACCTCACAAGGAGGCGGGACCCACACACTGTGGGGCCCACCTCTTTGTGAGGTATTGGGCATGCATGCTAGGTATAGGATATACAAAATCACCTTTACTTGCATATGAGTGGTAAATATAACGATAGCTGTCACTCATGATGGACTTGGATAAAATCAAGTGATTGCAAGAAGTAGGAAGTGTTAGAGCTGAAGGTATAATAAGATAGGTCTATCTTAATATATGTCTAAGCTCATGTGTGCTTGTTGACGCAAATGATTGCATAACAACAATACAATACTACAAATACAACAAATTTTACAAATTGTTGAAACGATAAGCTATGATCATTAGTACAATATTAATTTCACATTAGACTATCACTATTATCACTTTTATTATACATCAATCATAACCTGCCACCTACCTTGATAATTGTGGAAAAAATGTTATCATTAAATTTATTAATTGTGTATATATACGGTTTGATAAATAACTTTTCTATTATGTTCTAGTGGAATTTTCTTCCCTATATTTCACGTGATTCCATTCTTTTCTAAGCCCAAATATTTGACAGTCTGAATTCAGTCTGCCCTTCAAGATGGTATCTAGTTTTTATTTATTTATTGGTAACAAGATGGTATTTAGTTATTTATTAGCCATATGGTAAAAAACAGATAGCAACGAATTTTCGAATTTAGTACTAAAGTTTGACAGCAACAAAACATAATGTACGGACATGCTAGAAGCATATAGCTAGGTGTAACGTATAAAGGAGACACTGTTGCTCATCTCAGCTGACAGGGCAGTTAGGCCATTGGTCTTACATGTCCCCTACAGTGGACGAAGACAATGCCAAAGAAGGACCACAATGGCCTGTGCTGTGAGTACTGGTTCTTGTCCTGGACTCTTCAAAGCTTGTAGGGGCTAACCTATAAAACTGTAAGGTCTATCAAGTAATTTGCTTCTTATCGTTTTTTATTTTTCTGAATTGCTTTGCTTGCTTTGCGTGACCTATCAAAGATCTCTCCCTCTTGTTTTTTTCTTTGCTGAATAAAAAAGTGGGTTTCCCCCACACCATGTGTACCACGTGAACTTTCAAAGGTCTTTCCTTATCTTGAGATGCTGGCATTGGTTGATGTTGCTAAAATAGGACAGGCATTATTTAAGTCTCACTGTAGAAAGCCATCTTATAGGCAGGGCACACAACCATATATAGGTCACTGTAGAATGTTGAATTGGAAGACATCTCACATACAAGTCTGATAAATGGTGGGGTCAAAATGGACTTCGCTGTGAGTTTGAAGTTCAAATTTTCATGCATATATGGTATTCATGATGTGTAGCCGCATATATAATCTGTTTGTGGAACCGGTCTAATTAAGAACAATACTATCAGAAGATCATAATTGAAGGGAAGTGTATAGTTATAGGAGACGTGGCTGGAAGAAGGGACGATAGATTTTGAGAACAGCAATATCTTCAAGGTCAATAATGTTAAAGTAGTCCTTATCTTCAAGGTCAATAATGTTAAAGTAGTCCTTATTTTTCCTCATCCTTCGGCTCTTTTACTCGAAACTAATCACTGCAACACTCGTTTCACTTGTACCTCTCCTCTGTCTCTCGCTCTCTCTGCTACAATTAGGACAGACCAATTTGAGCAACAGTGGCTGCATGCAATTACTGCCGGAAGCAGAAGATTTATAACTGTTTAGGGTTTTGCAGCGTGCATGAAGTACAATGGATAGCCTGAAATTGAATACCAACACTTCACTGATTTCTTTCTAGACATATATATGTGTTAGGGTTTTAGGTTGTCACAAAATTAATCAATTCTTAGTCAAATAATTAATTAGATTAATTATGCTTTAGATTTCAATTGAATATCATCAGACAAACATAGATCACATAAGACACCAAAATGATAACCTATGAAAACCGATGAAATAATCGGTGGTAACTTCAAGAATTTTTTCCAGGATAGTCATTAAGAAACATAAATTATACAATATTTAATAAGAAAGATGGTTATATATCATTATCAATTCTACAAACTATATCTATTTCAAAATTTTAGTTAAATAAAATTTTTCTTGGATTTTTCTTTTTGTCTGTAAAGACCCAATATATTGTTAAAAGGACCAAAGTTTGACTACAAACTTAGTTGTAGCCTAAGACATCAACTTTCACTAAACAAATTAATATGACTACATATTCATGATCGAGTTCACCATCCTCTCAGGATTGAGAGTCTATGAAATTATAAGTCGTGAGATTTATTATTTAGGTGACAGTTGTTAATTGAATAATTAATCTCACAGTGGTCCAGTTTAATATGTCTTACATATTTAAGACACATCAACATATCAACTAGAAGTTTCCACTTCCATGATCAAGACAAACTATCTTAGTTGAAGTGTTATAGTCTTCGCAAATAAAAAGCTCAATTTCATCACCGACTACGAATTACATTTTGTGTTTACAAGGAACTTGTGATTTATATCTTTTATAACTAAATCACATACAATGCATCTTAAGGATTATGATAATATCCAATTAGTTCATTTACAAATAGTCTCATATAATTAAACAATTTAATTATTTCTAATATGCCAATAAATTGGATTTTAGGACATAAACCCTAACAGTTTTTTATTCAAGAAAATTCGATAGTGTTGGATCTATTTATTATGAGTGTTGTAAAAGGTCACACTTAGGTAAACATGGTAAATTTGGTTATCGGATGTTATTTATTATTTGATCCATAAACTTATTTTTTACATATAATTTTAGACTACAAAAACTCGAAAATTAAACATTTGATTGAAGACATAAGTTATTTATCTTTAATTTTCTTGAAGTTTTGCAAGCATGGAGGATATAATTTTTTTTTTTTTTTTTTTCTAATTGTGGAATTGTTAAAATTCATATCTAATAAAAAAAAAATATTGAGTGAGTTGTATCCTTAATCTACAACCAAGTTTGTTACTAAACTTTGTCCAAAGTTTAATTATATTGGACCTAAAAAAAGTTAGGGTGGTCACACATATTTTTTAAGGTAAAAAAATCACAAAATTTTTAAATTTTATATATAATAATGACTTTTTTTCCCAGGCCATGGTGGTCTTGTGACCACCTTGACTCTTGGAGTTGCCAATGGAAATAACCCGTTTCACTGTAAAAAAAAACCTGGGAAGATTTAACTTAACAATCCTCAAGACAAAAAACCCACTAGAATATAATGGAATTTTGTGCAATATATTTAACCCTAAATCTACTGCTGCCTCATGTAATATTTACTCACGTGACAAGTGACTGCACGTAACTATGAGATTCATAAACTCTTCTATTCTGAACTGTTGCACATGAACTACTCGTTCGTGACTTTGAGATCCACTCTTAAAGTTTTAAGTAGTAACTATAGTCAATTGGTTGTAGCAACTTCATTGATCATCGGATCTTTTGTATGCACGTAGGCTCCTGTTGATGCTTTAAGAGGACTTGGAAAATTTTAGATCTTTGTGTAGAAACATTGCCCTCTTGTGTATGTAAAAATGTGCTCTAGAATTTGTATTTATTTGAACTTGAGTTGCACCAAAACCCTAGATCAAACGACTGTAAAAATAAACTAAATATCCAATATGCATGAATCTCAATTAGTTGAGATGTGTAATTAGACAGGTCGAGATAAATGGATTTTGACTTGTCGAGCTGCAGCCAAAATGCAGCATTTCAACGGTCTATTTTCTACTTCTTTGAGTCTTCCACTGTTTTGAACCTAATTTGTCTTGATCAAATATAATCCAATGTAATTCTATCTAGAAAAACAATGTTTTAAACTGTTACATTTGTTCATGGTTGGCAATCTAAATATGGACTTTACAACATGATTTTATCTAAATACACATCATTATTCTTTTCTTAAATTTTTTTTTTATCTAGGTTAAAAAAAATCGATTAACACCAATGTGACCTAGTCATAAGGGTGGCAATGTTTGACATGACTAGAAAACACAACACACTTGGTGTTTAGAGAAAATAGGTTTGTGTCAAAAGAGGTCAACATGCTTTAACACAATTAATAAATAGGTCAATTTTGTGTTTACTTGCTCAACTCCCAATCAACCTGAAATAGCCTTACTTAAAAAAAGATTCAATAGTTGGGGGTGGGGTAATATGAATTCTAGATGTCTCTATTGAAAATATCTGGAAGCGCTAGTTATTGAGCTACAAAGCTTTTGGCAATGTCATTTTTATCTAGTACAAATTGGAATTCTAAATATAATTGAGTAAAAAAGAGTCATTTTCTAAAAAGTATTTTCTATAAAACTATCTTAATTTTTTTTAAAATGTTTGGTAACAACCTTAAATGAGTTGAAAAACTATCTCCTAACTTCATTTATTTAGCTTGTTGTGAGATAGTGTTGTCTTAAAAAAAAAAAAAAAATAGTGAAAAAAAAATCTAAAAATAAGTCATACTTTTTTTGTTGACTAAATGTAGTTTTTCTTTGACTCATTTTTTCTAATGTTATATACCAAAAACTGGAAAATTATCTTTATACAAAGTTTTCAATCGAAACAAACAGAGTTTTATATTGATAAAATTTTTATTGAAACTCTAAAATCCCTAATTCTTTTACTCAAAACAAAGTAAAAATTAATCTTTTTTCACTTTATTTTTCTTAAATTGTGTATCAAACAAGTTAAAATGAATTGTGTTGTGTCAACCCTCTCTAATAAATAGATTGTGTTTAGGTTGAAATGTTTTGACACAATTACTAAATAGGTTGAGTTAGAGTTAAGCCATGAATTTGGATACTCTTGTCAAAACACGGCACGAACACGAATTGCAACTCCTACCTACTTGTTAATGGTCACATTTAAAAGTTTAAACTAACAAACAAGCAAACTTTTTATTTTTATTTTTTATTTTTTGGTAAACCAAACAAGCAAACTTTATTTTCATATATATGGGTCTAACTTTGGGAAGTTGGTTTCCAATGTTAAAGACAGTCCTTTATGAAATTTTGTGAGGGCGTCCACATCACAAGGCAAGGTACCAATATTATAGCATAGGACGTCATTTATGGGAGATAATAGCTTTGCTACCGGAAATTTAGGGTCCAAATTGAGAGGGTTCGTCCTAACTCCTAAGAAAAAAAATACAAACAAACACAAAGAATAGAAGGTTGGTAAATAAGGCCAAATACCCAATTATTTGCTTTTCATTCAGTCCCCCTCCGGTCCTCCCCATCAGGTGGTGTCTCTCTCTCCCCCGCATGACTGTGTAGTTTAGTCATTTAACTTCTTGTGCATGCATTGTCACATCAGGCTTTAAGTTCTTAGTTTGCTTGCTCTGCACCGACAACTACTACTAAACTGTGTCAACAGTACTTAGCTCAATTATTTAGAGCATTTTCAGCTGATTAGGCATTTTTTAGCTGTTTAGTGAATGTACAGTTATTTTTATCTTTTAACTATTTATTTTTTTAAATACATTTTTTAACTGATTCTCTATCTCATTTAAATATTATTTATTCATTCATTATTTATTTATTTTTTTTAAAAACTACACATCTTTCAACATTTTTTATTCAATACCTGATTATTATAATAGAAAAAAACATTTGAATAATGAACAATAGCCCGTCAGACTTGATGAGTTATTGTTCATGAGCCAAAAAAAATTCCGGATATAGAGAGTCCATTGGAGACTTATTTTGTGGGTTTACTCCATATAGTAGAGAGGATTTTGTATTTAGTTCTCCTATTGGAGATGCTCTTAATACTTCACTAAACTGTGTTAACAATTTTATAGCTCAATTGATTAGTACATCTCGGAGTTTCAAAATACTACTAAATTCATTTGTTTTTTAAATTCCAATATCTGTATATTGGATGCATGTTATATGATTTAATGTAAGGATTATACTCATACATTGTGTTTTAACCATATGATTTACTATAAGTACATTTATTTGTTATGGGTAAATTCTAGTGGAAAAGTTGTAAAAGTTACAAAACTATTCCGATTAGTCTCTATTGCAATTTTTTTTTTTTTTTTAAAATTAGGAATAATATTAGTGAATTTTCATGTAATTTATATTTTGTACATGATTTTTAAGTAACCCATGAATATAAGCTCTACATGTGGAATGATATGCTTAGGTTTATCATAACTATATTAAATTTATTAAAATAATTTGTTTTATGATCATTACCAAAGTTCTTAAAAAAAAAATTAACAAGAAATTTAAAGTCAGTTTAATCTTTTATCTTAAACTAACTAATGCCTATGCTTCATGTGTACGCTATTAGCTCATTTTGAGGTTCGTTTTGAAAACTTTAATAAGAAATTATGTTTTTCATGGTTCATGTTTAATATTCATTATGTTGTTATAATATTTGAAAAATTAATTTCAATTACATATTATATGTCATTATAATGAATTAAAAATAGAAATTAGTGGTAAGATATTACATTGCCTTTTTATATTCTCCATACTTGTAAAATATTTAAATAATTATGTAGAGATCAATAACTATTTATTTGTAAAATATTTAATCAAATAATAAATAACGTCAAATTAACATGAATTAAGACATTTGTGTTAAGGACAATGAAAGTGTGTAATTCAACAATGCAATTTTGAATATATATATGACAAAATTTAATTACAAAATTGGTTGTAGCCTAAAACTACAACCTTATTCAATAAAATAAATAATACTACATATTTTGAAAATCTAACAATTGAATTGCATGTTCTTTACACTTTTAATATACATGTTAAATTTTGTGTCAACCAATTTTTGTAACTAAATTTTGTACATATATTAAACTTATAAAAAATGTTGAGTGGTGTAATATTAACAAAATATTACACTTGTACTAGATTTTATCTTTATATATATGAAACCGGATTGAGTCCAATGTACAAGAGCACTGAATTCATATGTGTCAAATATTTGCTACGTGTCAATATTGATATAACTACCACATTTATTCATTTCTCTTTAGTTTCTTCACAAAACTAACGTAAAAAGAAAAAGTATATATAAACAAATAAATTTCTAGCCTAAAGTGTTTACCTTAATCTGTAAGACTCAAAACGGGATCTTATTTTGGTTTTTGAAACTAAATTAAAGAAACCTCATTCATTCATTCAAAAAAAAAAAAAAAAAAAAAAAAAAATTCCTAGTG
Source organism: Quercus suber (assembly GCF_002906115.3). Taxonomy (NCBI): domain Eukaryota; kingdom Viridiplantae; phylum Streptophyta; class Magnoliopsida; order Fagales; family Fagaceae; genus Quercus; species Quercus suber. The sequence continues at coordinate 337,933 of NW_027069558.1, read as the reverse complement.
ACAGAAATCCGTATAATGGTCATCTTTTTGCTCTCTTCTATAAATATAGTTCATATGTGGTTTGGACAGTAGGAATTTTTTTTTTTAATTTTTTTAAGATTTGAAAATCAAAAACAATTCAGAGGCAGCTTGTCAGGGAATTGGAAACGAAATTTTGCAGGAAGGATGTGGTAGTGCAAATTTCCCAAACCACATATGAACTAGATTGTAGTTTTTCTCTTTTCAGTTTTCAGGCTTGATATGCTTTTCATTTTTAGAGATTATACATTTTCATTGATTTTGATATCTGAGTTTAGGAAACAAACTAGAAGGGGGGCTAGCTAGGGGTGGGGGTTAACATAGATCAGACTCTGAATCCTCTTGCTTCATGCTAGATTAAGCAAGAATCCATTTGGCTATTATTTATGCAGATAAAGAAGGAAAATTTAGTTCAAAATGTTTTTTCTTGTCAATGAAGTATGTATAATATATGAGGCGGAAGCGTATAGAACTTTTCATCTTTTCCTCAACTTTATTCTATTAATTGCAAGACTCAATCACTAAATGTCTCTACTTTTTCATTATAGATTTAAAAGTTCTATTTTTAGTTTTTTGATTGAGGAGAACATTTTAGGTGAGATAGGTACAACCTTGTTTAGGTGAGCATTTGTTACAAATTAATCTAAAGTTTAAAGCCAATAAGGACAAAATTACAAAACAAAACAAAACATAAATAAGAAAGAAAATTGTTGAAGATTAGAACAATTTATATATTAATGGGGTTTATAAGGCATAAATTCTTTAATCAACAAAGTTCTTTAAATCATGTCATACGACTCCTAATATCCAAACTTGGAATGGAATACTTATGGGCCAACAAGAAATGGCACCATGCCCTAAATTACAGGTGTGGGGTGTGAAGTGTGAACTCTCCATGTCAGATCTGCCAAGAAAATAAAGAAAAAAAAGAACAAAGAAACAACATGGTTTTAGGAAAGAATGGTTCTGCAATTTCCAATTAGACACAAAGAGGACAAGGTCCCCCAACCTAAGTTCCCTATTAAACAAACAATGGAAACAGTATCTTTTCGTAGCATATTAACAATACTTGTGAGTTCTGACAAGTTCATAGCATTAGCAAGTACCAATCTAAACCTAGAAACGTGTCCTCATGTAGTGATAGATGTGTTAAATTATTTTTATGACATTGCAAAAGTTGAGAGGCTGTTTTCAAAAACTTATTAGCCAAGTCCCACTTGATTGTTAGTCCTTTTAGTGCAGTAATGTGGGACAAGATGGGCCCTAATTTTCTTATCAAAATCGACCACTAATGTCTTTTGCAAAGGTCTTTTTCCAACATATTAATTTTTTTGTCCTTAAACTCGACCTCCATTCTCTTTTTAAACTGCCTCTACCTCCTCGTTCAACTTCCACTCTAGTCCTTGTTACAAGGGAGCTCAAAGAAAAAAAAAAAAAAAAACTAGTACCAACCGAGCTTCAGTCATGTCTAGCCGAAGATCAAGAAACTTCACAAATGAAGAGATTAAAGATCTGGTTTCGAAACTACAATCACTGCTTCCACAACCTAATCAAAGGCTCAACCAAACGGTATAGGCTAGGGTTGATTTTTGTTTTTCCTTTCTACTTTTTGTTACTATCATTTGTCTTACTTTCACTACTTCTTCAAAGTTTTCACAGCCCTTTTGTAAAATATGATCATGAAGTGATCATATATATAAGGTTGTTCTCCTATCTTACTTACAAAAGGGTGTAGATAATTATTAGAATTATAATTAAATGATATGATAGGAAGTGAAGTTTCTGAGTCATGTACTCTTTTATTTAAAATATTAAAAAGAGTCGGTTTAGTTACAAAACTTTTGATAAATCCACTATTTTCTAACAATTATAACTATTATATATTAAATAAATGAGAATTTATCATAGTATTATAATAAATAGTTTTGAGTTCGTCAAATATAATGAACAATTTTAACATTAGGGAACGTACTTGATGATCGATAGAAGCTATTCATAGCCTACAGCAACCAGTAAAGTTTTTAAGGGGGGGGGGGGGGGGAGGAGCTAGAAATATGAACATATATATCACCCGGCCAGGGTTTATTAATAAGATTTCTATCACATACACAATATGCTTTGATACAATTGATAGATATATAGAATCCTTGTGAGTTGTGAGTAGAAAATAATAATTGGAATCCTTTAATATTGCTAACCAATTTTCTGTCGTTTGGTGTAGCTATCAGCATCTATGGTTTTAAATGAAACCTGCACTTACATCAAGAGGTTACAAAAAGAGGCTGATGAACTGAGTGAAAGACTCTCTCAACTGCTGGATTCTGTGGACACTACTAGTGTTGACGTAGAACTTATTAGAACGCTATTGCAACAATAAAAGCATATCTCTCTCTCTCTCTCTCTCTCTCTCTCTCTCTCATGTAATTTTGAATAAATAAATATGTATGTTCGATGTTTTTGCTTACTGATCTTGTCAATATGCTAGTCATCCTCCGACAAAATATGTATGTTTTTGTCCTACATTATTGATCAATGGTGAATATATAGTAGCTATTAAAAAAAAGCATATTATATATCTAGATTAACCTTTTTTTTTTTTTTTTGATCATTCAATGATTAGGACAGAAACCAAGACAAGTGAGAAAGAAGGCTAGTAAGCTACTAAACTTAATAATTGAATTCATGGAAGGGGTAGTTGTTAAGAGTTAGAAAGGTATAAGATAACGGTTTGAAAAGTGAAAGCCAAATAGGCTTATAAAGTAAACTGTTACTGCTTTCCATTTAAAATAACCAAATCTAGTTTATGATTCAATGATGATTGGCCATACTTTCTTATTTACAGCATCAACATATCCAAAGTTTCAAACTAACTAAAAGAGAAAAAAGGTTGGTTGTTCCTCAATTACCTAATCATAAATGTTCAGCAAAGCAGTGATAAGTTCATGTTTTCGGTTCACGCTCATTAGCATTTTTGATAGGATTCACAACGATAAGTTATTCAGATTTTCTGCTCTTACAAGCCCAAGAAATAAAGTATTACTATAGTTACGTCCAAATAAAAAACGTCAATTCAGATCGTCCTCCTACTTTTTATTTATTTATTTTTAATTTAGTTATCAAAAAAGCTGCAATAAGTTCGTTAAAAAAAAAAAAAAAAGTAAGTCTGCACAGTATACATGTAGCGATTGTACTATTTGCATATAAATGAGTTACAAGTATTACTCTTCTCCTTCATTCATTGTGAAATTATGAGCCATACACAACCACTGTACCCCTTTGATCTGTACAACTTCATTTTGAAAAGCTGCTATCACCTTCAATTAATGAAAGGATCCAATAATGGTTTTATTAATCTGTACTCAACTTCTTGTTTTTCTCTTAAGTACCTACCTATAGCTACCATTAAGTGACTGATCTCCTTCTCCGCCAAACCTTGGGATCCGACGTGTACATACTAATTAGGCAATACGTTTTTGTGGCATCCTTCCGATGTGAATGTGTAATTATCGCATCAAAACTTACTTTATCGGTTTTAGTACATCATTGAACATTGCATTATATTAAAATAATAATTAAAAAAGCCCAGCTATTATACTGTAGCAGTAAAAAATTGTACCGTAGCAATTTTACAGTACAATTTTACAGTACAATTCTACTGGAACAAATTGTTATTTAATTTGAAACACCTCATGCTACAGTACAATTGTTATTTAATTTAAGTACCTATAGCTACCATTAAGTGACTGATATATTTCTCCACCAAACCTTGGGATCCGATGTGTACATCATGTTTAGGCAATACGCTTTTGGCATCCTTTCACTTATAAACTAACTTCTTTTGACAAGTTTTCACTCTTGATAAGTTTTTTTTTTTTTTGAGGGGACACTCTTGATAAGTTGGATTTAAATTGTTCTTCATTCAAAAAAAAAAAAAAAAAAAAAAANAGAGAATTGTTGTGGTATTGCTAAAGTGGTACCTTTGCCTTTCTGCTCAGTTTCACGCCCCACACGTATCGAGCAACCACGATTAGCCACTCCCTGCATATAGAATTTTTAAGAGATTTTATTAATAGAAGTATGAATATATGTCCATCTCGAATTGTCTCAAGTTAGAAATGGGTTTGGAGAAGAGCGTACCCAAGAAAATGTGTTAATGCTAGCTGTTTCGTGCTTTCCAGTTAACCTTCTTTCATTCCCTTCTCCATAGGCACTAATATGCTCTTTGTGGCGAAGTGACAGGTTCAAAATTGCCTTCTTTATAACCTCAAAGCCTCCTTCCTCCCTCATGCTCTTTGTACTGTTAAATAATGATAAATCAAAATTTCATAGAATTAGCACCATTTCCGTATATGCATATTAGCAATTTCATTAATAGAACCATTTCCCTTTCTATTCCCCTTTCTGGGCCTGAAGAGAGGCAATAAAAATCTTTTGTCCCACTCTTAGTATTCCACTTTATGCTTCACCAATTGCAGTATGTCATGTGTTTTTCTTTTCTTTTTTTTTCCTGCTCATTTTAAACCTTGGTTACTTAAAAAAAAAGGGGGGGGTGGGGTGGGGGGGAAGGTACTTGTAACAGACTATGGTGAAACACTCAAAGTGGGAAAAAGGATTTTATTTGAAGAGAGGAGATCCCAAATGAAGCAAAAATGGAAAGAGATGGAAAAAAAAAACCTGTAATTGGTGTGGCATCCTGCACCATTCCAATCACCCTGTCAATACAAAGAATTCAAAGAGAGATTTATCAGTTTATCTAATTAATTCATATGAAGATAGGAATGTTGTATAATAGAGGTTTATTACCTCTATTGGTTTTGGATCAAGTGAGAGAACAACACCAGCTTGTTCAGTAATTCTCTGCCAGACAGAGGAGAAACAAAATATGAGTAACTTAATGGTAGAACAGACCCACCTACCAAGACACACAAGACGATTCTTAAAACACATGATCATATGAACAAATGGATACCATAGGCAAGTCATCATCTACTAGTCCCACAACTCATTGGCAACATGGTTGATATCTGATCCAGTATATGTTACTTTGGCTGTGGACTATTTATTTGTAATAATAACCACCTTTCAGGTTCAAAAAGAAGCACCAAAAGTATAAAATACAAAAAAGAATAGAAAAAACAAAGAGAAAAATTTCTTCTTCATGGCGCTATCAAGAACAATTTCATAGAAACAGTTTCTTATTATTAGCTGTTCTATCACATTCAACTCTTTTTTTGGTTCATTTAGAGAAGGGAAGGATTCAATTAGAAAAGCTAATCACATCCTTGATAGAAAGTCTCTTATACAGATATCATTATCGTGGATCCAAACTCAATACCCATTGGCTAAGAGCAATAATATACCATTTGACTTCATATTTCTCTAGCATAGCACTTTCAAATTTGTCTAGCATGAGGATAAGCAAAATGGAACTTCTTTAGTTTTATAGTCACACACAATTTTACGTATCAAATATTTCTAACTGATCATTTGTAGCCATTAAGGTCTTTTCTTCATTGATATACCCAAAAAAAAAAAAAAGAGGTCTTTCTTCATTGAAGTGGCACCTGCAGTCTTTATACTTTTTCATAAGGTTCTGCAGTTTCATAGACCCAAAAGTAATTAGGAATGAATTACCTCAAGAATGTATCTTGAACACCAAATGTGATCTCCAGCTTCAATTCCCACACTAGGTCCTACTTGAAACTCCCACTGCAAGGCAATCACAAAAATTAATAGTGACAAACATTACATGAGTTCATAGGCAAGATATGAAAGAGGAGAGTGAGAGGAGAACCTGGCCGGGCATAACCTCCCCATTGGTGCCACTGACGTTAATTCCAGCATATAAGCAAGCTTTGTAATGAGCATCTGATATGTCACGGCCAAATGACTTGTCTGCCCCAGCACTACAGTAGTAAGGACCCTGAGACAAACTTAAAAGTATCATATACATTGAATTCATGTCACATACTAAAATCATACAATCAAATTTGCAGAACCCTATAATCATAATTTGTGAATACAAATTGATAGTACCTGAGGACCAGGATAGCCTCCAACGGGCCAACCTAATGGCCATTTCACATTTGTTTGAAGTAAGGTGTATTCTTGCTCTATCCCATACCTGAGATAATTAATCAGAAATCATCAGCAAAGTTCTCTTAAAATACATTTCAATAAATAAAATGTATATGAGGATGGTACTTAATCACCATGTATCAGCATATACATATTCACTTCAGGAACCCTATATATAATCATTGTTCAACTAAAAATACATGCAATGTACTAAAAATATATGTCTGCAAGTATATCACACCTTTTAAACATAGTAGAATGGATGCAATCTCTCTCTCTCTCTCTCTCTCTCTCTCTCTCACACACACACACACACACACACACACACACACAACACACAAATAATTCTCAAGAAAACTCAAATTTTGTTCACGGTTTGCAAACATTCAATCTATTAAGCCTAACATATAAAATCAATCGTAAATGTATTTTGGGATTTAAGATGAGTAGAAATTTATTAAGAAACATTTATTTTTGTTTCTTATCTTTACACACACAAAATCTCTTCTAGTTTGGATTAATTCATGTACGTACTAAATTAGTTTTGGATCTTAGTATATGTCTTATTGTTAAATGGTAAAATTTGTTTTCCATACTTTGACCCCCCAAAAATGAAATTATGATTCCATCACTACAAGAATCGTAGATGAAATCACTTTATGCATCAAAAAATTGAAGATATGAGAAAGTATCTTCTACACTTGTTCCCCAAAATGAAGGTCTTATGCTTATGGGATCCACAAACTTATAAGAGGACCGTCTGCTTCAATCACAATTTAAAATCTCATTGATCAGAAGTAGAGATAAGATTAAGAAATGACAAAAATCCGCTTAGAAGCTCTACCAAAAATCCGCTTATAAGCTCTAATTAGATGGATCAATGCGTCAAATTGATATGACATCAATCTACAAAGCTCTACCAAATTTACAAGAATTAAGAAAAAAAAAACTAAATAATTATTATCATAATAAAAAAAAGTATGTGCAAGAAATTTGAAGTTTGTCATTCTCCTAATTATGAACGAGTTACCGCAAAGCCTATTAAGCCATCATAGCCTCAGTCACGCGCCTCACGCGCCGCCACGCGCCTCCACGCGCCGGAATTGTTCTTCACGCGCCTCCACGCGCCTACACGCGCCAGATCTCACCTGCTGACGTCAGCCCTAGGTGACGTCATCTGCTGACATCATCCTGATGTCATCTTCATCTTCTATTCTGCTGACGTCATCGCTCAGTCAGCCTGCTGACGTCATCGCCCAGTCAGCCTGCTGACGTCATCCGTTGACTTTGACGGGGTTGACCGTTGACTTTTTGCTAGGGTTGACTTTTTTGGAGTTCAGGTGCTTCTTACCCAGTTTTTCGCGTAGATTTTATTTTTGTAGTCCATTTTTGCATATTTTGCTTCTAAATGAAGAATAAGGACAAGTTTGCTTCCTTTTGCAACAATCGTCGCCGACAATCCAACAAACGGTTTTGCAATTTTTGCAAACGTTTTGGCCATAATATTGAGACTTGCTATCAGCGCAACAAATCAGTTGTTTCTACTTCTGTTGCTACAGTTGCTAACACTAAGGGTGTCCAACCCATGGCACCTGTCTCTGCACAGTCTCAGTCTTCTGGATCCACTTTCTCCATTTCCAAAGATGGCCTTATAAATATCATCGCCAATGTTATTCATATGGTTGGTAATGCATCTTATTCCTCTTCTCTCTCAGTTTTATCTGGTATATCTCCTACCTCTTGGCTTATGGATTCTGCTTGTTGCAATCACATGACACCTCACTCATCCTTATTTTCTGACCTTAAACCTGCACCACACCCTCTTAATATTCGTACAGCAAATGGTTCCACAATGTTTGGTCATAATATAGGTTCAGTTTCAACCTCCAACCTCAAGGTTCCTGGAGTCTTTAATGTTCTTGACCTTTCTTATAATTTATTTTCTGTGGGACAATTAGCTAAGTTAGGTTATTGCATTACCTTTGATTATTCTGGATGCATTGTGCAGGATCCTAGGACGGGACAGGAGCTTGGGACCGGTCCCAGAGTTGGGCGGATATTTCCCGTGGACAACCTTCGTCTTCCTCTTGTCCCTCCTATTCCTATTGCTGTAGCTGCTGCAGTTTCTTCCACTCCTTCCCTTGCACTTTGGCATGCTCGACTTGGTCACGCATCTTCCTCTCGGGTACAACAATTGGCTTCTAGAGGTTTTTTAGGTTCAGTGTCCACAGAAAATTTTGATTGTGTTTCATGTCAGTTAGGAAAACAACCAGCTTTACTTTTCAATACTAGTGAATCCATATCCACTGATATCTTTGACCTTATTCATTCTGATGTTTGGGGGCCTTCCTCTGTCTTTAGTATTGGTGGGTCTAGATATTTTGTTGTCTTTGTTGATGATTACTCTCGCTATAGTTGGATTTTTAATATGAAACATTGTTCTGAATTATTGGAAGTATATTCTAATTTTGCAAAAATGGTTGAAACTCAGTTTTCCAGATGCATCAAAATTTTTCGATCTGATAATGCTCTTGAATACACTCAATATGCTTTCCAAGCTGTTTTGCATTCCTATGGCACTGTTCATCAACTAACTTGTCCAGATACCTCTCAGCAAAATGGTAGAGCCGAACGAAAACTTCGTCATATTCTTGACACTGTTCGTGCTCTCCTTCTCTCTGCTAAAGTTCCTGCTCCTTTTTGGGGTGAAGCTGCTCTT
>NW_027069558.1:307613-323130 GCF_002906115.3 Quercus suber | reverse complement strand
TATGACAAAATTTCGTTCGGCTCTACCATTTTGCTGAGGTACCTGGACAAGTTAGTTGATGAACAGTGCCATAGGAATGCAAAACAGCTTGGAAAGCATATTGAGTGTATTCAAGAGCATTATCAGATCGAAAAATTTTGATGCATCTGGAAAACTGAGTTTCAACCATTTTTGCAAAATTAGAATATACTTCCAATAATTCAGAACGATGTTTCATATTAAAAATCCAACTATAGCGAAAATAATCATCAACAAAGACAACAAAATATCTAGACCCACCAATACTAGAGACAGAGGAAGGCCCTAAAACATCAGAATGAATAAGGTCAAAGATATCAGTGGATATGCATCCACTAGTATTGAAAGGCAAAGCTGGTTGTTTTCCTAACTGACATGAAACACAATCAAAATTTTCTGTGGACACTGAACCTAACAAACCTCTAGAAGCCAATTGTTGTACCCGAGAGGAAGATGCGTGACCAAGTCGAGCATGCCAAAGTGCAAGGGAAGGAGTGGAAGAAACTGCAGCAGCTGCAGCAATAGAAATAGGAGCGACAAGAGGAAGACGAAGGTTGTCCACGGGAAACATCCACCCAACTCTGGGACCGGTCCCAAACTCCTGTCCCGTCCTAGGATCCTGCACAATGCATCCAGAATAATCAAAGGTAATGCGATAACCTAACTCAGCTAATTGTCCCACAGAAAATAAATTATAAGAAAGGTTAGGAACATTAAAGACTCCAGGAACCTTGAGGTTGGAGGTTGAAATTGAACCTATATTATGACCAGACATTGTGGAACCATTTGCTGTACGAATATTAAGAGGGTGCGGTGCAGGTTTAAGGTCAGAAAATAAGGATGAGTGAGGTGTCATGTGATTACAACAAGCAGAATCCATAAGCCAAGAGGTAGGAGACATACCAGATAAAGCTGAGAGAGAAGAGGAATAAGATGCATTACTAATCATATGAATGACATTGGCGATGATATTTATAAGGTCATCTTTGGAAATGGATAAAGTGGATCCAGAAGACTGAGACTGTGCAGAGACAAGAGCCATGGGTTGGACACCCTCAGTGTTGGCAACTGTAGCAACAGAAGTAGAAACAACTGATTTGTTGCGCTGATAGCAAGTCTCAATATTATGGCCAAAACGTTTGCAAAAATTGCAAAACCGTTTGTTGGATTGTCGGTGACGATTGTTGCAAAAGGAAGCAAACTTGTCCTTATTCTTCATTTAGAAGCAAAATATGCAAAAATGGACTGCAAAAATGAAATCTACGCGAAAAACTGGGTAAGAAGCACCTGAACTCCACGAAAGTCAACCCTAGCAAAAAGTCAATGGTCAACCCTCGTCAAAGTCAACGGATGACGTCAGCAGGCTGACTGGGCGATGACGTCAGCAGAAGAGAAGATGAAGATGACGTCAGGATGATGTCAGCAGATGACGTCAGCTAGGGCTGATGTCAGCAGGTGAGATCTGGCGCGTGTAGGCACGTGGAGGCGCGTGAAGAAGAATTCTGGCGCGTGAGGCGCGTGATTGAGGCTGTGATGGCGCGTGAGGCGCGTGACTGAGGCGCGGCTTCTTTAGGAAGCGCGTGAGGGCGCGTGCTGGCTCCGATGCTTGCGAGACTTCCACGAGTGCGTAGATCGAGGCGAGACGATCACAGTGGTATGTGCAAAAACGTTATCGGAGGAAGATGCACGGCGGAGACGGTGATTGCAGTGGTCTGTGTGGTGCGGGACTCCTCAACGACGGCGGCTGCAGTTCCGGAACTTGAGGACAACGGCTGAGAGACGTCGTAGGTTCAACGGTGAGTGGCTGCAGTGGCTGTTGTGACGGCAGAAGCGATAAGGGTGGAGTAACACCAAGACAGACAGGACTGCTAAAAGAAAGGTCAGAGCAGTGGCTCTGATACCATGTTAGAAATACTGAATAATTGTATTGTATTTCTTGATGAAAGAATGTACATAGATGCCTTTATATAGGAGGCATATGTGTGCAGTACAAGTAACCTAACTGGACCTAAAGCCCACAACACTATATATTTTAACAATCATAAATATATTGCTTGATAATTTTTTGGTTTGACAGGATTTTACATTGTTGCCCGCTCAAAAACAAGGAAAATATTTGTCTTGAGGATGTTTTACGTCATGCTAAACAGCCTTGAAATTTGTGATTTTAAAGAAAGCATTTCAACTGATAAATTTTGTTGTGGGTCAAAAGTTTGACAATAACATGGGACAATACAAGCAACCTTTTCTTTACTTTGTTATTATTAATTAATTCTTTTCAAACGTAAAGTATGTATTCTTTTCTAACGAAAATTATTAAACTTGCAAGTTGTTTACATAAAATCTCTCTCACACTTTCTCCAAAGTAATAGTTATGTATTCAACTGATGCATAAAATATTGGAAACAGAATAATTTTATATATATGAACCACGGATTCTTTATATTTGAAGAACTAGGCAATCCCCATCCCCCACTTGTTCAAAATAAAATAATGAATCAATATTATTCAAATCAAAGTATTGTGAAGTTTGCATTAGTTACATGGGGGTTCACAACCAAACTTACTTGATATGGTTGTTCCCCAAGCAATAAAAAGGAAATTTTACATAAATAAATTAAGGAAAGGCCACATGAACTTTAGGTTCACCATGGTTATCTCCTATATATTTTGCTGAACATTAAATGTGAATATAGTCATGAACTCTAATCTTGGTCAAGAGTTTTGATGGCAGAGAAAGCCGCTAGGGGCAAATGCCCTTGTTCCGACCAGGGATGTTAGTGCATGGATTGGTACCTGAGCCAGTGACAGGACCCCGTTGAAAAGACTGAAGCAAAAGCCTTTCTTTCTTCAACCATTGTTCTCCTTCCAATGACCTCGTTGCACCAACTTGTGGAGAAGCAAATAAAATGGTAACAATAAGCAGCACTGTCAAAACTTTTTTCCAGATGTGAGAGAAACCCATCTTTGTAACAACAACAACAACAACAACAACAACAAAATATTATGAAGGAAAGTGTGTCTATATTCTTTGTTTTGAGCTAATTAAGGTACTTTGGAAAGAAATAAGTTTTTAAAGATGGTTTCAGAAAGGTGGAGAAGAGCTACACTTATATATAGTTTGTCTCTTTATGTTTCTCCTTTGGGTAAACATTGACTATAATGGCCACAACGGTTTACTATGGTTTCCTTCGTTTGACTGAGCCATGGTTTGAAGGTTGAACGAGTTGGAATGGATCAAATTCAGTAAATGCTCTCTTTCGTAGGTTTACTTTCATATTTATATGTATACGTGTTGAAAGTAAACCCCTCGCATACGATTAGCAAAAATAAGAAAAAGAAATTGACAGTCTGTACTTTCGAAACCCATTTTGTGGCAAAACGATTAGTATACAGGAAATCCAACAAAATCAGAACATCAATAGGCCTTGGAAATTGACTGATAACTGAGTTCGGCTAAAGTATTTGTAAAGCCAAATAAGATCCTACATTTACAGCAATTTAGCTATTAGAAAAGATAAAACATAACTCTAATAAGAAATAGAAAATGTGAGACATAGCTATGATATTATGATAATATATATGGAAAAATATAAAGAAAAAAAAATAAATAAAGAAGGAGCAGAGAAAAAGAGAATTAAGTCAAAACACAAGAAATTAGACTTATATCTAATGAAAATCTTTTGATGGCTACGACTTCATTATTAGCATTTTGAAAAATATTACAATAAACCCTTTGAATGGTATATAAATAATTAGCTAAATCATTGACTATCAATAAATAAACCAATGTTCCAATATTTGGAATAGAAATCTTTTGTCTCATCTTTTATGTTCCACTTTTAATACAATTTTTTTATTCTATTTTTTATGTATTACTTTATACTGAATCAATTACAATATACTATCTGTCTATTTTGTATTCCAATATTTGAACTATAAGTAGGATTACAATTTCTTTGCTTGTACTCTAAGTAATATTAGAAACAAAGACTTGACTAGAGTTATATTACAGACTTTGATCTCGATTCTTGACTAGCTAGTACTTGAGCCTTGATACAATCATAAATGTATTTTGGGATTTAAGCTGAGTAGAAACGTATTAATTAAGAAATATTTATTTTTTTGTCTTATCTTTTATATATAATATTGTTAATACTAAATATATGCTAGTTCCAATTTACCTGTATTAACTTAATTTTTTATCTTGGCATATGTCTTATTTTTAAATAGTGAAATTGGTTATCATACATCTGACACCCCCAACATAAAATCCGGATTAATTCCAACGCTACAAGAGTCAAAGATAAAATCACATCATGCATCTAAACAACAAACGAAATGTTAAAGTATCTTCGAAATTTGCTCCAAGAAATGAAGGTCCCATGCTTGTGGTGTTCTCAAACTTGTGAGAACTTGTGAGAGGTCCACTTCAATCACAACTTAAGTTATTGAAAATATTGTGAAAAAAGTTTTGTTTCAACATTACTCAAAATAATCAGTTTAACGAAATTGTGATAGGATTACATAAGGGAAAAATCTACTTGAATGGAATGATACTTCTCTACAAAAGTTAAAAGAATCAATAAAAGAAAAATAACCACGTACACAAATTTTCTCTCTCTCTCTCTCTCTCTCTCTCCAATAAAATATTGAAAACAATTAATTTTATAAATGAACCCAGATACTTCACATGGGAAGAACTAGGCAATCTCCATCCCCCACTGGTACGTTCAAAATTTTAAATAATAATAATAACAAGTCAATAAACATTAATTATATATAAAATCATGAATCAATATATTTCAAATTATTTAGAAGTTTACATTAGTTACATTGGTTGACAACCAAACTTACTTGATATGGTTGTTCCCCAAGCAATAAAAAGAAAAATTTACATAATTAACGCAAAGGCCATAAGAACTTTAGTCTTAAAGTTCATTATGGTCTCCCATTTATTTTGCTAAACATTAAATTTGAATACGGTCATGAGCTCTAATCTTGGTCAAGTGCTTTAATAGCAGAGAAAGCCACATCAACACCCACAGCAGAGTTAGAGTGTGCATGGAAACATGGCTTGCTAGTTGCTATTGGCAAATGCCCTTGCTCCGACCAGGGATGTAAGTGCATGGATTGGGGCCTGAGGGAGTGACAGGACCTCGTTGAACAGACTGAAACAAAAGGCTTTCTTTCTTCACCCAATGTTCTCTTTCCAATTGCCTCATTGCACCAACTTGAGAAGAAGCAACCAAAATGGTAACAAAAAGCAGTACTGTCAAAACTTTTTTCCAGATGTGAGAGAAACCCATCTTTAATTGTACACAAACAAAAAAAAAAATGAAGGAAATTGTGCTTCTATTCTGTGTTTTGTTTTGTAAGTATTGAGCTAAGTTACTTTGGAGAGAAATCAGTTTTTAAGATGGTTTCAAAGAGTGGAAGAGAGCTAGTTATATAGTTTGAGTCTCAATGTTTTTTCTTTGTGTAAACGTTTTGATTGTTGCCTACAACGGTTTACTACGATTCCCTTGCTTGACTGAGCCATGGTTTGAAGGTTGAACTGAGTTGGAAAGCATTAAATTCAGTTAAAGGTCTCCTTTCGTGGATTTACTTCTAAATTTCTGAGGGTGGAATCCCCTGGCATACGATTAGCCAGAAAAGGATTAAAAAAAAAAAAAAAAATGAAAATGACTATTTGTAGTTTTGAAACTTTGTGGCTAAACAATCAGTATACAGGAAATCTAACATAATAATCTGAACTTTAATAGGCCTTGGAAATTGACTGATAACTTAGGCTGTGTTTGTTTTGGTGGTAAATGATTTCCGGTAATCATTTACCACCTCAGCCCACTGTTTGGAAGACCAGGAAAATAAAGATTTCCGGAAAATATGATTTCAGTTGACCAAATTTACTCCCTTGACCCGGAAATGGTTTTACACTCTTATTTTCACTTCAAACCATTTCCGGGTCACGCACAAAAGAGAGAGAGCTAGAGAAACTCGAAGAAAGAAGAGCTCCACGCCGAGAAAGACGAGACCAGAGCTCCACGCCGAGACCATGCCGAGAAAGAAATCACCACCTCGCCGAGGAAACGCCGTTCCACCACTCAGAGATCGCAACCTTCGCACCGGAGATCACTGTTCCACATCGAGAGGTCGCAGCTTCGCACCGGAGATCGCCGTTCCACACCGAGAAACCCAGAGATCGTAGCTTCGCACCGGAGATCGCCGTTCCACACCAAGAAACCCAGAAATCGCAGCTTCGCACCATTGATTTCCTGAGATCGTAGCCTCCGATCCAGCCACCACACCGATCCAGCCACGGTGAGTTTTCGTCACCGCCGTTCACCTTGCCTCCGATCTACATCCCAATCGGATCGCATTATATATATATATATATATATATATTTATTTATTTATTTATTTACATAAATATTTATGCATAAATATTTATATATTTATTTACAGAAATTCAGCTATTAGAAAAGAGTGATGCTACAGTTGCAAATTATTTTACAATATTTTTATAAATCATTAATATGACAAATCTTTATTAGTTTTTATATGGGTCCACCACTAATATCACATTTGTATTTATTAATGATTATTTGAAAATTACTAAAGTCACATCAGTAGTTTGTAAAAATATTATAAAATAGTTTGTGTCTGTAGCATTACTCATTAGAAAATATATTACATAACTCTAATGATAAGAAAAAAAAAATGTGAGACATTGCTATGATATTATGATAATATATATAGAAAAATATAAGGAAGAAAATAAAGAAAGACAACGATAGAAAAAGAGAACGAGTCAAACCATAATAAATTAGACCTACAATGGAAATCACAATGGAAATCTTTTGATAATGACTAGGGCTATAAACAAACCAAG
Source organism: Quercus suber (assembly GCF_002906115.3). NCBI lineage: Eukaryota > Viridiplantae > Streptophyta > Magnoliopsida > Fagales > Fagaceae > Quercus > Quercus suber. Next base: position 316,220 of record NW_027069558.1, on the reverse strand, counting down.
CCGTTCATGAACAACTCGAGCTCGGCTTAATAAAAAGCTTGTTCATGTTCGTTTATTTATAAATAAGCCAAGCTTGAGTTTTAGTTTTAGGCTTGTTTAATAAATAAGCTGGGCTCAAGCAAAAAAAAAAAAAAAGTTCGTTAATAAGCTTGTGAACAATAGGGCTTGATACAAAACAAGTTGAGTTTAGGCTTGTTTATAGCTTGATAAAAGGCTTGATATATTTACTAAATAAACTCATTATTATGAAATTACACATATCTTAATAATAACATAGTTCACATGAGACCACTTACCACTACCCATTAATTTTTCTTCTTTCCTCTAATTTTTTTAACACTCCCTCTAAGTTGAACATGGAACACTTTTAGACTTAAGTTACATATTTTTTTTAATCCAAGTGGGCCCTATGGGCGCAAGTGTGGGGCCTTCCTCCTTGGAGGAAGAGGGGAGTACGACTCGGCCGAGTGGACTGAAACAGAGAAAAGATTTAGAGTTGCGACCTAGTTTTATGGTCTAGGAACCATGTATATAGCGTCCTTACATGGAATGATTAATCTTACTACCGGAGTATAGGTACGACTTGGGAAGGTGTTAGGCACCCAAGACCGCCTGACTCGTGGGTCGGCTTCCACTCATTATGTCTTACATCTTAATTTCATTAAAGGCATATTCAATATTGTTATTCTAAACTCATACACACATTAGCATTCATCTAACAATAAACATGATATAAATCATCACAAAACCTTAACATACATCTATTATGGAAACTTATATCAGACCTAGCATACATTTATTATTTATATCATATTATCTCATCCAAGGCAGCAAAACAAATCATGGCAGTATAAGGGGGCAGAAACATAGACATGACAGCAAAGTGTTAACATCGAATAAAATCCAAACGTCTAAGCATAACATCCAAGCATCAAACAAACATATTCATCATAAAATGCATGTTCATGTGAATGCATAACTTATCTCACTTAACTTATTGCATTTCAGCACCTATGCATCAATGGATGATCATGTGAATGCATGTTCATGGCATTAAAGCAAGAAGTAAAAAGAAACCCTAATTAAACAAAGGGACAAATTCTTAATTTCATTAAAGGCATATTCAATATTGTTATTCTAAACTCATACACACACTAGCATTCATCTAACAATCAACATGATATAAATCATCACAAAACCTTAACATACATCTATTATGGAAACTTATATCAGACCTAGCATACATTTATTATTTATATCATATTATCTCATCCAAGGCAGCAAAACAAATCATGGCAGTATAAGGGGGCAGAAACATAGACATGACAGCAAAGTGTTAACATCGAATAAAATCCAAACGTCTAAGCATAACATCCAAGCATCAAACAAACATATTCATCATAAAATGCATGTTCATGTGAATGCATAACTTATCTCACGTAACTTATTGCATTTCAGCACCTATGCATCAATGGATGATCATGTGAATGCATGTTCATGGCATTAAAGCAAGAAGTAAAAAGGAACCCTAATTAAACAAAGGGACAGATACCTAAAAGGCATAAAAATGAACCAAACAGAGGCATATGATGTAAAAGAAACAAAGAAACAGAAATAGAAGACTCAGACTAGGATTTATGGGTACGAGTATGTGTGCACATACATAAGCCTGCGTATGTAGGCTAGTTGTATGTGTATGCATACTACAGTTTGCATGAGCATATAGAATCATGCGTACGTAGACACACCTAATGAACCCTAACCCAGAAGCTCAGGAACACAAATAAAATAGAGTAGGACTTAAAACAATAAAACTAACAACCTAACATGCTTTAAAACGTACAAACTACATAAAACTAAACTAAACAAGCATATTAGAACATAAAGAAAGCAAGGAAACAAGATTAAAGTAGAAATGAAAGAAAAGAGTTTATAACTCAATACCTCCAAACAAAAACTCCTAGGCTTGATTTTGACTGTCTCCTCAATCAAATATATTCACAATCAAACAAAGAAGTGGTTAGTAATCTTAAAACTCAAAGATCAAGTCCACAAAAGGCCCCAATCAGAAAATATTGAGTTGAGGATATTTTATGAAAAACTCTCTGTTTGATTCACTATTTCTAGCGAATTTTACATTTTCTCTTAGGATTTTCTGTGTGTTTTTGAAATATACCATGTAAGACTTTATATAGTTGAAAAATTAGGGTTTGGAATGGCTCCTAGACAATGTGGGATTCATTCCAAACCCCAACTTTAATACAGAGAACTTGCCTTTCATAGCTTTCTAGAACCCTAGCTATGTACGCAAGTTTGTGCCTATGTCAGTCATGCGTACATTGGCCGAGGGTTTCCTTGGCCTTTATTTTTCAAAAATAGATTTATTTGCTCATAAAAAATTATATTTTCTATTTTAACATTTCTTAAGTCAATTTAGAATCTAATTAGGCCCCAAATCAATCTTGGGTCTTAGAATTTTAGCATCATTGGGAAACGGGAGCCCTAAATAAGAGAAAAAAATGCGGTGTCTATAGACCCACATATGGCTCTTTCCTCCACCTGCAATCTTTGTAAATTTATGAAATATATTACTACGTAATTCTTTCCCATTCAGTTACAAATATAAGTCTTTCTAGACTTCTAGTTTTTGCCTAACTTCACAATCCAATTCTATCAAAACTATAAACTTCACAATCTAGTTCTATCAAAACTTAGACTCTTACTTGTCACCCTCAATGTCTCTATCCAATGTCTATCTTCTATAGCCTAAAACTCTAGGCTACTTTGAGAAAACTAAAACTTCTTTGAGAAGCCTTAATCTCTCTCTTTTTTCTTCAGTTTCTTTTCCCAATTTTTTCACAAAGAAGAATCCATCTCTCTCTCTCTCGGTCAAAAAATTCCACCAAACTTTCCTAGATCTCTTTGCAACCTCATCTATTGGTGAACGAGTCCTAGATTTTGATGAGTTTGATGCTAGCAAAGAGAATTTAGAGTCTGATGTTCATCGAATCACCATGTAAGCTAAGGGTTCTAGTGGGTGTGCAAAGAGCTCTAGCAAGGGCGACATTGCAAAGAGCTCTACCTCCAAGACATTCACAGTCTTCACACACAGTCTTTTTCCAACATATTAAATTTTTTGTCCTAAAACCCCACCTCCATTCTCTTTTTAAACTACCTCTACCTCCTCGTTCAGCTTCCACTCTGGTCCTTGTTATAAGGGAGTTTAAGAAAAAACTAGTTCCAATTGAGCTTCAGTCACGTCTAGCTGAAGATCAAGAAACTTCACAAATGAAGAGATTAAAGATTTGGTTTTGAAACTACAATCGCTGCTTCCACAACCTAATCAAAGGCTCAACCAAACGGTATAGGCTAGGGTTGTATTTTTGTTTTTCCTTTCTACCTTTTGTTACTATCATTTGTCTTACTTTCACTACTTCTTCAAAGTTTTCACAGCCCTTTTGTAAAATATGATCATGAATATGACCTTATATACAAGGTCATTCTCCTATCTTACTTACAAAAGGGTGTAAGATAACTATTAGAATTATAATTAAATAATATGATAGAAGGTGAAGTATTTGAGTCATGTACTTTTTTATTTAAAATAGCAAAAAGAGTCGGTTTAGTTACGAAAATTTTGATAAATTCACTATTTTCTAACAATTATAACTTTTATATATTAAATAAATGAGAATTTATCATAGTATTATAATAAATAGTTTTGAGTTCGTCAAATATAATGAACAATTTTAACATTAGGGAACGTACTTGATGATTGATAGAAGCTATCTATAGCCTACAGCAACCACTAAAGTTTTTTTTTGGGGGGGGTGGGGGTTGAGGAGCTAGAAATATGAACATATATATCAACCGGCCATGGTTTCTTAATAAGATTTCTATCACATACACAATATGCTTAGATTCAATTGATAGATATATAGAATCTGTTAGGACATATGTGATATACTTGTTAGGAACATATGTTACAATTTTATATAATTGACTAATCTTTTGACAAAATGAACTTTACTTGTATTTTGGTAGATTTAGGATGTGTTTAATACTTCAAGAAAAATTATTTCAAGATAAAGTGTTAAAGCCATGAAAGTTTGTCCAAGATTCAAGCCAAGGAAGTGCCTATCATCAAAGCTCGACAGCTACCTCGACAGCTAGCATCTATCGAGCTTGAAAAGCTGTTTCAGTCTTGTGGCTCGACAGCAACTCGACAGATAACTATATGTTGAGATTTAAGAAAAACAGATTTTTCTATTCTATTTTCTTCCAATCCGTGATTATGTGTTTGGGCTTTCTTTTTTCACAACTCTAGACATATAAAAAGATTATTTTAAGGCTCATCAAAGGTGGACACAAGTTGCATAAATGTTGAACAAAGTTTGTGCGAGCAAATTGTGATCGGAGACAGAATTTGCCCTAGTTCATCATACTTGTGAAGAAGTTACTATGTTTGTACACCGTAAGATTTTGTGACCAAGTATCTTCTTGATCTTCATTATCTAGATAAACTGAAGAATTTTACAGCCAACAACTTTCTTTAGTTGGTGATTCAAGTTGCGTACTGGGATCTGCACAATTGGTTTAGATTTTTCTATTCTATTTTCTTCCAATCCGTGATTATGTGTTTGGGCTTTCTTTTTTCACAACTCTAGACATATAAAAAGATTATTTTAAGGCTCATCAAAGGTGGACACAAGTTGCATAAATGTTGAACAAAGTTTGTGCGAGCAAATTGTGATCGGAGACAGAATTTGCCCTAGTTCATCATACTTGTGAAGAAGTTACTATGTTTGTACACCGTAAGATTTTGTGACCAAGTATCTTCTTGATCTTCATTATCTAGATAAACTGAAGAATTTTACAGCCAACAACTTTCTTTAGTTGGTGATTCAAGTTGCGTACTGGGATCTGCACAATTGGTTGGTCACATACTGGGAGCCATGCATTACAAAGAGAGATTGTCACTATAGAACAAGTCCAATTAGGTATTGGAGTAAGGGTTTAGCTGTAGGTAGGTATAAGGTACTGAGATTCCTTTACTTGTAATCACTTGTTGTAATAATAGTGGATTCTCAGGAATAGTGACCTTAAAATCACCCGGTAAGGTTTTTGCCGTGTAAGTTTTCCCTATTCGTAAACAAATCACCGTATCAATTTATTTTCCACTGCATACTTAGTTTAATTGGTGATTTGTTTGTGCTATCACGCATTTGCATGTTAATTTGATTAATTAATTAAACTTGGCTTATTAATCAATTAATTCATCACAAGAGGTCAATACGTTTTTGGCCTATCAAAATCCATACGTTTTTGTCCATCAACCTAGAAGACCCAACCTCACCCGATCCGACCTGAAGACATACGGGCGGTTCTGAATGCCCAAACGGGTCAGGTGCAGATATGTTTATTTCAAAAATCGGTTTTACGGGTCGGTTTTGGGACCCTTAACTTCTAACCCATATAAACCGACCTGACTCGATCAGAACTTTAAAAGCAAAACACTTAGGTTCTTTCTTGATTCTTCTACACCCTTTCAGAAAAAATTCTCTCGGTTTCTCTGCGATTTCTCACTTTCTCTGATATCTCTCTCTTTGATCTCTCACTTTCTCTAATCTCTCTCAAATCCCTAACCCTAGCCTCTTTACTACCATTGTCGCCCTATTGACCTTATTGCCACCATTCGTTCTCGGTTGGGTCTCAAACTCCACACTCTTGATAAATCCCTCCTTTGATTTACATGAAATCTACTTTGAGACTTTAATAGATGGTGGGTTAGTAAAAAAATAAGTTTTGTTTTTTATTTTAAAATTGTACTAATCTTGTGATGGATGTGGTGATGGTGGGGGATGGAGTGGTGGTGGTGGTGGTGTGGGTAGTATTATCTCTATTTTTCGTTTCAGTTTCATGGATCTAGTGTTTTTGGTTTTGGTTTGTGTTATTTGGGTTGTGATTTCTTTGTTCTTTGGGTTTTGACTTCTTTTCTGTTCTTTGGGTTTTTATTTCTATCTTCATCTTGTGCTTTAGTTCAGACCTGAAATAATCCGATGGATCTGACCTGCTCAATCGTGACCCGTGCCATCGGGTTCAACCCAAACATTTGGTCGGCCGCGGGTCCATTTTTCGTTCACCAGATTCAATCGGGTCGGTTGCGGGTCAATACCAAACCCGATCCGGCCCGACCCATGGATAGCGCTACCCACAATGGAGTTAAAAAATCAAGGTAGGGTGTGTACGGCAACAAGGCACGCTAGTTGCATGTGCCCTTGCTGTGACTAGGGATTGGGACCAGAGGGAATGACAGGAACTCGTTGAATAGACGAAATCAAAAGGCTTTCTTTCTTCAACCTAGCATGCGTTTGGATTGGGCGTTTTGTTCAATCCATGCGTTTTGCGTTGTTTTAGTGGGTCCCATGGGTATTTTTCACGTACCATCAAATAGAGAAAAATGCAGATTTCTAGATAAATTTGGGTCCCGCAGCACTATTTACACATTTACAAATTATTTTGCTACAGTATTTTCAGTAATAAGTTTTCAGTTTTCAACAAATAAGTTGTATCCAAATACATCCCTATCTTCTTATTTTTTTATTTTTATTTTTTACATGTAACCAACATTTCACCAACATATATAGCGAGTAGATGATGGACCTATCAAAAAGCCAATGAAAATACATATAAGGATCAACATCATAGGCTCAAGAAAACTCAAATTTTGTTCACGGTTTGCAAACATTCAATCTATTAAGCCTAACATATAAAATCAATCGTAAATGTATTTTGGGATTTAAGATGAGTAGAAATTTATTAAGAAACATTTATTTTTGTTTCTTATCTTTACACACACAAAATCTCTTCTAGTTTGGATTAATTCATGTACGTACTAAATTAGTTTTGGATCTTAGTATATGTCTTATTGTTAAATGGTAAAATTTGTTTTCCATACTTTGACCCCCCAAAAATGAAATTATGATTCCATCACTACAAGAATCGTAGATGAAATCACTTTATGCATCAAAAAATTGAAGATATGAGAAAGTATCTTCTACACTTGTTCCCCAAAATGAAGGTCTTATGCTTATGGGATCCACAAACTTATAAGAGGACCGTCTGCTTCAATCACAATTTAAAATCTCATTGATCAGAAGTAGAGATAAGATTAAGAAATGACAAAAATCCGCTTAGAAGCTCTACCAAAAATCCGCTTATAAGCTCTAATTAGATGGATCAATGCGTCAAATTGATATGACATCAATCTCCAAAGCTCTACCAAATTTACAAGAATTAAGAAAAAAAAAACTAAATAATTATTATCATAATAAAAAAAAGTATGTGCAAGAAATTTGAAGTTTGTCATTCTCCTAATTATGAACGAGTTACCGCAAAGCCTATTAAGCCATCACAGCCTCAGTCACGCGCCTCACGCGTTGCCACGCGCCTCCACGCGCCAGAATTGCTCTTCATGCGCCTCCACGCGCCTACACGCGCCAGATCTCACCTGCTGACGTCAGCCCTAGGTGACGTCATCTTCTGACATCATCCTGATGTCATCTTCATCTTCTCTTCTGCTGACGTCATCCGTTGACTTTGACGGGGGTTGACCGTTGACTTTTTGCTAGGGTTGACTTTTTTGGAGTTCAGGTGCTTCTTACCCAATTTTTCGCGTAGATTTCATTTTTGCAGTCCATTTTTGCATATTTTGCTTCTAAATGAAGAATAAGGACAAGTTTGCTTCCTTTTGCAACAATCGTCGCCGACAATCCAACAAACGGTTTTGCAATTTTTGCAAATGTTTTGGCCATAATGTTGAGACTTGCTATCAGCGCAACAAATCAGTTGTTTCTACTTCTATTGCTACAGTTGCTAACACTGAGGGTGTCCAACCCATGGCTCTTGTCTCTGCACAATCTCAGTCTTCTGGATCCACTTTCTCCATTTCCAAAGACGACCTTATAAATATCATCCCCAATGTCATTCATATGGTTGGTAATGCATCTTATTCCTCTTCTCTCTTAGTTTTATCTGGTATGTCTCCTACCTCTTGGCTTATGGATTCTGCTTGTTGCAATCACATGACATCTCACTCATCCTTATTTTCTGACCTTAAACCTGCACCACACCCTCTTAATATCCGTACAGCAAATGGTTCCACAATGTCTGGTCATAATATAGGTTCAGTTTCAACCTCCAACCTCAAGGTTCCTGGAGTCTTTAATGTTCCTGACCTTTCTTATAATTTATTTTCTGTGGGATAATTAGCTGAGTTAGGTTATCGCATTACCTTTGATTATTCTAGATGCATTGTGCAGGACCCTAGGACAGGACAGGAGCTTGGGACCGGTCCCAGAGTTGGGCGGATGTTTCTCGTGGACAACCTTCGTCTTCCTCTTGTCGCTCCTATTCCTATTGCTGCAGCTGCTGCAGTTTCGTCCACTCCTCCCCTTGCACTTTGGCATGCTCGACTTGGTCACGCATCTTCCTCTCGGGTACAACAATTGGCTTCTAGAGGTTTGTTAGGTTCAGTGTCCACAGAAAATTTTGATTGTGTTTCATGTCAGTTAGGAAAACAACCAGCTTTGCCTTTCAATACTAGTG